>NC_091934.1:44842174-45163841 GCF_041260155.1 Ptychodera flava
AGAGATAGTGTATTTTTGATTTTATAAATGCATGTTTTAGCTACTATAGACTACAGTCTATAGAAGTTATTGGGATGGGTATCTGTCCGGCGTCAGTCTGTATGTATGTATGTATGTCAGTCTGTATGTATGTATGTATGTATGTATGTATGTATGTATCTTTTGTAGCGAGGAGGTCGATTGCAACTTCTGCAGTGTGAAAGTTTGTTATCTACAAATCCAGACAGTTACAGCAAATCGTGTAAAATCTGTAATCACCCCCTGAAACTGTTTCCCATGTTTTAAACGGATGCACTAAATTTAAGCAATTATATCAGCTTAGCCATAACAGAATAATTGATTTACTTTATCAAAGGGTGTCAGAATGTAAGCAAAACAAATAATTATTTAAAGACAAAGTACTTACTCACAAGCTGTTCAAAGATAATGTTTAACAAACATTTCAACATCCACACACAAGGCCAGACATTGTTATTATTGACAAAGCAAACAGACAAGCAACACTCGCAGAAATAGCTGTCCCTAATTTTGATGCACATGTCTCAAGATGTTACCAGTCAAACTTTGATAAGTATTATCCTCTTACGCTTGAAATCAATAGCTTGGGATTTCGCTCCGAGATCATCGTACTAATTATAGGTAGCCTTGGTAACGTTCATCAGAAAGTAATAACAGGTCTCGTTAAAACTGGGTTAAGTAGAAATTATGCCAAATTCATTACTAAACTTTGCAATCCGAGTGCCATGGGTTCTAACAAAATTTGGAGATAAAGGTGCAGGAAATACAATGTGTAAGGTTTCCGTTTCGACTGAATTGACTTCACTTTTCATGTTCATGTAGGGCATTTCCACATTTTCCAAGGAGTTGTAGTGTGTTCACTAATGTTAGTGTCATACTACACCTGTACATTATATGTATTTTTGGTAATAAATAGGAATTGATATGTTTGTTTGCGAGGATGTCCTTCCACTCAAATATCTTGAGAACCGCAGTACTTACAGATTTGATATTTGTTGTGAAGATGAAAAATATGATTTTGAGAGACTTTTTTTTTATATTGTTGAAAATATGCAAATTAGCTCAAAAAAGTTGTTTTTGGTAAAAAATCTTCTTCATAACCGCTGGTCAGACAGCTTTGATATTTGGTATACAGGTCCCTAGGGATAACCTTACTTAGATTTGTTCACATTGTGATGAAATATGCAAATTTGTATTTTTAAAGAATTTTTTGTCATTTTTGGTCAAAAGGTTATTTCATCAAAATGCTTGTCTGACAGCTTTGATATTTGGTATACAGGTTTGTAGTCATGAAGTGAACTTGATATATCAAAATTATTATGAAATCGCAATTTTGTAATTTTTGGGCAATATTTTGCCAATTTCGATGAAAACATTTGTCTCTCAAAAACTAGTCATTTGATAGCTTTGATATTTGGTACACAGTTCTTAGGGGTTATCTCATTTGTAATGCATCAAAATAATGATGAAATCTGCAATTTTGTATTTTTGGGGCAATTTTTGCCATTTTTACGGGCATAGATGGCAGTTTTCTATGCTGGCTTAGGTATTGATGAATGTCTGTGTTTATAGCGGGGCTATATCTTTTTATACATTAAAGTGGGAAATGAACTGTCTACCTCTCTTCACTTGTCAATTGCTTTAAAATTCAATGAAAAGGTGTGAATGAATGAAACAGATGAATGCTGGTATGTAGTTCTATTTCTATGTATGTCAATTTTAGATGAACACAAATGTGATGATTTTAAATTTTGCAATAGCACTTTGATATTGTATTTTTCTCACATGTGCCTAACAAATATTGTACAGGAATATATAGGCAGATCTAATGGTAGTTGTCCAAGCAAGGCCATAGTTTTTTGTGTGTGAAGTTTTTACTAAGAGAATAATTAATGATAAACTGTCAATATTGGACCACAAATAGACATCATAGCACCAGGGTATTGACCTCTAAGGAGATGGAAGAGAAACACAAATATTGAAAATAAAAATGATGATGGGTTGAAGCTTGTCAAAATGTATTCTCACAGGGAGAATTATCTTTGGAAGGTGTAGAGTGCATGGTTTCCTGGTTACTACTAACTTTGTAGAGATCAGACAGAACTTTAGATTGCATGGAAATTTTCATATGAGTAGGTTCAAGGGATGAAGTCACAGTTTCTCATCTGTGTGCAGATGTTTTGAATACAATGCTGTATTAATTTGATAAGCACACTTATATCCACTGTCAATGCTATGAACATTTGCCAATTATGGTTTACCACATTTCTTTCATCCTCCAGTTCACTTTCATTTGCTTGTGGGGATGTTGATGATGCAGAGCATCTCAAAGACTAAAAAGGGCCAGTATCTGTAACTTTTAAGAATTGTTTTCACTGTTTGTGTGCATGAATAGCAAGTTCTTTTTGCTACTTGACAAATCATGTTAAAACACAATGATTTAGCTTGTCAACACAGTGTCTATGTATGTAAAATACGCTGTTATTGTCTACATTTGAACTCTTAATTGTGAAGACCAAAATTAACTTGTCAATCTTACTACAGTTCTGTTAAGTCATTTCGATGGATAGGTTTTGTACATGCACATGCAGATTCTATATATTTTCTTGTGCACAGTAGAGGGTAAGGTGTAGCCATAATATCAGTTGACAACTATCCAAGCCTTAAGGCTTTGTCTCCTAGCCAGGGCAGTTAATATTTCTTTTTAGATTTTTAAGTCAGTTGATATCATTCAATATTTCTTTGTCATTTTTGCATGTTTTCAATAAAAGATTAAAAAGATTTTCAGTTGGTCTGTGTGTAAGTATAATCTCAGGGAGCTGATATCTGGTTGCTGGTCTTGTTGAAACACAAACAGCTTCTTCCTGCTCGCATATCAACTTTTAATGGCCAAAAACCAGGGTAAATTTCTTCAACGTACTGTTTTGTATTTTATATGCCCACAGACTTGGCGCAAGTCTAAATGACAAAGGGAAAATAATCACTATAATGTTTAATACAGTCAGACAAGGGCGACAAAAATTGGACAAAAATAATATTATGTAGCAAAGTGACATTCTGACGTAGAACAGAGTTGGACTGAAACACACAAAGTTGGAGTAGAGTAACTGTGGTTCAGTGGGATGGGGTCAAAAGTTAAATTTGCCAAAAGGGGACTTCTTACTGAAATCTCACCGGAAATTAGATGTTTTCAAATATTGTAAGCAACACGCCTAAAGTGTTCCACGAAGGCTTGTTAGTAGAACTTTTAATCTGAGTGATCGAAAGTGTCACATTTGTTTTAATATGGAGACGAAAATTTTGAGCACGCCTATTTTAATTTGCATATGCGAAGGAAATTCTAGGGACGAACGAGATCTGAATAGAAGCATTGCCATTGACGTACAAAAACTAAACTATATTCACACTAGAAAAATGATACTGATGATTCGATGCTGACGTTATGAACTTTGGTGATATTTCCAAGGACAAATTCTTCTTTTTATCAGAATTATCAAGCGACTGTAAGGTCGAAGTTTGGCACTACTGTAGCACAGCCCACTCAATCACATGATTTGAAAAAAGCTAATATACTAGTATAAAGATATATACAATAATACCCATGATGTCATTCATGACTTGGTCGCACTCGTAGACGAAACCCATACCTAACAGCTAGCAACGTTAACGAATGAAGTATTCAGTTCCATCTTCTTGTGCGGGAGGTATCCTGATATGTAGACCTCAAGCAAGATCTCTGCTATTATTTGCCACAAAAAAGCGGGATACAGTTATCTGGCTGTGACTTTCATATTGGGTATAAATTTTAAGTGTTCTCAATCGAACGTGCGACTTGTAAATCGATGGCACGCCGGACGTTTCATTGTGAAAGAATGAAAGAAGCGAACTTTTTCCAGTTTGCGGTAAGTCAATACGACGATGTCGTCATCTATTTATGCCATTTTTTTAACTTCTTTTCAATCTCCCGGTAACTCTATAAAACTTTCGACGAATGATCAGTATCTGTGCTCGGTGTATCTGCAATCTTGGTTGTAGGGCCTACTCCTGTACAGGGCGCGTCGTAACGTCCAGTGTTGTTTGCTCAAACGGTGTTTGTATGTAGTTTCGCGGATATAACAAAACCTCTCTAATGACTTCGAGCAGTTTCTACTACCTTGCTGCAGTGTCAGTTAAAAGGGACACATATGATGTCCAAATTTATTTTTTCTAAACTTTAAAACGGTCTAAAACGATGACTTCATATAACACCCGCTACGATAACGTTAAGTTTGATTCAAAAATAAATTAAATGTACAATAACATTTCGCCGTATTTTTGCTTCATTTATTTGTAGTAACCGTGCTGCAACACATTTTTATTCTTTTCCTCTGATGACTGTGCTGACTCAGCAATAAATAAATGAGAGGACCCAAAGTAAATGAGCGGGTGTTACATCTAAAATTTGGCCCGTGGCGCTATATGCTCGACAAAGATTAAAACATTCTTGACAGGTAGACGGCTAGCTCTCCGAAGTCCGGTTATGAAATTTATGAGATTCCGAAAAAAAGCTATATCTATGATTTTGTTTCCACAAACCACACAAATCGGTACAGGAATTAAAAAAAATACAAGTGGACATCCGGGCAGGTAACTTTGAAGGGCTAGCTGTCCGGGCAAAATAGGTACATGCCTTGATAATTATGTCTGACAAACTGCAGACATGTTATATCTCTCCTTTGAGCACTGCAAACAATGTCTGAAATTATGTACATCTTAACCTCTGGGAAGGTAAGATTTAAATAAATAACCTGCCTAGTCAAAACTATAGATGCCCTGGTACTTGTAGGCAGTTATTAACCACAGTATACGATAGGGTTGGCTATGAGTCATAGATTCATGAGCAATTCTATACGTACTTGTACCTGCTGGTCTTATTTTCTACAGTAGTTTGAAGAGAAGAATTCCATAGAAAACGAAGGGAACAATAGAAACACTCGAAATATTCAAAGATTAGTCATCGTTTCAAAGTCAAAACGATTGATACCCTCACTTTACCCCTGATAACATTACCACGTACACCATCATGTGATGGAAAATTCCAATAGTCCGCCATTTTAGGTTTTCTCTTGACTCGTACTTAAAAGTATTGTTATATATATATTAACTGTTGAGTGATATTTCTCGTCAATTTCTGGTCCGACTAAACTTTGTGCTTCTTAAATATAATGATTAGATCATAATTGATGAATCTGTAATTCATATTAATATGGTCGTTTTAGGTGGACATGAACAAATTCCAAGAGAGTAAAATGACCGACGGAGAAAACTTACTAAACCTTGAGTATTAACTACGATTTACATTTTGCCAGCAACGCCTACATTAGGTAAATTACAATATAAATTAAGTGTCCTTAACACATCATGACAAAAATTATTTAACTCGCTCTTGTAATTACATGTTCAAAATGACATGCTTGTCCTTGTATAAACAACAAGAGAACAATAACACCTCACGGTGACATCACCGACAATGATGTCATACTTATGCTTATCCCGTAACCATACCAACATCGCTAGAATACCCGTATACGGTTTAGCAGTGAAATCGTCACATTATTTCGAAGATGCTACAGTATTTTCATATACAACAAAGAGAACATGATATAACTAGTTAGTACATTACTTGACGCTTGGATTCAGTACCGAGATCCCACCATGTGGGCCTTTGCTTCAGTTCATGAATAATGAATGACCTAACATGCACAAAGTTCAACAAACTTGTTTAATTTTTAAACCTCACGTATTTAAATTTATAAGATGAATGACGAGTGCCGGATGCGGTGTTTAATAATGATTTGACTTCGTTTGATTTTTTTTCAACTTTCCGCTTTTACATTGAATGGAAATTTAATGAGCTAAATCTTAAACCAAAAAAAAGCTTCTCAACCTCGGACGATTTTCTTCAATCTGTGAAGACTATAGGAGCATTATAGGTGTCGAGGTAAATGTGAATCAATGATCTCGCGTCTTAAATGGCATGTGAAAATAAATAGCATTTCTCTTCTACAAGTCTGCATGTTTTGTCTCACAAAAATAATGGTTGACTTCTGATTGTTTACATGTTTTTTCAGGTTTTCATGACTTACGTCATACTGCCGATTGCGTTGCCGATCCCTGACATTGTAGAAACATCTATGTGCTATAATAACACGCAATGTCCTGCAGGTGAGTGTGGCCTTAAGGTAGTATGCGCCTCGGGATTAGATATTCGGACGATCAAATTGTTCCCATGCTCTTCTGGTCTACGACATGAGGGGTTCATTTTAAAGCTCTTGTGAGTTGAAAAAAAAATTACCGTCTTGATTTTCGAAAATTATGTTTTGCACATTGAGTTGACGCAGGTGTGATGGCGATTTGAATATTTTCAAATATAAGTAATGTTAGGTTATTTGTTACTCTTGTAAAATACTTTGCAAGGTAATCCCTGATTTATATTTTTGATTAAATAAAAGAGTGGTCGAAAGTTTTATTGAGGAAAGTTTGAGCAAAATTGTCCTTTACTTTCAAGGCTCATACAACCTGAAGCAAGCATGATTACAATTAATTTTTCAAAAAATGATAGATAGAAGACTTTTAAAAATTCTCGTTTTCGGTCAAGCTTTTGCCCACAAACATTAATACACATATTTAGTGTTAATTCCTCCACAAGTATCTGTATGGTCTCTGATGATGATTTGAAATCTCCACCATTAGTAAATTGTGTCGTATTTTTCATTATTTAAGTTCCATCTTGAAATGTACAATTCTTGAGGAGAGTTCCACTATCACATCGTGTCAACATTAATACTTAGGGTGGGAGAATAAGATTAAACGAACAACTCATTTTGAAATACATTAAAAGTTAAATATATTGCCCCCTTGTAACTTAACTATATTCAGCGATTCTATTCACTACATTTATACTAAGTTGTCTCTAAATTTAGCTATGCCATATTACAAGGTCACACTATTATTATTTTGTAGGTTACCATATGGCAGTGGCAAAGATCTCAACAAATTGTCCGTCGCGTGAAATCTACTGTGCTCCGTGTAAAGAAGGGACCTTTACAGAGGCGTTTAACACGCTAAGACAGTGTTTCCCTCACAGACCGTGTACATTCAATGCTAAGATTTTAAGACCCGGCACAAGGACCAAAGACACTACCTGTCAGTGCATTGGCCACACGTACCTCTCCGTGTCTGGAGACTGTGTCCCTTGGAGAAAGTGTGGAATAGGTGAAGGAGTACTTATACCAGGTGAGAATTATAAAATAAGCTTTCTATGATTTTCTTTCAGCAAAATTATTCAAGAATCGATTAAAAACGTTGCTCCTACTGAAGAGATTCCCCTTCTTACATTTTTGTTTTCAATTGTAGCTTAAAGTTAGGGGTAGCCAACCACATGATTTCGAGAAACTGTAACCATTTATGTTTTACCTGTGAATATGCCAAAGTTACAGTATTTCAAGCGACATATAAGTTGAGATGGGAAAGTAAAACTTTTTTTGCAATTCTGTTTCCGCTAACACTTGGAAAACTGCACCATCCCTTACCTTCAAGTTTTTTTTCACATGAAACATCTCCACTGCCAACCTACCCACAAAACTCCTTAACCAACCAGCCCCCTCCCCATTCGTGTATAGGACCCTAATCATTGACTCTTTGCCTATGTTTTGTTTCCAATCAACATTCTTAAATTTGCATGGCTTGGCCTTTTCATGTTGCCCACTTAGATAAAGAATGAAATTTCTATGCCCGCTAATGAGACCACAAAAATGCCAGGTATGTCGAACCTTTCTACGTTTGTTTTGTGGACTGCTTGGTAAAGTCTTTGCAAAGTCGCTTAAGATGTCTACACATTCTAGATGAAATATATATAACTTCAAGTTTCTCTCTTTCTAATTGTCCAAATAAGGTAACTCGACACACAATGTTCACTGTGAGGAATGTCCCAGTGGCACTTTCTCTGTAACAGAGGACTGGTCAACTGAGTGCCAACTTCACACCAGGTATGATTGTTCTAAACATCATTTTTTGGATATAAAGTAAAGTGTTACACATGTTCTCAAGGAAATCTAGTGATGTTACTTCTTGGTTTGTCTCTTCGTACAACTTTTCATTTGCATTGATTATATGATAACACTTCATGCGCAATTCTAACACATTATTTTAACCGGTGAATATATTGTTTACTCGGAATGTTAAGATGTGAAGAATATGGCCGGAAGACAGTTAGGAAGGGGTCTAGAATACGTGATACTACTTGTGACGCAGATCCTGATAATGAATCTAGAACCATCGGAATCTGTAAGTAATTTGCTTAAAAATTTGTGTTTTTGATATAAAAAAGACCTAAGACTTGCAAACGCATTTATGTCAAGTAATGAAATACATGATGCTCGTGTTTAGCTGATACCTAGAGTACTGAATGAAGTGTGCTCTTCTCGATTTCATGCAAGCTTAATTTTGCTAAGCTTTATCCACCATGAAATTTGTTTAATGCAGAATCACATCAGTGATACTTCCAAGGAAAAGATTTCCTGACTGAGATTTGATTCCCTGCCCACATCGCTGGGCTGTAGAATTTTTAAGGAGACCTCTGTGGTGTGATCTATGTGGTACGGAGACAAGACAGAAATAACAGTCATCTTAACATACATTGATTAAACAAATTCCTACAACCTTTGGCCTGTAAGCATGTTTCACCAAATATGTACATTAGTACTAAGTAAATGTCACAGTTACATATTTCTTAATTTAATCGAAATCATAAAATTTCAAACTGAGTTTCAAGTGAAAAAATATAGAATTCGCTAAAAGTCGCCAAAAACAATCGCCAAGATTATCTGGATACTTAAAAAAAACATATCAATTATTTGTTAGTGCTTTCCATATTACTGGTAGTTCAAGACCTAATGCATCACACTATGTAATTATTTTAAATGTGAACGATCAAATAAATTTTTCAGCAGCTGTGCCGTTCAACGAAGTTGTTTTCCAACACGACCTGGTGGAGAAATCTTTACTGACATACATTCCGAAGTAGATCGAGGAGATAAAGCCTTCGGCACTAAAAGTCGACTGAGTTTTGGATCACCTGTCGTATACATTTTGGCAACTGTAATATGTATTGCTATCATTGCCACACCGGTGGCTATATGTACTTATAGAAGACGGGAATCCGCGAAAAATGGTATTTATGTTCTCTTAATAAATAATATTATTCTGTTATGGCAATTTAGATCGCCCCTGTAGAAACCCCATAACCATAACAACCATCTTGTAGGCCGTTCGAGAAAAAGTTCGTCAGCCCTCCTGATTATCGACAATATATCGAATTAACATATTGTCGCAATCAAAATATACATTCAGACTCTATTCATGGTCACATGTTCATACTGCAATTCACACTATATGAACTGAAAACTCTCTTAGTTTTTTCGTGCTAGAAATTGATGTCCAAAAATCAGTTCCAATAAAATAAGACGAAGTACGTCTGCAATAAATGTCTTTACTCTCTTCCTACGGCTTTTAGGATGTATGCTAAATAAATCTTTTCTAAAAGGGTCATATGGAAAACTGCAGTGAGAGCAAAACATGCGCTCTCTCTTGCCACAGTATCACTACCAACGACCTAACATCATGAGAATGGTGGTAGCGAGAGTTTGAAATCAAGTGCCCTGAAATTGTCAGGTATTTGATCTTACTGACGACGTTCAAAGCTGCTTAAATTTGTGCTGTGTCAGCAGAAAGGTTAAATGCTCTTAAAGAATTCAGTTATAACATTATTGTTCGGCAAAAACGTATTGTAATCGTGCAACGCATGGTCTCATAAGATATCACGATGCTATTGCAGGTCATGGTGGGCCAAATGGCGATCGGTGCTATGGATCTGTCGGTTACTATGGACCTGTCCGAAAAGTGGATGGCCAACTTAACAGTGAACCAAACGGTGAACCACATCAACGGCCACTAATTGAGAACGATGTTAATATCAATGTCAACGTCACAACAATGGCCAATGGACCACACAGATGTAATTCGTCTTGCAAAAGGTCAATAGTAGCTAACCATGTTCGTGTGTGAACAGAGTGTTATATGCGGCTCTTTATACTTCAAGGGTTTTAAAAAAAGGTTGCCTCTTAAACGTACTATTCTTCTGAACAATTTTACATCCTATATCGTTGACAATCAGCTTTCAGTGAAGCATTCACACTGCACGTATTACTTTTAGCATGCATTAGCGATTTTCTACATTTTTGAAAATGCTTCGAGAACAAATATTCAACATAATACGCCTTTACAAAGAGATCAAAGTTTTCAAAAGTTCCAAATCTATTATGCTTAGTAACCGTGTTTTTATACTTTGACGATCTTTTATGACTGTGAATCCGATCTGAATTTAATGTTAGGCATCCGTCAGAAAGGTGTTCATTAGATGGTGAAGAATCCGGGCAAAGGTCGTGCAGAACGGTTGTTGATCGTGACCTGGAAGGTAAACGTTGTCGAGCAAATATCTCTCCCTCTCGCCCTGTGTTGTCTCTTTTATTCTCTCTACACACAGACACAATACACCACAGACACACACACGTGTGTGTGTGTGCCTGTTTGTCTTATTCCAATGTTCGATGCAACTATACCATTTCATCTCAGCCTATCTTGTTTTGATATATCAGCTTTAAAATCGCATAACGATATACCTTTGAAGTTTTAATCAGTGTCTAAGTTTTATTTAAGTAGACATTGAATGCCGTCCATTTGGAACTGACACTGCTGTTACATTATCCCTGATTACTGATAAATCTTTTGGCAAAGAGTTCTACACTTAATCCAGCCGCCGGTAATATGTGGAACAGGTCGCAAGACTGTTGTTGAAATCTTTCCTTGAATGTAAGCCTGGGTTGTAAGCTTCCACCCTGAATGGGACACTATTAAATCTCGTGGCATAATCACGGTCACATTCTAATTTTCAACTTCCTTTGCAGACAATGACGACAGCTTGTTGGTAAGGGCTGAAAAATGCACAGAAGACCCAAAAGAGAACATTAATGACTTGCATGAAAGTAAGTATCACAATATTGAATGTCAAGCCAGTATCAACAATCACAACAATGATATTCTTAAAACTCTGGTCATTATCATAATTATAATTGACAGACCGGACAATAGCGTATGCAGTTCATATTCAGACCCATAAAACAAGGAGAATCTTCGGTAAACAAAATATATAAAAGTTGTACAAGATGTTTAGGTCTAAGTACTGCCTACCAATGTTGTCGCTTTCAAATCCTCAATAAAGGATTGTGTCTCTTCGTACGTTATGACTATGAAATACATGCTTTGCATTACAAATACCAAACTAACACATCAAGCACTTCTGAAAATGACTATTGCATTTCTCTGAAATTATGGACAAAGTTTACATTTAAAGCCCCACTAACTGTATCTTTTAGCATTATTTTTATGATTTTACGTTTAAGCTAAAATAAGTTTGTGAGAATGTACTACTTTAGATGTGCGTATATACACGCATTATTAACTACCCGCTGGGACTGTATATGCAATTCTGAACAAGATAAAGATTACACTGTGATTAAACGTTTGCCAAAACAATAAATTTGCTGCCCCGTGCTGAAAAGCAAAAACCATGGATACTGTGCATATCTGCACTGAAATCTTCACATAAACTACACAGAGTAGTCCAATGTAATGCATAGGGATGAATGTTTTCAACTGTGACATTGTGTGTTCTGTTTCCTTTGTAATATTACCAATTTTTGAAAATGCCAGGAAATCAAAATGACCATTAAAATTTGAATTTACTTGTCAAATGTTTTGTAAAGGAATGGTTTCCTAATGCAATAAAAGCCCATATCCCTTCAGAGGGTAGAATTCAGAGAAAATCAGGAGAGAATAGGAAGACATTTTGAGGTCAACAAATTTCAAGAGTTACAGCTAGTGGGGCTTTAATTGGTTGCGATTTCAGATACAAGTCAGGAGTAATTAAGTGGAGATAAACTCAGTTAATCATCACTACATGGTGCCTGAAAATTATGATTCCAGGTCTATAACACAAATGTAATTGTGACAATTAAGGAATAGGAAATCACAATATTGAATGTCAAAAAACTCATATTTGTTAATGACAGTGCACGTTACACTATCTTGCGATGGGATAATGCTTTCATGCATGTCTCTTCTTCCTTGCAGAACAGGTCACCTACGCAGTCAGTGAAATTGAGTTGAGTGAACAGAGATATCCACTCCTTCCAGATGATTCTTGTAGTAATTCAGGACACAGAGATGATTCAGACTTTGATGTGGACACAGTAAATACTAAGGTCGCTCAAATTTTGGATGACTGCTGCTAATATTGTAATAAATCACCAAAGTGACAAATTTTTCTCAAACTTACAGCCATCATTGAAAACGCAATGTGTCTCTTTTTCAAGTAATCATGGAATTATTGTGGAAATCTACATTTCAGGAATATCTCCAAGTAAGAGCTGAATCAGTATGATATGAGTTACAAAAAGCTGACTGGACTGAATTGCTTACCAAAGCTGATCGTATTTTAAACTCTTTTTCCCGGATTTGAAATATACAAACTTTGTAGTTCTAAATTCTGGTATTGTCAGTTAGTTTAATATTTACTATCAAGCTATTTCACCCTCGCGTATAGTTGTATCAGATACTGTAATAAAGTTTTGAGGTAGTTTGCCATTGTGTATTGTGTAAGAAGAATAAACATAGACCCTCGGGAAACTCGATGGGCTATAGTTTCAAGCTGGAGCTGCATGTTGCCTACAAAGTTTTTTAAAGCAATATTTCTCATCAAAGATGACATTTCAAAAAAAAGCGGAGAATCTTAAGTTTAGTGTTGTAGCAGTAATTTGCTTGAAGGATTAAGTGAGTGTGCATTTAAGGTAAAAAACCTCAATTTGGTATAAATGATAAAAAATTAATTTGAGTAAAAAACGGCGCTATTTTCAGGAATGTAATATTTCAATTAAGAAGAGTTTATGTAGAAAAAACGACTATTGTTTTGCATTATCTATCTTTATTCTAAAATGGCACGGGTTGAAAGACTGACACTAAAAAAGTAATTAAAATCATGATTAGCAAAGTTAAAATGCATCTCATTCAAGAACTTCATTGCCAAACAAAATAGTGGCTTTCTTAAATGCAATTTAAAGAACATGATGTGAAAATGTCAGAAAATTTGACCCAGCCAGAGGAGAGTTAAATTCTTGGGAAATCTTGAAATTGGGGAAAAGAAGCTAGGAAATCGGGTGTTTTGCATACATTTGCATAAATTATCAATTTAAAAAGCTTACGACAACTTGACAAGGTAAAAGGTGAAGCCAACCAATATTTTAATCTTGCGTTAACATATTAGTGAAATTTGAATGAATATCTGCAAAAACGTGAATTTTGAACAAAATGAACCGTGTTGGTTGCAGCGCCCTCTCAAAGGCGAGGGCCAAATCTGGCCCATGGTTAAACAACGCAATTTTCAGGATTTTGCCTTTTTCCCCTCATTTGCATATTTTTGGCACTGACATGTTCATTTATTTGAACAAATTCACATCTCGAACCCTTGATGCACCTGTACATCAAATACTAAGATGGTAATTAAGCACTGCATTTGTGGACTTTTTTATGTTGATTGACATATGCACGTAAATAAATACATATGCAGTTACCGTAAGCTGTGTATATATATATATATATATATATATATATATTGTGTGTGTGTGTGCGCGCGCGATGTCTCAATGTTACCACTGTATAGTCGACATGCTTTTCACTTGGCCAATATTCCTACCTTTCTGACTGCATCATTGAAAGCACAAAACATTTTTAGCAGTTAAAACTGATAGACTCTCTTTTGACGTGGTCAGTTTGAACAGATTTCAAATTCAACAGCTTGAGCTACATGATTGAGCACCATTATACCGTCCCCAGCAAGTTTCTTCTTAATTATACTTTAGGAGAAACACTCAGTATAATCTCACTGGTAAATCACTGTTAGACATTCCTATTTGGTTCTCCTCATCCTCAAGTAAACAAGACTTTAATGTACCACATTGAACAACAAGCAATACAAAGTTTTAGACAACAAACAGCTGATGAGTGTGATAGGTAAAGAAAACTTTGTTAATTCACAACTCAGAAATTTTTATCAAATCACACTGAGCGGTTATCGTGAGGGAGTGTGAGTCAGCGCTGCAGTATGCGAAGGTGAGTACAAATAAATCATTATGTGACCTGGCATTCTCAGTGCAAGGTCAGTGATCTTTACATATGCCTGTCTGCACTCAGACCCTCGAGAAAAAACCGAGGTTTAGTGGTCTGTATAAAATGGCGTCCTATTAAAACTGACATGCAGGTATCTAGTAGACTAATGGAAAATACGTTGATGAACACTTCAACTGAAAGATGCTATAACCACCCACCTCCCAATTATTCCTAATGCACTATTGATGTACAGAGGTCAAATTTACACATCTTAAAATACCGAAGAAAAACAACAAAAATCTACAAAATTCAGGTTATATGTGATTTTAAACAATATAATATGCCTGAAATAAATTTATGACCATTCAGTCCACCCTAACCTTGGTAAATTCTAAGCTTACACAATGTGATAAAGATTCAAACCCTATTTCAAAACCACAGAGTAGCGAATTCACTGTCGGGGGACGGTGAATTCGAGACTCTAGCTCGGTGTTGTGCCCTGAGCAAGGCACTTTACTCCTTAGTGCTCCATTGGGGTAGTGGTTATGTGTACCTCATCCTGTAAATGGGCTAGTACCGTTGGATGATGGAATATATTTTTTTTAAATTCTAAGCTTACACAATGTGAAGATTCAAACCCTATTTCAAAGCCACAGTAGCTTTTAAAGATTTTTCTTTGTTTTGGTTAACAGAAAGTACTTCATTTTAATTTAAGTTACTGTTACTAAAGAAACTGTTACCAATAAAACATCTTAAATACAAAAAGTAGCAGGCCTGTAATTGAAACTCAGTATAAAGTTAATGCTGTTTTTAATGGTTCATATGCACTTGTACATATGAAACGACAATAAAATGGTTGTTAACAATAGTGAATGAAGTAAATAGATACATCAACAGGTGCGCAAAAATTTCATAAATTCACAAAATTATATCATCAAATCAACTTGCTTTTATCAGCAATAAACCGCCTCCACCATGGGTAAGCTTAAAATATGAGATTTTGACCAGTTAACGACATGCATGCACCAGCAATTGAGAGTGCATGCACGGAGTGCATTGGTCAAAAATGAGTAGTATACCTGTTGCTGAGATGTTATTTGCTTGTATATTATAAACGTATATTTAAATTCTTGCATGAAAAGTTAAAAAGAATTACTATTTCTCATACTTTGAGTGTGTGTTCCACCTTTGCTATATCATAAATATAGCACTTTTATTCGGTACTTGAATGATATGATTTCAAGTATAAAAGCCACAAATGTTATGACTTTGGATAAAAAGACAGATTTTGCAACTTTGGTACTAAATGCTACATTGATAACTAATACGACAAATTGACATTTTTTGCGCTGAATATATAAACGTTTTATACACAACGTATTAAGGTCTGCGCTGAATACATTTAACACGATTGGAACTTTTTTGGGATAATTGGATCTTTATATTTTTCAAATTCCTCAAAATTGTTAGTTGCATAAAGCTGAACGTTGCGATAGCACAAATTACTCATGAAAACAAGTGTATAACTTAAAAAGAAAAGCAGATCAGCTTACATTTGCAGATTAAAACAACCTTACTTCATCATTAATTATGCCAAATCAGTCCCAATCGTGTTATTAAAGTTCAACCACCTCATATAAACGTTTTGCACACAACATGTTAAGGTTTGCGCTCAATATATTAAAGTTTATCCACAACATATAAACGTTTTATACACAACATATTAGCGTCTGAACATATTACAATTGAAGAGCAGAAGTTATAGTGTCGGCGTTCCATACTAAACTGTTCGATCAGAAAATATGCATTCATTTCCACGAGTGGCGACGCGTATGCCATTCATTTCGTCGGCCCATTTCGTGGGCACCGGAAAATATGTAGAGCGAGGGGAAAGCGGCGTGGTTGATAGAACTTGAGGAGAAATTAACCGCCTAACTTAGAGAGGAGCAATGTTCCAAGGTATACTGCTAACGACCAGCATGGTTTTGTGTTGATCTGGGTTGCCTAGTGGGCATCTAGTTGGCAATGAGGAGTTTTAGTAGTGGGGAGAGGGCAGCGGGGAGCTTTAATTGCTGTGGGGAGCGGTTAGCGGGCAGACTGTAGCCCAGGCCAGGTTTTCCCAGAAATTAAATGCGTTACCTTTGAGTCTGCGCCGTATAGTGAGTTAGTTTCTGCCGGATTCATTCCAGGTGAAACTCCCTTGTATAGCGTTCACTCGACTCATCGCGTCCACTCACGCGCGGGCGTTTCACATGAAAGCAGAATACAAATCATTGCGTTCACTCCACTCAAACATTCACAAATCACAGACTTGAACCAAATTTAGTGGGAGGGCAGTTACGAACAGCTCTCATTTTCCCCTCCAAATTTTAAGTCAAGGTCAAAAATAAGAAAAATCCGTATATCAGCCTTCAAAAAATGTTTTGCGATGATTTTGCGAAATTCATGAAATTTACCAGTTGGCGGCACCTGCCTACAGCATGTTGATCTGTCTAAATTAAGTATTCAGCTTGCTCACATAGCCTGTGTATGTGTCCTGTGCATTGTATCATTGACAAATGACTTTCAGTCTCGACCTAAATTATCATCCGAAACATATCTATAAATGTAGGATTTGTCGACAAACTGAATATTGTATGTTTCAGCATACTGTAGGGAGACAGCATAAAACTGTATTTGATATATTGAACAGAAATATTGAAAAGAAAAATTTAAAACTGTTGCAGCTTCTGCTCCGTTACTTGGCAGACTTGTTTGGGTTTCCTAACAAAAAATCATACGCTTAGATTTTTCGAGATAAAAGTAATGAAATGTGACAAAATGGCTCTAGATTTTGTTAAATAATAATTAACATTAGAACAATTGGATAACATTGACATGTTGTTCATTTTTCGTTGAATTACCCTCCAAAACTTGGAATAAGGGAAGTGAAAAATGTTCCGGCTCTCCCCAATAGGCAGCGCCACTTCCACCACCGTACCACCTCCCACCTCCACTACCCCCAACATTTTCGAATTCCCCTCAATTCCTTCAGCCTCTCACCGCTTTTTTTCTTTTCTTTTTTTTTTTTTAATTTTGAACACTGCCTTATGTGTTCATGTAAATTCCGAATCGGTCGAAGTATGGAACTTGTTGAACTGAAGTGATAGGGTGTTGTCGTCATCATCAGGCCTGGCACTATATGCTGAAATTACCGGGAGAACACACAAGACGAGTATAACATGTATTATACTGATTATAGTATTGCATCACATTGTTACACCAAAATCGATATCCATTCTACCGCTAGACTATGCATGCCCAGACGTAATTGATACCGAACTGAACGGACCATTACAAGCATAATTTTACTAGCTACACCTCGGGATCGGAGGACGAGGATCGGAGTAATTTTTGTTACATGTAAAATGTCGCAAAACAAACATTACCATTTTGGGACATTGTACAATCCCCCTGCCTGGCGTACCGTATCGATCAAATTCAAAAACCCCAATTACTGAAAGATGCTGCAATCAATGTAACAATGATAATATTGAAGATGAAAACACTTTTATTAGTCTGTCAGAAATACAAATTACAAAGAAAAAACATTTTCAGTAAAAACGCGATTGAACTAATTTGGGATAATTGGATTTTCATATTTTGCAAATTTCTCAAAAGTTTTAGGTGCCATATAGCTGTATGTTGCAATATTGCAAATTACTCATAAAAACAAGTGTGTGGTGTAGACAGAAAAGCAGATGAGATAACATTTTTAGATTAAATCGACATTACTTCACCATCCGATTATCCCAAATTAGTTCCAATCGTGTTTAAAATTAATCTCCAAAATGATACAACTGAAAATCAGCTTATTTCTCTACTAACAAAACAAGAGTTGTCTTTTATGAACAATTTTCGAATATATTATTACTTTATATAAACAAATAAATACCTAGTTATGTTTATTGGTAGCTATTATTATTATACTGTACTACTTTATCTTTAAAGTTTGAACTTATTTTTGTATTCTGTGTATTACACTTTTATTGTCATAAATGTGATGTAAACCTATTATTATTATTATTATTATTATTCCCCACTGCCGGGACACGATGTTCGATCAATTTCCCCTGTTGCCCAGCACCCCCATCCCGCCCCGGGGGAAAATGTTAAATCTTTCTGCAACAAGAACTCTCCTATGAAACAAAGTTCGGTTTCTTCTTTAAAACAAGCCTGGATTAACATGATTAATCATTCATTACGTTTGCGACTGAAGTTAACTGATTGGTCTTTCATACTAATGCCGTATACCGCCTGTGGGCCTCGCCAAGTGGCTTGTCGGGCGCCCGTATACGTACCCCCGGAGTGGAATCAAAGTTTGTCACAGAGGTCACAGGTCATTCGGACACAAAGACAGACATGGACACCACCCAGAAAATTGCGTATTTTCATGATTTTGCATTCATTGTCGCAAACTTTTGTCAAAAAAACTTTCTACTGCACTCTTTTAGTTTTACTCCGTGACGTCACTTCCCCTACCCACAGTCAAACGAGCCAAACCTCACTTTACCTGTTTACCTGAGCCAAGCCCAAATCACCTGACTCTTCACCTTTCCACCTGCCACCACAGACCACCGCGATTACGTTATGTGCCATGGCCTGCTTGCTTTCTGAGGTGTCTAAAAGAAAAACAAATCCTTCAACTTCCCCAGAAATCAATAGCAATAAGTGTTGTGCCTATTCGGTATCAACAAAGTTTGCATCGTACGGTCCGCAGGGATTGTGTTAATTGGTCCGCGTTGGATAGATTCGATGTCCCAGCTGTCCAGCTAACGAAGTGGCACACAACGGCCTTCTAGCTGTGGCTTAATTTTGACCACGGTCCTTTTGTTTAGGGACTGTGCTATGACTATGATGAAACGACATGTTTGCGTCTTCGGGACTTTCTAAACAACAAAAAATGAAAACCGCCCTAGTTGGCATCCTAACGGTAAGTTTTTTTAATCATATCACCGAGCTTTTGTATTTACGTTGCCATGATAACTCTTCTCCGGTGAAAATGCATGTAGCGGGGTGCTTGTCAAGTATAAACCTGTGAGAAACTGATGACGTCATGCTGTAGAGATGGGGACTTGAAAATTTTGCTGTACCTGTAGGGGGGGGGACATTTTTGGTTCCCTTTTGTGTTTTACATTTTCCAATTCCAAGTTTTTGTAGGTAATCCAATGAAATATGAATACCATTTTTATGTCATCAAAATGTTGTAATGTTAGTAATAATTAACAAAATCTAGAACCATTTTGTCACAGTTCATGACTTTTATCTCGAAAAAATCTAAATGTGTGATTTAATTGTCCTAAAAAACAAACTTGAGCCTTAAGTAACAGGGCAGAAGCTACAACTGCTAATGATTTCTGCAATATTTCTATGCAATATAACAACTACAGTTCTTGCTGTCTCCCTAAAGCATGCTCAAACACACAATATTTAATTTGTCGACAAAGCCTGTATATATAAATATAAATATGTATTTTGTAATAATTTAATTTGAGTCCAGACTGACAGTCAGTTGTCAGTGATACAAATACATGGTACACATAGCAAGCTGAATACTGGACAATTCAACATGCTGTAGGGAGTAGAACACACAACGCAGTTGTAAAACTGAACAAAAATATTGCCAAAATTATCAAAGTTAATACAGCTACTGCCTATGGGTAGTGTCACTATCATTAATGCTCTGCTACTGCAGTGTCACTGTCACTGCATACCTGAACAGTGACAGAGATAGCTCTGACTCTGATGTACATGGTAGTTGAAGAAGAGTTTGGGTCAAATGACGCTCATGACAGTGAAACATACTTGTACACAAGATCAGGCCAGAGAGCAACACATGGAAGAACACACAGAAATTTTTGAATTCTGAGAATATGAGAATAATCAAATATTAAAGAAAAAAGATAGCGTCACCATGCTTGATTTTCTAAATTTTCACATTCTTGTTATAAAATGATACAGAAGTAAAACTTTGAACAGTAAAGACAAAAAGGAAAAATTTGTGACCAAATGAATTATTTATTTTTAACCAAATTTGCAATTATTACACCCAAAATTTCAGAGATTAAAACATTTATTTGATGGAATATTTTAACCTTCCAGTATTGTCAATTTTGAGTAGCATCTAATCCATATATGTCTTGTAGTTTTGAAACAAATTTTTGGTAGGTCACTGTGCAATATGGCAATTAGCCAGAATTCACAATTTGCCTACTCTCTAATGATTGTCATTTTGTGTGCTCTTCAGCAGGAGCAATTGACCTGGCCAGAGTTGGATTAACTCAAGTTGGCTTTTAGACCAATAAATCTAAAAAATTCACTGATGCATTTAAAGAACTTGCCTTTGGAATATGACTATACAAAGTGCTAATACAGGTAGTGTTGAACACCTGTGAGCAGAACGGTGCAATACATGTTTATTTTTTCTACGCTCACATCCTTTACAAATATGCGGCCTGTGATAGTTGGGGGGGACTTGAAAAATTTTGACCATATAGAGGGGGGGGGGGGCATTTGAAAATTTGTTAGGGTACTTAGGGGGGCATCAGAAAAAAAATAAGATTTCAATCGAGATTCCTCCAGCGCCCCACCACCCACCCCCCCACCCCCCCATCGTTATTTGTGAACGCAGCCAGCCGTTGAAATGTAGCTACTGTGGCGGGGTAGGGTGCGTCTATGCAGGTCATCAAAAGGTCAACCCGCCACAGCTACATGCATACGCATCAGTACAGCACACAGTACAATAAATTACCCACAATTCTCTTTGATTTGTATCCTTGAAGGTTACTTTTCTAAAATCTTTTTCAGTTCTGCATGTAAGCACTAATGTGCAGCATCAGAAAAAATTTTAAATATCTAGTAAAAGTACGTTTAGATATTTCAGTGAAAGTTCCAAAATAACCACTAAACAACCATAAAAGTCACATACTTAGGTAATACAAATGCCTTGCTTTTTGGGCAGCAAGTTATGACGAACTGAAGGGGTCATTCTCTGAGAAAACTTAGCATGCAAATTTCGTTTGTCTCTTCCATTTGAAAAAATCAATATCCTTTTGTTTCATAAAACAGGTGCAACTAGTCTCCCTACTTTCCATCACATTATTCTGTATGGCTGAGGACACAATCTGTGGCAAATTTTACAAAAATGCTATCTCCTCTCTCAATTATGCATAATTTTCAAAATTATTTAAAATGAGAATTAAGAAGAATGGTGTGCATAAAAGTACGTTTTCAAAATTTTGATAAACAGTCTGTGAATTTGTCTACACATGGGAGACATGGTAGACTTCACTCAGGGATCTCCGAGGATACAAATCATAATGAATTATGGGAAATCTACAGTACTGTGTAGCAGCTATCCTTGATATTCCTGTTTGCATGTCCAACGAGATATGAACTGAAAATGCTTACGTGTTTCATTATATCTTGCAGTTATGAGTAAATTTGAACCTTAATGCCACATATTTGCAACTTCATTGAAAGTATTATGATCAACATAATGAACAATAATCACCGCCGATTAATTCTAAAAGGTCATGAAGTATACAAATATGTAATTAGCTGAAATAAAAATATTAAAGTTCTTTGACTGCTGTCATTGTATCACCACTTTATAAAGCAAGTGTAATTACCGTTGGCCAAGTCTCTTCAAGCCATATATGCCGAGCTGTGAAAGCTCATTAGATATTCATAAATTAACTGAAATGAAGATGTGAAATGACTTTCGATATTGTTTTAACCTGGTATAATCATCAATGTACATAGCATATTTTGCATACTTTGATCAAGTAAATCCCAGTATATATCCCTAATAAGCAAAGTTCATTAAATATGTAAATTAGGAATGACTTAAGTAAAAATGCTTAATGATTGTCAATAATGTTGTACGATGGTATCTGCAATATATGTAGCAAGTTTTGTTAACTCTGGTCAAGTCAATTCAGATATATATCTCTAATTAGGAAAAATCGTTATGCAAATTAGGAATTGGCTGAAGAGAAAATGCTTAATGACTTTCAATAATATTGTATTATTGTGTCTTTAATGTACATAGCAAGTTTCATTAATTTGATTAAGTCAATTCAGATTAATATCCCTAATTATGAAAATTCATTTTATATGCAAATTAGGAATCGGCTGAAGTAAAAATGTCTCGTGACTTTCAATAATGTTATATCACAGTATCTTTGATGTATAAGCAAGTTTCAACAACTACAATCAAGTTAATTCAGATATATATCCCTAATTTGGAAAGTTCATTAAATATGCAAATTTGGAATTGGCTGAAGTAAAAATGCTTAAAGACTTTCAAAAATGTTGTATCATAGTAGCTTCAATACATGTAGCAAGTTTCATCAACTTTGGTCCAGTCAATTCAAATATATATCCCTAATAAGCAAAGTTCATTAAATATACAAATTGAGAATTGGCTGAAGTTAAAACGCGTAATGACTTTCAATAATGTTTAATCATAGTATCTTTAACACATACCAAGTTTGGTCAGTTTGATCGAGTCAAATCAGACATATATCCCCAATTAGGGAGTTCATTAAATATGCTAATTAGCAATATCTTTCATGTCACCCCTTAATGGTTCCCACCGCTGATATATCTTGGTGTGATCAACATTGTAGCAAATTTCATGAAATTGTGTGTAGTCATTTTTATTGTATATATGTTTTTCTAAAAACATTAATTATGCAAATGAGCAAAAATTATGCAAGCCACACCCACCAAAAAATAATCAGTTCTTGCCATTAGCTAACTGAATATATGAATGAGATTTGATTCTGATCTGATAAGCCGTTTTTGAGATATTGGCCCAACAGACAGACAGACGCAGACAGACAGACAGAGAGACAGACAGACAGACAAACATCGCTGCGACATATGCTCACGTGTGTAAACATGTGAGCAAAAAATGCTTAAAGAAAACGTAAGTCTTATGTGGCCAGCTAAAGTGATAAAAGATAACTGTTGCATGAATACTGCCAAAACCAGCATATTTAGGGATAAAAACAAGGAAAGGGAAAAATAAGAAAAATGAAACAACAGAAAAGCACGTTGCTGTATCAATGACAAGGACCAGAACAGTTTTTTGGCCTAGTCTAAGTGGGTACATTTTCTGATGAGATAATCTAGTGACAACACAGGCCTTTAAATTAACGATGAATTTCACTATACAATGAATTGAGTTCAATATGGTAAAACAAGAAAGTTTTTTCCATCGATTGAAGGCCAATGAACTGCAACTCAAAATTTGTCCAACCTCAAGTTACTTCCAATTTCTTCAGATATTCATTGCAATCTGCAAATTGAACAATATAGTGAATAATTATAACGGCTCAACAATATTTGCTTGTGGTGGAATAGGCAAGAAATTGAACAGATTTTTGTTCATATCCCGCCATTTTCAAAATCTTGCCATATTATGCAAAAAGAAAAATTTTTCATCAAAAAGGAGTGATTCACTTTCCGGTCCTTTCAGTGGGTTGCACCATGTTGTATTTGTAAAGATTGAAATGTGTACATGCATGCACCATTATGCTGTCATGTAGTTGCATGGAGGCGGCCATATTTGGGTGTGGCACGGTAGAGTTGACTTTCAGATCCTCAGATTCAGATCCTCAGATCTCAGACCTCAGATCCTATAACTTCAGACGCAGATTCATAATTAAAATTTTACAATTTTCAAAGTTTGATGTAATATACTGATAAATAAAATATAATTTAGATTTGAAAAGGCTTTAGAAATTATTTATTTCTATCTTGAATCTTGAACTTCAAAACTTCGATCTCAGAATCAGAACGTCATCTGTCGAAGACAGGGTGCGCAATGATTCCACTTCTTATGTCATCACGTGAACGTTCCTTCATAGAGATAAACACACCCGCGCGCGATCGAACGATCAAGACCGCGACGATCATGTAAGTGCTGGCTATCAACAGTCCGTATTTTACCATCGTTCGTAATATTTATGGCGAGGGAATATAACAATCCATGTTGGAGGCCAGTGTCACCACGGGCTAAATCAGAATTCAGGGGTCGGGAGAGGCAAGTTAGCTAATCTGCAATTGAGCGAAAACGTTCAGACTGTTTTTGTTTTCATAACTGCCTTGTACATGTCATATTCAAATTATTATTTTAAATATTGCAATCATACTGTTAATACGGGTATTGTAAAAGGCCTGTAAATTCGAATCTGCATCTGAAGTTATAGGATCTGAAGTCTGAAATCTGAGGATCTGAATCTGAGGATCTGAGGATCTCAATCTGAGGATCTGAAAAGTCAACTCTACCAGTGTGGCACCCATCTATACTGAAACCTCCCCACCCCCCAGTGATGCAGTCCCACTCAGTGGATAATTATACTTGAGTAAACATCTCTGGCTTTAAAATGAAATCTCTGGTATTTATAAACATGACTGTAATCCTTTTACCCTCATTTCAATTTACACGAGTCCCTGCATCTAGTAGCGCTGATCCCGATTTCAGGTTTGTCACTAAATATAGCTGCATACAACATCTGACAAAATTTGGACAAATTCTTTTTTGCATGCATGGCTGTTGTTGCAGCTTGTATTCTGTGATATGAATTAGTGTGACCTTTAATATCCATTTTAAGAGTAGCAGATTTCATTTTTGTTGTTCTTACAGAAAATGCAGACAAATATTTATTTTTTTATATTAATGAAAGATAAATGATGTCATATTTGCGATCAGCGCTATTAATTAAGAACAACAGGAATAAAACCGAGTCTTGTCCTGGAATGGTTGAAAATGGTTTATTTCAGCCAGAATAATTGTTGATCGAATGCTTGTTTCAAATTTAGGGCCCCCAGCTATATGTTTTCGCATAATAATTACCAAAAATACCATCCAGTCTTAATTTTGGAAGATGTTTTGGATTCCCGTTCTGAAGCAGTGTTGTCTATGAAATGCTACTACATTGGTTGTGAATTGAATTCAGATGTTTTATAAGTATATTGGAAGTGGTTATATTTGAGCTGCAACTCATATTTACAGTTTTATTTGTAGTTGTTTGTGAACACACCATAACTGCATTGATGATAAAACTGACAGTGTTTTCTACACTGTGAACAATGACAACTGAATGAATAAAGTGATAGAACAAAGACAGGCTAAACAATGTGCCATGTGCAGAGGAGGAGCTGATAGGCTTAGAGAAATTGGAGGAAACAAGTTGTAACAACTGATAGTGTGAAGAAGCTGGAAGGGAGCACTAGCTGTGGCATTCGTTCACAAAACATGTCTGTGTCACAAAACACGGATACCCTACACTTAAAATCTGAGTTGTTCATTTTTATTTCCAATGTTTGAAAATGTATGAAGTCACAATTTATTATTAACATTTGTTGCATTGGATTTCATCTTCTTGAAAAAAAATGCTAATTTAATAAAAAGATACAGCTGGCCTTCAACAAATAATAATCCCTTCACAACCTAATAATTATTCCATACCAATGGTTTTTTTCATTTATCATTTCAACAATAATATGAGTTTCGAAATACCATGATGCATGTCAGCTTATTATTACAGCTGAGGTACTGTCAAAGATTGCCCCTTAGGTTGAGGTCTGCAATGCTCAAGTGTATGGTATGGTAGGATAGAAAATCTTGTAATTATTGTGAATAACCTTGTTATTGTACAAACGTTGAGTAGCAGCAATAATTGTAGCCTTGGTTGGCTGAGCCATGCGATGTGGGTTTCTGTCGTGCGGGTTGCACTACAATTATTGCAGTTAACGTTGAAGTTGAATTTTACAAAGTCAAAAATGTTATTTTCCAAATGTTCTAGGTACCTTCAGTCGAGCTATGACAATTAAGGCACATATCCAGCACTTTGTCTTTGTTTACAGAATGAAAAGTCAATTCAAGCTTTAAAAAAAACTTTTGTTCAGCAAAATTATTCCTCATATTTTATGGGTAAACCATCATGAAATATCTTTCTCTAAATAAAAATCTGGTCTGTTAAGTTTGTTGCAATGTTTACAAAAAAGTTATGGGGTGAAAGGTCAAATGATGTCCAATTAATTCACCCATCCCATCCCATCGGACTACACATTAATTAGTCTTGCAGTTGTTGCAATGGAGTCTGTGTTTACTGATACCAAAAACTTGCTGTACGATTGAATTCTACTGGTTACAGATGCAGTTGTATTTAACAATAATGTATCAGACCAATAGCCCAAACAGGAGACTATGTGCATGAGTATAGCTGGTCATTTGCCTGACGTCAAGAGGGAAAATGGCACATAATCCCTTGATTGAGCTACAATGTTTTATTACTGATGCCTCTCTTACAAAGTTCTCATTCCAAATGTGTTCGTTCACAAGCTTCATTTCCATGTAAGACAAAACTCCATTCGAAAATAGAATGATTTTCATCATCAAACGATGTATTAAGGTGAAGTACTACAAATTACGTCAAAATTAAGTTGTGGTGTCATTTTCTTGAAACTTTGCACAAATATTCTTGAAAGTTGTGCAGTGCAAAAATGTAATAAAAAATGGGGGTCACCATGCTCGTTCCATGGAAACGGACGTTAAAATGGCGTCGTTAGAAATAAATAAAAATGATATAATTCACTTATACTAAAGAAAGCAATTATAAAACGCTTAGCAAATGAGTTAATTTTAATAAATACCAAAACTTAAGATCCATATCTATCGAATGTATAGTTTTCATGATGTTTGTAAAGAAATTTTAATATAAGTATCGATTACAAAAGACGATGTCGAAATTATATCACTACATAATTTTCGAACTTTCTTGCTGTCGCTTTGAATGGTGTCATTTTGATCAAACTTGGCGAATAAAATCCTGACATAATACCATTTAGTTTACACTTTTAATAAAAGGGTGTCACCACGCTACTTTTTACAATATCTCAAGGTGAATGGGTAATATGCGCCATGTAAATGGGAAAGAAATGTTAATTTTTCGCTCATATTGAATAAAAACCAGCTTCCTAGGGGGTCAAAATATGACAAGGTTATAGGTCACATGTATTTCTAAGAGACTGGGTCAAAAAATTAGGTAAAAGCGCAATTTCAACAATGACAGGTGATGTTAAATACATGCGCTACAAAGTAGCCCATTTGCGGCAGGCTGGAGTTAAATCTGCGCAGAAACGTCTAAAGCTGTGTGGCGCGTCCGAATTCGTCGCACTTTACCTTAATATACATGTATTTTAATTAATGTTATGTGGTTTATCAAATTTTATGCAAAATTTTGTAAAAAGTTTTTTTTTTCTATTTAAAATATGTAATTTAATCATTTTAAAATCCCCAAGATGCTAAGTTTAAAAAAGTTCCCATTCAATTTCAGTGGCATGCAAATAAGTCATCAACAAGTTACCATTGAATCCTGTGGAGCATGCAACGTTCAACATAGGAGGCATGAAATAATAGAACTTAACTTGTTACTTACCTGATTTGTGTTTAATCATTTGCAGGCGTTACTGTTAGCATTCGCTGGACAATCATCAGCAGCACCAACTGACACAAACTGTCAATCTGTTTGTCCTGCAGGTAAGAAGATAATCCCCAGACCTGGAATGATTTCATAATTTTTGTACATTTTTTTTCTCATCATAGAAAGTCATCTTACCTAGGATGTTGTTTCTAGTTTTGAACTGTTATGATCTTGCTGCACATGTATACAGTTGTCCAACACAATTATGGATTCCGCAATGAGTTACAACAATCAACAGAGCTAGAGTACAAGATAGTACCATTTGAAATGCTTCACAGAATATAGTTAGCTATTGTCACAGCAAGAGGAGATTTTCATTTGAATGTGAGGATATACTGGTAGTTTCATTAAAAAGCTGCTTAATGGTACATCATATTGATATTATTTTGAACCTCTTACGTAAGTTGTACATCTTTGTGCTCTGTACAGGATATCACATAGATCCAGACAGCTCAGTAACCTCACCCTGTCAGGATGGAGAGATTCCATGCACACCTTGTGAAGATCATACATTCGTTGATGTTCCAAATACTGGTTATAGTTGCTTCCCTCACTACATATGTCGCTCTTTTGAAATAGAGATAGAAAAAGGAACAAGGAGTACTAACACAAAGTGTGTATGCAAACAAAACTTGTATAAGTCTATGGGAGGTGACTGCCTTCCATGGACAAAATGCAAGAAGGGCTATGGAGTAGTTAGACAAGGTAAGAGCCAGGGACAATCAACTCATATCTCAGCTCACTGTACTTGTCTGCACATGAGAAACATAGTTACAATAAAAAATTGTCACAAACGTGACCATTTCACATGTAGAGCTCACATTTACTTAGGGACTGGTCAGTTTCTTCGGCCTGGGGGGGCCGGTGGATTCATGGGGGGGGTCACCCTGTTTTTGACTTTGGTGATAGGGGGGGTCACCATGTTTTTGAAATGCCCAATAGGGGGGGTCAGTGTGTTTTTGAATTTCGACACAGGCTCATCATTGCCTAAAATGCATCGTGTCAGCCACAAATTTCATCCAGTTGCATTTTTCGGCGCGCCCTTCGGGCGCGTAACTTTAATAATCAGACATATTTTCAGCACACCCAACTTTAACATATCAGGCATACATATATCAGAGATATATGTATGTTCAATATTTTTCAGCGTGCTCTTCAAGCGCATTACTTTAATATATCAGACATTTTTCAGCACACCCTTCCTGTGCATTACTTTAATATACAAGACATATATATCAGAGATATCAGGATGTTTCATATTTTTCTTTGCGCCCTTCGGGCGCCATACTTTAATAAATCAGAGATATATGCCAGAGATATCTTGATGTTTGCTAAGTGAAAGTGTACTATTATGAAATCTGCATTTCATATGAAAAGCATGACAAATTCCTGATACTTTTCTGTTCTCTCTATGAGAATTCAGTATGAGAAAGCAACATGCACAAATATCAATGTTACAAGAAAAGGTCATCTCAAACTCTGCACACATCAGATTTGGCTAAAATGCCTCTCTATTGTTCCTCAGGAGATTTAATTGGATGGCTGGCAAGTCTTAACACCCATCAAAGTTTTTGATTTACTGCTTTTTCCTGTTTGATATTAATGATTGACATCCATTTCTGTACAACAGTTCAGGACATCTGGTTGAGCATAGAAAGTGTGAAATACATTCACAGCTCATTCAAATGTACTGTATTCAAACTTTAAGATTGACACTTTGAAATTCCTATCTTACAACTGACATGCCAACAATTTCATTAAAACACAGAATGACTTAAAATATAAATGTATGTAAAATATAACATATATATATATATATATATATATATATATAATATATATATATATATATATATATATATATATATATATATATATATATATATATATGTATATATATTACAGTATTATATTATTACATATTACAGTTGTCGCGTGGGGGGGGGGGGGGTCACCCTGTTTTCAAAATTTGGAATAGGGGGGGTCACCCTGTTTTCAAAATTTGGAATAGGGGGGGTCAGCCACTTTTTGACGTCGGCAAAAAATAATCCACCGGCCCCCCCAGGCCGAAGAAACTGACCAGTCCCTTATTGTTAGGATGAATTCCAGTTGTATATGTATGTTGTTGCATTTCACAGTAGATTGAATCCTAGTCATTGTTCCAATTTTGTATTTTTGGCAAGGGCATGATATTACAATCAATTAAATTGTTGTTTCCCCAGGTTCCTCAGAAGTAAATGTACAATGTCAAGAATGTGTGAATGGTACTTTCTCAGATACAGAGAACTCATTTTCACAATGTCGAAATCACACTAGGTAATGTATACATACTGTTCTGTGTCAGTGCAAGTCCTCAAATGGCTTGGAAGTTACTTGTGAGAATTTTGTGGGGATCGAAGGTCACCACCAGTAATAGTGGATAGGCCTCACTGCCTCCATGTGTTAAACAAAAAAAAAACTGAAAAAGTTGAATTTCAATATTATCAATGATCTCATCCAACTCAGAAATTAAAGTGAGGATTTACTGTCTTTGGGAAGAGCAACTGACGCTGAACACAGATAGTGTCTATGGAAATAATATTACTGATATGATTAAAGGGCAGAGGAGTGGTCACATAGTCAGCGATGGTGTGCTCGCTGTCATTTGAATTTCATCTGGACATTTATAATAGACGTACGGTGATGATGGTGGTGGTATTGAATAATATATAAGGTGTATAATATACATATATCTATATTGAGCTGCTTGCTGCGGTGTTTGTTTGGTTGATGCTGTCCAAGTCCTGCATGCGATGCTGTGTGTTCCCGCCATTATACAGCCCCTGGGAGGCAGTATAATGCTGTTAGAGCTTTCTGTTCAGGATTTACTCTATTTTATGTTTATTCTCAACTCATCATGAGGAACATTTGTTACAGTAAGAATACAAATTGAATATTTTGTTTGATTTGTTGGATTGTTTGTGTGCCTTTGATGACATTTATTTTGGGTATTGTATGTGTCTCAGAAAAAAGACAGTTGCTGCGTTATTTTGTCACACAGCACTACAGAGAGTCCAAAGTGACTCCGTTTTTGTAGTAGAAATGAGCTGGAAAATGTATGGATCTTGATGTTCAAAAATATGTAAACTCAAAAAAGATAATTTGTGAGAAAAATTTGATTTTGTTATTTAAAATCTTATGTAAGGTTGAGCTATACTCACTGGCACTATTTCCTGTATTGTTTGAAACACAAAAATTGTATTGATTTTTTAGCTTCAGTACTTTGTCTTTTTTATTGAAATCAATTTCAGCATTGGATCATTGGTTCAATGTTTCACTAATTGTGTCGTAATGTGAAACTTTCTGAAATATGGGCATCATTCAATAGAATTCTGCGATCATGATGCTGTTGTCCATTTCCCAAATCTGGACCTACACAGTTCACTTCAAGTGATGAAATCTTATTTTGCCATAAGCCTTGAAATATCTGACAGTTACTGCGTATTCCCAAGTATGACACAATTTGGCACAGTGGACCAAATGACATGTAGCACCATGAACAAAGGAAACATACAATTCAATTTGTCTTGAGATACAATAAATAGTGCATCCACAAAGTGAAAATGTTATAAAGTTAGCCAGCTCTGCTGTCATTCTCTGTGAAGTATCTTCCAGTTTGAACAATCAGTATGCATGTTGTTCATTGATTGAAATGAGTTACCAACTTTTACCCACGTAGTATATATGAGCAAACAGTTCTATACCCATATGTGCTTTTTGCTCGTCTACAAAGAACAAGGATATTGCTTCTCCCCCGAGTGGATCAGATTTGCAAGACTGACTACATACAAGCTATATTTTACTCTTTTCAGGTGCGAGGATGATTTTGAGGTAGAGACACCAGGCTCGAAGGAATCTGATACAAAATGCATACGTATATCTGAAATAAATCCAAGTGCCAATCTTCCTACAACACCAAGTGCCAACCCTAGTAAGTAAACCACCTCATAGGGACAAAGTCACTATCTTTTGACCTTTTTTCACTGATACTGTTACAAATGACAAGTTACTGATGTTGTCTAAGACTGATTGAAAGATGTCTAAAAATGGTAGACCGTGGACAATTTCCATCCCATGTGAGTGCACAGTATAGAAAAAGCTTGGGTCAAGGGTTAACACCAGGCTGGTATTAAAGGCCCATGAGCTGCAACTCTGCAAAATTTGTCCAACTTCAAGGTACCTCTGATTTCCTCAGATATTCATTGCAATCTACAAATTGAATGATATAGTCATTAACTATGCTTCAACAACATTTGCTTATGGCAGAGTAGGCAGATTTGTGTTCATTTTAAATTTACCACTATTTTCAAAATCTTGCCATATTATGTTGAAAACAGAAATTTTTGTCAAAGTGGAGTGAATCCTTTTCCTGTCCTTTCAGTCTGTTTCTGCCAATGTGATCATGTTGTATTTGTAAGATTCAAATTTGCACATGCGTCACTTTTGCTGTTTATCATGTAGTTGCATGGAGGTGGCCATATTTGGGTGTGGCGCCCGTTTATTATTTGTTTTACTGAAACCTCCCCATGCAGTCCCACTCAGTGGATATATAATATACTTCTCTCGCAGTAAGAACATTTCTATGAACTAATTTTAATCTAAATATACAGTCATGAAAATGTGTCAAAAGTTGCAGCTCATGTGCCTTAATCCCGGCCTGATATGAAGGTCAAATCTCCAGGACACACCCATTGAATATTAACTGCTACTCAATATCACATGTCATTCTAGCATTTGTAACAAAATCTGTATTGTGTGGCACCTTTCACATACAGCACTGAGTTCATGTCGTCTAGAGGTGATCACAAACAAAACACACTGCGTGTGTGAAGCACATGGAGTTATTTTTGATTATTTTTCAAGTAATTCATTAAACATTACTTGGCAAACTGGTGGCGTATACCTAAGTATTTAATGTATTCTTAAAATTGCAAAACGTTCAAAGATAGCTCCTTTATGTGTACTGCTTTCATCAGCCATGACACAATTAAAGGCAACCTTTAAAAACCACATGTGAGCCCGTCAGTCAGGGTGACTCTCATGTGGACAACAATTTCAGAAACTATAACAGTATAAAATTACACCTTTATTGGCACATTCATATGCTAGTGCCATAACCATATAATGAATATTGACTGACACAACCATTGTGTCAATAAGTGTAAACTTTCTATACTGATGGGGATCCTCAGGCATAAAATAAAAGACCATGGATAATTAAAAACATGTGCATGCGGTAAATGCAACTAAGTGCATTTGGCCTCAACCCCTTCCCCTCCCCTCAATTAAGTTTGGAAGTGCAAAAATCCAACCAAGCCTTACTCTGTATCTGTATCCAACAATCGGTAATTATCATATGAAATCATGCATACGTTGCCATCTCTCCCCCCCCCCCCTGCCCGGCATACACCCTCTAAAATCAATCTTTGTTCAGTACCAACTCAACAATGATGCAACCAACAGAATGAAACAGTATCAAAAATGATTTTCGTTATATTACTTGTACGCTGAACCACATGCATTTAAAAGGAATGCTAGTGTAGGGCAGGTGCCACCTGGCCTGGTACATGCCAAACAATGTAGCGCTATAATTTGCAATACATAAAAACTGTAGCAAGATGTTAATTGCGATAAAAAAACATGTAGTGCGATTTTTGCATATGGTAATCAAAATACAGCCAACCCCCTTCCTCCCCTTCTCCCGAGTTGTTCATAGTAATTGCAAGTTTTTCCTTTCTCTCCTTGACCAGCTTCATTTGTAACCAAAGAAACCTCAAATCCAAGTCTTTCCAGCTTCAGGAATTCAACTCACAAGATCACAACTGCAAATATTCCAACACCGGAACCTCACAGCGGAAATGCAAATATTTGGATGGGAATTGGAATCGGTGGCATGATGGTTGCAGTTATAATTATTCTAGCAATTGTTATCCACAAATGAAGAAAAAAAGAAGAAAAAAGAAAGAAGGCAGTCTCATGGTATGCAAGAAGTACTTTCTTTCCTTTTTCCCTTGCTATTCATTAAATAAGTATACTTTTCATTTCAAATGAAGTTATAGCTTCAGTGTTTGCAAAAAAATGGTCACATCGCATAAAGTTTACAAAACAATCGGTTAATATTCAAATTAATCAAACTACAGAGAAGAACTTGTATTTGTTGATTAACAGTGAAGGTTGTACATTTATTATCACACATATCCATGTATGTGGCAGGTTGGTAAAATGATTTTGTTCAACCCCGTAGGAAAACTGTTACCATTAAAGAGTGTTTTAGGGTACTTTAGTATAGTGTAAAGGACAAATAAGTCATTGTCAATTAAATATTGTTCACCTTTACATAGAAATCAACAGTGTTCAGATATCCCTGGATAGTCTTCCCATACAACTACATTATATAATTGGTTCTAGAATAGCCTTTTATCAAACCCAAACTGTAGTCTTCTTTCTCAAGCATTATTTTCACATGGATTTTGTAGACTTCCACTCACTGAAAGGCAGAGGAGAAAATCAACAGAACGGCTATGTACATAATGCCACTAATGGACCAGGTGACAGATCTGGCCATACCAATGGTCAGCCACCAACAAGTGACCAGGCAAATGGAATTCCTCCAACAACCAATGGTGGTCCACAAACTGTAGTAACTATTACCGGCAATAATATGAGTGTGAATATAAAGTATGACTCAAGGAGGTAAAATCTTTGATTCAATATGCTGTCCTGTCTTTCTACCAGTTTTGAGTTGTAGGTCACATTTAGGGCATGACAGTGCCTGACTGAATCTTTAAGTCTTGGGTACTCTTAATAGACTTAATATTGTTGAAAGGATACCCCACTCCAATCAACAAACAAATAAAAATATCTTCCATTCATTTCATGTCATTTCATATCTAAATTATTGCACACCTACATCTGTAACTATAGCGTTTCACAGAACAGAAAGTTTTAGTATTAGTGGATGCAGAATCCAGGAACATTAAAGTAGAGTCCCATAACTTTTGGTGTTTTTGGAGACTATTTGACCTTTGACCTCACAAATTTTATGTAAACATGTGGAACACAAGACAGATTCACAATTATTTTCAAAAAATGTAATCTATTCATGGTTAAGCCAAGTGGTTAAAAGATGGCCAAAGCTTTGAATTTATAATTATGTGAAATAATCCTGAACTAAATATTTTTATGTATTTTCTATTTCTCTCCTTTTCAGATTTGTTGAACCTATTTGTAGTCTACATGCAATTACACTTTGAAGTGTCCAAAAATGCTATACTTTCGACTTTCGAAATTTGACTAAACTAATAAGTTATTAACAAAATACAGGGATATATATGTCCTCATACATTGTACGCTTTAGCATTATTTGAGACGTGCACGATACGTGTACTTCTGTTGTTCAATGTAGTCAGACCTAAAGCCTTGTATTTGTGAATACGGTAAACTAAGGCTTAACTTTTTACAAAAATATCAAAATTATACATTCTCATTATTATATTTTTGAAGATGATGGGAGCATGAACAACCAATAAATATAAATTCAACTTGTGTAAAAATGATCATATACTTCCCACATCGAACATCATAGTTGTTAAGGTATTTCACTATTCAAACCAAACATTACCTTACTGATCGTAAATGTTCTGATTGGTCACATAAATTGCATGCATGAATAATTTGGCTGAACATCTCGCTTCTGGAAATATGCAGCTTTTGATAATTCACATGATAAAACATGTATGTGTTATTTTATTTACATGTTCTTTCAGTCCCCCATCAGGAGGCAACATAAGTGCCAGGACTGATACAGTTTCAACAGATAAAAACAACACTGATCGTAATGAAAGGGATGACGAAGGTAGATTCTCATTCATAGCTCTTTATATGTGTGTGTCTAATGTCTATCTATCTAATCTAATCTAATCTAATCAATCAATCAATCAATCCCTCTATATATCCATTCATATGCATATTGACCTGTTTATCGTGTGTCTATGCATATATGTCTGTGTTTTATATATATATATATATATATATATATATATATATATATATATATATATGTGTGTGTGTGTGTGTGTGTGTGTGTGTGTGTGTGTGTGTGTGTAAACTAAATGGTGCCTTTTAATCTGAAGTTAAGAGTAGGCCAAGCTGTCAAGATTTCAATAGCAGGAGGTCCCTGACGTTCAAAGCACTACTCCACATACAAATCAGTACAATTTTTAACAACAGAGAATAGTCTGAATACATTTCAGATCATCTAAAAACAGGGTTTTCAGCAGATAATTGTCAAGCAAATATCGATTAAGACAGATTTAATCTTTCTGAATACTGATTTGAAAACATATGTTAACTGTCAAACCAACTGCCACAAATGGTACCACGCAAAATAGGGATAACTTGTTTATTCTGATATTCCGCAAAAAATTATCTGTCGGAAGATCTGTGCGAACCTCATCTTAGTATCATCTTAAAATAAAATTAAAACATAAGAAATAAGTAGTATTAGTTACTGCAGAGAATTAGACGGATAACATTTATTACTTTTGTTTATAAATTTGGTTTTTTTCATCTATAATGTTACATTTATTTCAGATAATTCTGTACCTGCAAAGGGAATGCAAGAAACTGAATCTCCCAAGGGTGAATATTCTTTGTTTCTTTTATTTCGAAATGCACTGAATGTGCCCTCAATTTTTTGCATGGATTAGTGTTTGGAATAATGATTGATAATTATAAAGAATATTTGAGATGCACCCAATCTTGGCACAGGACAAAACTAGACCACTCCCAAAAGAAACGAGCTTTTAGAATGAATCATATGAATTCAGATGGTGTAGGTTAACAAACAGTCATTATTCCATGTTTTCGGCCCTGAACGAGAAAATACTTTTCACCATAGGTTTTGGCAACATGTGTTATTCTAAAAAGACATGTCAGCTGAAGAACATATCATGAGGGAGTATAAATTTGCAAGAGGTCAGTCCCGTCCCTGAAACCAAGTTGAAACAAAATGTAGAAAGTTTGCACTTTTTTCAAGTGGCATACCGCATTATAATCAGTCTTTTCCTATGCCAGTCTTGGTCAGCTTTTCCACAGCACCATTGTGATGGTCAACCCATTGCTTTTCTATTACATGAATCGCTAGGTTTTGGTTCTAAAAAACAGTAAGCCTCACCAGTAAAAGTCCCTAACAATTGAAGTGAAATTTGTGAATCTGTATTTCTGGGTGTTTGCTTTCAAGATGTTTTCAAGCAAAGCTCTAATGTATGAGCCATACCATGTACATGTACACTGATAAGATAAGGCAAGGCATGGCTTTTGAAATCAAAATGTTGTCACAGCTAGGACAACATTCTTGTAACACTCTTACAAAAATTATTTTTCCTTGCCTACCGAGGCAAGTTAGCAGTAGAGGATCAATACAGATTAAATATTGCTTGTTTCAACAATGGAGGAGAGTTTGAAATGCAGTAACTCACCTATATAGTGAACAAAATTTAATTTTTACCAATTTGAAAATTCACAGTATTACTCTTCTGTCAACAAATTTGGGAAAATTAATGAATGATTTTGTCCAAAACATTATTTCAAGTCATTCACATCATGGAGTATAAGCACTGGGACCACCATGGTCATTAATTGTCCAATCCCAGTGGTCACCAGATGGTGTGGATTTTAACTTTGTTGATTATTTCTTTGAGCAGCTCTGTGGATTCATGAATGCCCTTATAGTCCAAAAATTGCTCTGCATGTATTTAGGATGAGACTCTATTTGAAAATTGCGCAGAAGCCCTATGTTTACAAATGTGTACAGTTCATGACATCAGTCTCAGTGTCATACTGGTATTGGCAGTCCCTGCATGTTCATCGTTTGTCATCAAATTTTCTGATTCAGCTTACTCAACTCATTGTTTGGGGAATTGTGACTGTCCATTTTATCATGAGGGTTTTCTGTGCTGTCTTCAGATGATGCTCAATATTTTCTCCCACACCTGGCTGTGGTTTGTGGAAATGCAGTGTTTGTGCCTTAATTTCTGTTGCAAAGTCAACTTGTGTTGACCTGTGGTATGGAATAGTTTTAAAATTTTAGAGAAAAAGCAGTGCTTTCGCATGTGGGATTCTTTTGGGCACCAGATCTAAATAATCATGTCTATTTCCTATAGAACAATTACCATCTGTGTCTGCCTCCACTCTACGTATCCTGATTGGCTGAAAACATTTGTGTAACATAAATGACAGTCTCTATAATTAAGCTGGCTTAAATCTTTTATCCAGTAGAAGACATTCAGAAATAACTGCATCAGGTTTTGAAAAGCTTGCAAAGCAGCTGAGATCAGCTGAAATGTCAAGGTCATTCATTCAATTCAACTGTCACTATACCATGCAATGGCATGTATAAACAGCTAGGTGGTAGTCCCATATGACAGACGAAGATTGGTTAGTTTGAGTGCAGGGTTTTGTTCCTCCAAGTTCATCTCAACTTGCTTCTTAAAATTTTTACTCACTGTCAAGCCTATACCTTAGCCAAGTCCATCTTGTTAGGAGTGTTGAGAAGGAATGCACTTACTTGTATGAATATCTTGTAATCATTGATGTGTCATGTCAATTATTGATAGATGATGGTGCATCTGCATCAGGATTGCAAGAAACTGAATCTCCCAGGGGTAAATATCTTTAGTAGTATTATATTCTGATATGTTCATTTGTTATCCCAAGGCTTCTAATACCACTAGCTAATTTCATAGATGTATAGATTAGCCTAGACCCTATTTCTTTGCTTTGGCCTCCGTGCCTCAGACCACACTCCGTCTAGCCTCGTGAGCAGTGATCAAGCTACAGTTGTAAAAACTGTTTATTTCATTGTGAATGGTCGCCAACAGAGACCATAACGTTACTGGCATACCTTTCAAAGTCAAGCACTCAAAATGATCCTCTCATGATTGGCCCATGATTAAATGGATGTTGCTCATAAACTAGCCAGAGAATGTGTGCCAATGGCATAATGAATATTAATGAGCGGCACCAATTTAATCATAGGCCAATCATGAGAGGAACATTTTGACTAACTGACTTTCAAAAGGGAGGCCACTGACATCATCGTCTCTCCTGGAGAGCAATCACTTTCAAATGAGCTGTTTTTTATTCTACTCCGCTAAAAATGGATCTCCAGGGTAGACGGAATCACCGTTCCTCCACCCACCGGGCTAGAAAAAGCTCCTGTTTCTTTGTTCTGATGGGCGTTGCGGGTAAACATATCAATTACAAAAAATCTGTGAATCTCTGACACCTTAAATGTGACAAGTACGTGAATTTGCATGAAAAATATGCTAATTTTTAACCAAAATGACCAGAATGCACTGCACTATTCATTACAGCGATTTTGCTGAATAAACTTGTCGATATTGTAACACAAACATTTCGATATTGAGATGGGAGCCTCAAGGTTCTTTCACATTTTTATACATAAAAATTTGTTTCTTTTCAAAGCTGTTGCATACTCTTTTGGCCTCCAAAACGGATTGAGCTTGCAAGGAATCGCCGCTAGACAACTGTACGCGACTGTACCCCTAAGTCTTAAAACGGATAAACAAAGACACAAACAAAATCACTTATCCCAAAAATCATCGTTTCGGAAGAAAAAACATCAAACTAAGTGTCTCAAAATGGCAACAGCATTGCGAAACATTGAAAAGCATAAATTTCGAGTAACGTTAGAATGAAAATCGATTCTAGAAAATAAACTTTTAGGAAGGTATACACCTCACAAGTAAAATGCACGGGGATTTTATGGGTTGATTGGCATTTTCGTTGTTCAAAAAACGCATGGCCGACGTATGTGGGCGCCATCTTGATTTTTAACAACAAATGCATCGTTGAAAACTCAGGCGTTTTCTACAACAGAGCAGAGTAAACGACAAAAACACGCATACTACCAATTTTAATGTCACCATTGCTGATTGATCACGCCAAAGTCGTTTCGATTTCTTCTTATTTCTAAAAGCGAAAGGGGGGCGGGGAAACTTTCGTACAATAGGGTGCCTCTTCCTACCTAGCGAGGTCAAATTTGGTGCGCGAAAATTCGACGGAAAAACACGGAAAATCATGGACGAAAATCTAAAAACAAATTACTCTCAATAAACACAGTTTCTCAGTTGTAGCAGAAATCCTGGCTATGGTAACAAAGTTACCTGAGGAGCAAAGACATGACGATAAATAAAAATACTCCGTACCGCAAGATGTTGCCAAACGCTACTGATGGCGTCCCCAAGCAAGCATTTACACCGTAACGTGCTTTGTACCAACGGTAGAGCAATTAACACCTTTAAACAATAGCGCACGTGTCGCGTTTCGGACCGGTGGGTGGAGGGACGGTGACGGAATGTAGATGAAGGCCAAAAGCGGAGGCTGGGATCCAGGCTAGTAATAGATGTGGATTGACCACTTTGCAGTTTTGATATTTACATTGCTAATGCTGCAGAAATGAATTACTAAGCTGAGGTGACAAGAAAAGAGGGTACCTGCATGAAAGTCACATTTTTAGAACAGTTGATAAAGAGACAAAGGCACACCTGAAGAACATCATACTGAGCCACATCCCCTCATGGCAGTAATCACTGTATGTCTGAGGGTACCATTAAAGGTGAATTAATATAAGCAAACCCCCTAAGATACTTTGAATTGTACTACAGCTAAGAATGGACCCAGCATTCTTCAATCTTACGTGATAAATACGTTTTGAGTGTTAGACCAGTAAGAAACACAAGCTGTGTAATTAATTGTTCTTGTACAGTGGATGATCCTATAATTGGATATTAAGAACTCTAGGGGAGACTTCAGTTATTATGAGGGGGTGTGCCGTACGGATTGGGGAGGGTCACTATTTACAAGATGGAACTCCCTCATAATAACTGAAGGCTCCCTTAATGTTGTAAATTTGTAACAATTTTCAGCTGATACCGACACCAACAGCAATGCTGAGTGTGCTCCACAAGTTCATGCACAGTGTACACAAGACAATGAGGGCAACATTGATGATCTGCATGAAAGTAAGTACAAACATTGTGGTATTAAAATTTTTCTCTTGTGAAACTGAACATGAAACAATAACATCTCAAGTCCTGGTACCGGTAAATCAACCTTTTCACATTCAGTGTCATTTTTCAGTCAGTAGACCACAGCTTATAACATTGCTGTATAAACACTATTGATAGCTTCATTCTGAAGATCTTTCCACATTTGATCGTTACTTTTGCTTAAGAACCTTTTAAACCTCTTCATTTTTCATAAAGACTAAAAAACCAGGGTCACTCAACACACTTTTGGATTAGGAAGCAAATATAACACTAAATTAAAGGAAAAGACATTTTGAATGTCTGTCATTCCGTTTGTTTCACAAGAAAACAGCAAAAACTATGTTCATGTTTCAAATGAGCCTGCACGAGCTGTTAATGGAATGAATGATTTTGACAGTCCAAAAATTTGTCCATTGTTACCCACAGAAGAGGCTGGGTATGCTGTACCAGAAATTCCAGTTGATGAAAACAGTACTCAGGGTGGTGTCGAAGAACAGCAAAGACTTTTACAACCTTACAGTAAGATCCCACTTGACTCTGATACTGATGAGGATGACGGAGACAATTAAAACAGGAAAATTCACTCACTACGTGGCAGCAATACTTATTGGTGTTAAGGTACTGCAGTTCTGCAAGACATATCAGAAGTTTGATAGATGCAAGTTGAAAAAAATTAAACTTTCATTATTGTCACTTTTTATCGCATTGCAGTAAAATTGTACTTAAGAGGTTTTAAGGTAAACTGACATATAGTTATTGCTACCCCATAGTCATTTCAGTTTTTCTTTATAACACGAATCAAAATTGATTTAGAAGTTTAGCCAACATATCTAAATGTGTATTCACAGAGACAAAACATGATCAGCAGTAGTTAGACATATCATTTTTCTGTAAAGGTAAACAAACAAGTCTTTTTTTTTAATTTTTAAGCTAGTTGGTCAATATTTTCACTCACTGTAAAGATACAGAACCATTTTTATGTCGTAGTAACAATAAGTAACCTATCTAGTATTTAGATTGCTTTTTCTTCAGAAAACAAATCACAAAAATTACTTTTCAAACATAACTCAGTATCAAACTGGAACATCTGGTGTAAGTTTTGCATGGTTATTTTCAGGGAGACAACTCACAGATAGAGATAAACCATGCCATTGTTTTTTTATGCTGCTATGCAATCCAAAACACAACTCAGTTCAGTTCTTATGCATGAGTTTTTTGCCAGAGAAATGTCTTTAGGCTCCTCAAGAACAAGGAAGTTTGGTAGGCACGGGAAGAAATAGTTTTAGTCATGATTCAATAATTATTTAAAATTATAAATGAATTGTTGAACACTGGTAAATATGTGCATTATACTACTGTTCAAAATAGCCTAATGAACAACCCATTAGTTACATGAGCACTAAAACCAAATCCTAATTTGAGGTAACATGTATCATTTTGATGTTGATCCACACCAATTAAGAATCTTGTATTTGAGAAAGGGTTGTAAATTGAAGTGAAAATCAGCAAAAGCTTTTCTTTTTACTTTTTTGTACAAAAAGGAATTTGTTTGTCCATATATTATACACTGTACATCTGATCTGTTTTCCACATTTACATTTTGCAAATCATAAATTGGATTTCATAAGTTTTTCTTCATCTGTATACAATTTCTCATTCACTCATCTTCATAATGTTTTTTAACAATCTAAAAGAAAGAATTAATGCTTTGTATTCTTTTGTCTGTTAACTTCTTTCTTGTGCAGTGCAATGTAATTTATTTTGATACTTTTCCTTGTACATATGGCAACATAAAGTCCAATTGAAAAGAATAATATGATAATATGACAAAAAGGTACAAGGAAAATTTGGCAAAAGTAAAAAAAATAACAGAAGTTAAAAAGTACAGCATTACTAGAAGTAAAGAAGTCAAAATGTTAGTTTCTCAAAACTAGTTGTGGTACAAAAAGATGTGACAGGCTTTACAAAAAAATTAGGAATTTTGCGGTAAATGTTTTGTAAAAAAGCACTTTGCTATTTAATAATTACTAGAATATTGTGCTTTATTCCTTGGTTTCTATTTCATTTTTATTTTTCTTCCGTCCAGAGAAGTGAAACAAATGATACATACCAAAGCAGGACACAAGCAGTTCAGCTTGGAAATACTCCTATGCATTTGAATTACAGATCAGCAAAATACAAGACAGTGTTGACATTTTCAATGTGCTATCATCAAAGCAGTGCAAAAAATGTTCACATAACAATATTTTCTCTCAGTGAACATGGAATCTGATAATGCTACAAGAAAGCCTTCCCAATTCATGTTGCAATGTCAAATCTCTGAGATTCCAACACTCCCTAATGATGGGGATGATGTAAAGTTAGCATTTTTAAGATGCAATCCTGTGGTGCTCTTCAAACTGTTATATCCAGTTGAGGATTGCAAGGATTTAACAAAAGTTCAGTGCTAAGCTGGCCTGAATTTCCTAAAGTACAATCTCAGTTTTTCACCTTTACTGAAGGGCATGAAGGGATGGAAAGTATCAGAACCAAGTTTCAAAGTATTAGGTTTTGTGAAAGTTGGTCAGTGAAATTATGTAATAATTAGCAATAACTTTGTTGGTTTCTGTAACTATTGCTGATATTTGCTACATCTCCAAGAAGAGAATACTTCCATATTTGCCTAAAACTGGAGCAAGTGAAATGGTTGAATTTACATCACGAATTCTGTACAAATGTACTTCTTTGGGTTGATGAATATTCACCATTGATAATTACTCATTGGCAGTGAATTTACATTTTCAAATGACACTCATTAAGAGTATTGGCATGTATTGGGCATTATGATAGTGAGCAGGTGAGACAGAACAACGAACTTCTTGTGTCACTGTTGGGTGTTCGTAACAAAGACTGCGCAGGATCAAGGATATTGCTGTGAATCTTGTGAATTGCAAGAGAAGATTTACATCAATCTGCGAAAAGAGAGAGCACACCTCTTTTCTTTATCATGTACATAATCCATATTAGGAAGATGGAAAATGACATCATTGAGCTGCAAACAATTATGAACTTGGTTACATGTGTTCTAAGGCAGTTTACACTAGGATTGGATTGAAACTTTCCAGGGAATGTTGTGTATTGCCATCCAAGCTGTTTTTGTGAATGACATTTCATTTATTGTGAACCTGTGTCAAGATTACCAGTGATGGCCGTTGGTCTAGGGAGAGTTCAAATGCTTCAAGTACAGCTATACTGATCCAAAGTGTATGCCTACTTCCTGACTTGAATGTGAGCCAAAACCCAGCACTACAGTCTCATCACCTTGACTCATCAGAAATGTGCCAAACCTGCAAAGTTGTCCAAGGCCTGGCCAAGGGACTTACATCATTTAAGAATACAGTTACTCTATGATGATATGGTGAGTAGTGGGAACCTGGTTTTTTTTCTTTACAGACGGTCACAAGATTACTTTTGAATTGAATTGAATTGAATTCTTTATTTCCATAAATGTATAATGTAGGTGATTACAAAATCCAGGACAGTATAAGTATACAATCAATGGAAAAGGGTTGAAAACAGCTGTCTAGGAACTAATCTAGTCCAACCCTTTTAACTACATTTTATTGAATAGAACATATCACAGGGCATACTGTATAACTCTGTCAAATCGCCTCAACTCATACAAGCACATGTGTTCATAACTAAAATGAATAAATACCATCAGTGTAATTAACTTTCTGTTTTCAGAAAATTTTGTACTCCGAATGTTTGTGTAACCTGAGATTAATATCTCTAATATTCAATGGTACTGAGCGTTCCAAAGTTTTGCTCCTGCAAATTTTAAACTGAATTGACCCAATTAATGTTTGATTTTTGGGTTATAAGATCATTTCTAGCATTTTGTCTGGTGAAGTAAGAATGATTAATGGAAATAAAAAAGTCAGAGAATTCTGTGGGTAACCTCGCGTGTAAAACGTCATGGACAAAAACCGCCAATTGTAAACTATGTTGTTGGTATATATTTAAAATACCAAGTTTCTTGAATAGTGGTTTTGACGATGAATTCCTACTGCTGAAAGTTATGATTCGTACCATACGTTTTTGTATTTTCAAAATCTCTTTTAAATGCGTTTGATATGTACTCCTCAAAATTTCCAGACCATAAAGAACATGTGGAAGAACTATAGAATTGTATAACGTGACAAGAATAGATTGTGGTACAACAGAGTGCAAAAGCAAAAATACTCCTGTAAACTTGCTAATTTTATTTTGTTGTTTCCATGACAGACCATCAATAGTAACCTTGACAAAGGAAGAATAGGTGACCTCAGAAATTGGTGTACCGGTATCATTTAATACGGTGAGTGTTCCAGAAGTGTCAATCCTTTTCCTACTAGCCGTTATAATTAAATAATTTGGTTTTTTTGCCTTTGTGTTTTATCCCAAATCAATTAATGAGATTATTGGTCTTCTGTTTCTCACTTGATCCCAGTACTTGTACTCTTGCCTTCCAGAGTGTGAAGTTACTGGAATATTTACCCTCCCCACGTAAACAGCTTGCCAAGCCATAGTTAGTAAACTTTCCGGAGTCCATTCTATACACTCTACGTCAATCCTGTATACACCATCACAGTCCTGTATCATCAGTTTTTTGCTCACGTGTTACCCACGTGAGCATATGTCGCAGCGATGTCTGTCTGTCTGTCTGTCTGTCTGTCTGTCTGTCTGTTGGTCTGATATCTCAAAAACGGCTCATCAGATCAGAATCAAATCTGGTACATATATTCAGTTAGTAAATGGCAAGAACTGATTAGTTTTTGGTGGGTGTGGCTTGCATACTTTTTGCTCATTTGCATAATTAATGATTTTAGAAAAAAACGGATATACATTAAAAACGACTACACACAATTTGATGAGATTTGCTACAAATGTTGATCACACCAAGATATATCAGCAGTGGGAACCATTAAGGGGTGACATGAAAGATAAATGCTAATTTGCATATTTAATGAACTTTCCTAACTAGGGATATATGTCTGATTTGACTAGATCAAAATTAACCAAACTTGGTATGTATATTAAAGATACTATGATTTAACATTATTGAAAGTCATTAAGCGTTTTAACTTCAGCCAATTCCTAATTTGCATATTTCATGAACTTTGTTAATTAGGGATATATATTTGAAATGACTGGACCAAAGTAGATGAAACTTGCTGTATACATTAAAGATACAATGATACAACATTTTTGAAAGTCATTAAGCGTTTTTACTTCAGCCAATTCCGAATTTGCATATTTAATGAACTTTCCCAATTAGGGATATATATCTGAATTAACTTGATTGTAGTTGTTGAAACTTGCTATATACATCAAAGATACTGTGATATAACATTATTGAAACTCAAAAGACATTTTTACTTCAGCCAAAACCTAATTTGAATATTAAATGAATTTTCATAATTAGGGATATTTATCTGAATTGACTTGATCAAAATTGATGAAACTTGCTATGTACATTAAAGACACTATAATACAACATTATTGAAAGTCATTAAGCATTTTCTCTTCAGCCAATTCCTAATTTGCATATTTAATGATCTTTCCTAATTAGAGATATATATCTGAATTGACTTGACCAAAGTTGACAAAATTTGCTACACATATTGCAGATACCATGATACAACATTATTGACAATCATTAAGCATTTTTACTTAAGCCAATTCCTAATTTACATATTTAATGAACTTTGCTTATTAGGGATATATACCGGAATTTACTTGATCAAAGTTGGCAAAACATGCTATGTACATTGATGATTATACCAGGTACTAGGTTAAAACAATATCGAAAGTCATTTCACATTTTCATGTCAGCTAATTTATAATTTGCATATCTAATGAGCTTTCACAGCTCGGCATATATGGCTTGAAGGACTTGGCCAATGGTAATTACACTTGCTAAATAAAGTGGTGATACAATAAGAGCAGTCAAATAACTTTAATATTTTTATTTCAGCTAATGACATATTTGTATACTTCATGACCTTTTAGAATTAATCAGCGGTGATTATTGTTCATTATGTTGATCATAATAATTTCAATGAAGTTGCAAACATGTGGCAAAGGTTCAAATTTACACATAACTTCAATATATAATGAAACACGTGAGCATTTTCAGTTCATATCTGGTTGAAGTAATGATTTAACTACCCCAACCACCGGTATCAATAAGATTTTGACCAGAGCACACCATCACCGCCCTTTGTTTGTGTGTGGAGCTAAACCAGACAAAAATGAGCAGTATACCTGTTTGAATGGTTTATGCTTTCATATGAGAACAGTATGTTGATATTTTGAAGCAAATTTAGAAAGTTATTATTCTCAAGAGGCATTTGTATATATTATATTGGTTATATTGGTATTGCTTAACTACAGTTGACCAATTTCTGCACAGCTGTCATATGTTTCTCTGTATACTGGGGCTCAACAGTGACTGCAAGGTGATCCTGCAAACAATGTCACAAATAATAAAAATTTGTACCTTCCATTTTCAAATATAAAATAGTTTAAATTGTAATTATTATACCCCAGCTTATTTGTTAATTTCTGTTGACAAATCAGTAAACCTACGTGTATTTCATAACCTCCTCATTTTTGTTAGCAATATTCAGTATTTGTTCAATAATCAATAATTATTATTATATCGTATGAAATTAACCCTTTGAGAGCAAAACTGAATTTTTGTCATCTAAAGATAATATACCCTTGTCAATTTTTTTTCAGACTTTTGCCAAAATTTTGATAAAAGACTCTAGTCAATAACATGCAATGTCCATTTGGGCAAAAATGTCCCAAAAATTACAGAAAAATTCATCAAAATTGGTAAAATGTTGTACTAAAATTTTGGTTGGAAAGAATTACAGCACTCGAAGGGTTAATACATGTTCAGGGCCACTGGGACAGGCTCCAACTGGTATGATGCAATACAGCGTAGGCATGCCTTGCCCAATCACTGTGAAAACATCACAATACTGGTCTAATATGAGTCAGGATTTTGATCATTGCCCATTTTCCATCCTTTTTAGTACCAGTAAGGTGCAATTATCAGAGAATGTGAGAAAGGTAAACTTCAAACATGCAGTAGAAAACTTACAAATGGAACATAAGAGACATTTTTACCCATCTGTACCTCATCTTTACTTTAGGTTCCACAAGTGAAGTGACTTATTATTTACATATAATCACAAGCGGTTTGTCAAGTGACAACTCCAATCATGGAAGGTAAGATTCTTTGCAATGGCATTCTTTAGTTTGCAGGTTTTAATGAAGTTGCTTATTTGTTTTATTTACCTTTATTATCTTTATTTATTTGCTTGTTTGTTTTTCTTCTTAGCCATTCATTCCCTTTACTTATATACCTTTTAATTCACTAATTTATGTCTTTACACGTTTATCTTGGTATCATCAAAGGTGGTTTTTTTCTATTTTCTGTATAAGTTGTTAAAGCTTGTTATCAATATAAAGTGTTGTTTAGTTTCTTTGTTTCTGTACACAGGACCAATATTATCATTCTTTAATTCTGTGTATTTTTGTTTTTGTAGTTTCTTTGTTGCAAGGCTGTTATTCCTACTATTATTACCATGGAGTCACATCTATTGTTTACTGTAAACTGAGTAATGTCTTCACTAAATGCAAGTATGCTAGCTACATCACACTGCAGGCACTTCATGAACAGAAGAGAAAAAAGTCCTCAAAGTGTTGTTAATTCAGCCCGACAATATAGCGTCATAAATACAAATATTCAGTAAAATTACAAAAACTATTATGTGACTTATAATTGTCAACCCATAGAGCATAGCAATGTTTGTGATAAAAGCTGTATACTCTCCTGTATATTGAATTGTGCTTACACATGTATCTGTCTTTGCCTTACAGGAATGGTCACTACAGTATGTGGTCAGCAAGTGTACTTCAGACCATGGTCATTTTCAACTGCTGGGATTAATATTCATGTGACCTATGAATTTTTACAATAATATTTAAATCAGTAATGGGTGAATTTAGGAGAGACTTCATCATCTTTAGAGATAGTGTATTTTCGGCTTTATAAATATATTTTATTTTGAGAAAACTTATGAGAATTTGATATGTCGTTTACACAGCTAACTCCAAGTTTTCATGTTTGTATGAAATTAAATGTACATTAATAGTTAGTTCATTATTTCCCCCAGCATTTTTATAACCCTTTTTATAATGATTTCATTATGAACTGTTTACAATGATAATGGACTGTTTTATGGATAATTGAGTTATAGTCGGAAATGCATTACGATAAACTTGTCACACTTCTAGTGAGGGTATACTTTTTTTTAATAATTTTTTATTGGAGTTATCAAAAAGATTTGAATACATTCTTCATAAAATCTGAGAGGAAAAAGAATGTTACATTACAGAAGCCAATAAAATATTGAACATTCATCATACATTATCATTATCATGTGTCATGCCTGCTGTGCATGGGTCTCGGTGGATATTAGAACTGTAAATTCCCCACTTCTTATTATGTGCAGACATTTTCTCTTTTCTAAAGGCAATGTGAAACTCAGTTTTTTGTACAGAGTTAACAAATCTTTTGTATGCTATAAAGCTGGGTAGTTCCTTTTTACTACGATAGATATAAATGTACCTTTTACCAAAGAAGTAGGAAATTCACAATAACAGAAAGTTTGGGATCACCTAGTATGATTCTGCCATATTTTTGGTCTTTTTCTCAATTTTAATTTTTGTCCCCATAATATAAATTTGCTTTCCAAAATAACTGCACATGTTGACAATCATGAAAAATATTGAGTAAATTTTCTTCTTTGTTTTTGCTTAAAGAACAAAGGTATACTTTTTTAGTCATCAGTTGTCTAGGCCCAACAGGCCATGGTAGTCCTCAATATCCGTACAGAGATTGTGCGGGGCATGGATAATTTTAATCTAGCTAGGGAGTCTCAGCAGTTGAGTTTAATGACTCAGAGACCATCTAACTTTGTTAGAATTATCTTCGCCACACTGCTGCCACACCACCCTTCAATCTCTGCAAGGAGATTGGGTAGTCTTGAGAAGAAATGATTATTCTTACCAGGAAGATGCCATTTAAAATAATGTTTAGCTTACAAGGATCTGCCATTTTTCAAGGTTCCTACACAAAGACAAGCAATTCAAAGAACGCCATGATAAAAAATCTTACTATAAACTACTTAAAGCCCACTGGTTGTATGAAAAAAGTGGGAGTTGAAATACCTCTGTGGTGCCATCATTTTCAGGGGCATTTTTAAGACGGTTGCCACCGTAACAAGTACCAGGGTTTCATGCAGAGTTCGGTGGATAATTTGCCTGAATTGTCGGCGATAAAAAGTCATTTCTAAAACATCAAGAGTACCCATGACTGTTTTTATGTGTAACTGTCTTTGCTTGGCTTTCTGCAGAATCCCTGTTTTTGGAATGCAAAGGACACACTAACATTCAGGTGCATCAGTCTGTAAGAGAATTTCAATAATTATACTCAATCTTCCTGGTAATACATAACGTGTGAAATGAACTGTTTACCTCTCTTTAATGGTGATGCTTTGAAAATTGAATTGACAAGATGTGAATGAATGAAACAGATGAATGCTGGTATGTGGTTCTACTTCTATGTATGCCAATTTTAAATGAACACAAATGTGATGATTTTTATCTTCTCGTGTCTATTTATAGACAGAGAAGGTATTAGAGTTGAAAACCAGTATGCTGCTGTCAAGACTTCCGTCTGTTAAGACTTCTGTCTGTCAAGATCCGTTGACGTCATGCCATTGTGATGGGTCATATCATAAACTGGTGGGGGTGTTCATGGCTCAGGTTCAGTGTGTGAAAGTCACACAAAATCTCTACTGGCCAAGCGGGCCAGCAACTTTAGAAAATCACTGGCCCTAAAGAAAATCAACTGGTCCGATCCTCAGGTCAAATCCAAATATAGTGCAGATTTTTTACCCGCGCTCAGTATAGGGGCCTAGAAAATTTGATCGAAAAAATAAAAAGACACCACTTCAACATCCGAACATCAAACTGATTTTGTGCCTTTTAATTCTTTTAAAGGAAAGCAAATGAAGATGACTATCAAAACCAAAAATTTGGGCAACTGAAAAAACATGAAATCAGTGAAAGGTTAAGCACAAACACATAAAACATTTCTATTTCTTAAAACAGCCTTTAACAACAAGTATTTCTAACATTGAGAAAACAAGCATGAGCGTGGGCTTGAAATATGTGCTAACACGAAAAAGCTAAGCGTCCAGAACTCCGATCAGGGATGAGTACAAACACCGGATCACACACAAATGGAGTCATTACAACAGTTGACTATTTCAAAAACGATTCTGGCTTCTCCTCTTTGAAGGAAGATGACTATCATCAAATCCAAGGAAGGGAATACAAAAAAACTAGGGCAACTGATGAAAAAAAAAAAAATACTGAAGTATAGGAACCCACGTGAAAAGACGAATCACAAATATGCAATCTTATGTGACCAAGGCAAATGACCATCAAGGTCAAATTACAATCAAGGCGCGATTTTGCAAAATGTTTAAATCTCGGGACATTTTACTTTCTAGTATCGAAGTTTGACGTCCAAAATATTTCTGTCATACATAACAATCTATATACGGATCTAATATCGATACTAGACGATACAAGAATGACTTGCCTTCTGTCGCGACACACCAGGTTTTCGTAATTGCCGATATTTTACCTCGGGTTGATACCTATCGGCGATTTGGGACTCTCATAATCGATACTGGACAATTCCAGAATGACATGCCTCGCGTCTCGACACGCCGAATCTGTGAAATCACAGATGTAATACCACAGGCGACCCAATAGGTTCTGAGTTTTTCACACTGTTTTCTCTATCATTTTCTCTTCTTTCTTCATGCTCTGAATGATCGGAATAAATAAAATAAATGGTTTATATAACCTAACCTAGCCTCTGTGACTCTTTATTTATTTTACACTCCATTACAAGGACGTATATCTCTCATACACACATGCTGTAATTAATTAGTCAACACAACTAATTATGCTAATCCGTGGACTTATCAGAGGTTGGTCAACATCGGAAAGATAGTGATGTTAATGAAAAAGGGAAGGTATGAAGATCTTGGGAAACATGTCCCGAGGACGTCCGTAAACCTAGTGGACGCTTATATATTCATGATATGCGCAAACAAACACTGCTCATTATTCAAAAATAAACGGGAAGTTAGATCGAAAGGAACGCTGGAAACGCGCATGCTTTTCGTTGCCAAGCGCCAAATTCTAACATAACTAAGCAGACATGGTCCTGCTCCATGTAACAAATGCCACCCAGAAAGTATCGACCGACCAAGCAGAAAAAGATCGCCGGAGTTGCCGTTTCATGAGTTTTTCAACAAAATTATATAGATGTATGCTTCACGTCGTCGTTTTCTGCGAGTGTATATACCAAGTATAATTTACAAACCGTGTCGTGATTCAAGGCGCAATGGTGACACATTAGCAGGAGCACACACTGGAGAATTTTGGCCAGCACTGTGAATTTTTTAAACCAGTCACCTTCATTTCTCTGCACTCGCTATTAACTCCATGTCTACCGCTAACATATCGTTATTTTCTGTCTCAAAGTACGTACCAGCAATAGGCCTTTGACGTTAAAGTCGGTTGTTTTCTGGTATACGGTAGCAACCAAGCTCATGACTAGAATGACAGTACGGCGTCAAAGAGCCGCCGGTTTCTTTTTTCGCATAATAAAAGAGAGTTGGTCGCTACGTGGAGCTAGTTTCTAGCTCCATGGTCGCTACTAGTCTAAGGAATTCATCGATTTTCAATCGTGTCTTATGCTCAGCAAAATTCCCGAAAGAAGCGGCGCACGGGCTATAAAACTTCGTTTGTACTGTTAGGCTAGCTTTGGGTCCATAGCTGTGCTGTTTTCGGACGGGATTTCTGCCTTTTACGGCTGGTTTTCACTTTAACGTCACCACCACAGCCATGGGAACGTCCATGTTCTGCCCGACAGCACGCTTGTCGCAACTTTGTTTGTCGATATTTCGAAAATTTTTCAACCAAATTGCCAACACTCATCGACAACATGGTTAGGCCTATTAGGGGCCTACCACTACCAGAAATCCGCTCAAAAATCACCAAACTATCAGCAGTTTTTCCAGCTTTTTTCCGACATGACTACTCGCAGACCGTTCTTTTTCTGGCGTACAAGCGATTGACGAGGCTCAGAGCAGCCCGTCACTAAAGTCACCTGAGCGGTGACCTCGCAACATCGAAACACAAACTGACATCACCGATGATGTCGGCCACTACTTAAGAAGCCTGTGAGAATTTTTACCAGCACTGTGAATTTTTTAAACCAGTCACCGCCATTTCTATTCACTCGCTATTATCTCCATGTCTGCCGGTAACATATCGTTATGGAGAAGTTTAGTTACACGTAATGATTACGTTCCATCATCAGCTGATCAGTGATACCCATACGTCGCGTACGTGTAGAACATATACGTTCGGAACGGCAAACAACACCTCTACACATACAAAATGTAGTCATAATTACGTGTAGTATTTTTTAGATTATTCTTGATGATTTCCGCGAATTTAGACAAGAAACCTTGTAAACTATCATGGAAAACATCTTTGATATCATAATATTTCGTAGAGTTTGCACCAGCGCAAGAAGTACTTGCTATATGATTTCCTTACATGAACGAAATGTTGTTGTCTCATTCCACTTGTTATCTGACGCCGCCCCAAAGAGTTCTCCAACCATATAAAAAACTGTATCAAAGAAAATCGGCTGATTTAATTCGAGGATACGAGCTAGAATATTCCTCATATAAAAATTAATGTTTCTTAAAACTTAAACGAATTTCCAATGTTTGTGAGAAAAAATACAGCAAAATTATCGAGAACGCACAGCTAAACTGAAAGGCAGACCACCGTCCGTACACCCACGGACGGCGGGCAGACAAAACCTTAGCAACACCATTCGATTGAGAGAACCACGCTTAACCACACGAACTTTGACCCTAGTCAAAATCAGACTTGTCCCTGGGAAATATGTTTACAAGTTTGCCCACATATAAACAACGTAAAGGTCAAAGGTTTCAACTTCCGACTTCCTGCTTTACGGACGTCCTCATGCCATGAACTGCAGGCAAGGCACTGGCAGGGTTTGCACTGTTCGCGACCATTTAAACGTTTGAAATAAGAGTAGCTGGCTCTCCTCGGCCATCGAATACATTGGCTGCAGTAGATTTTGGATAAATGGTCATGACTGGCCGCAATTGGTAATTTCTGGACACATTTCAGGAGAGCTTCTTACCTTCCCGTTTTGTAACCATTCCTATCTTTCGCGATGTTGACCAACCCGTAAAATCCCTGATAAGTCCACGGATTAACATAATTAGTTGTGTTGACTAATTAATTACAGCATGTGTGTATGAGAGATATACATCCTTGTAATGGAGTGTAAAATAAATAAAGAGTCACAGAGGCTCGGTTAGGGTTTAGCTGTGGGTCCATAGCTGTGGTGTTTTCAGACGGGAATTCATGCCTTTACGGGCTGGTTTGACTTTTACGATTTTTAACCCCGCCACCACAGCTATGGGATATTCCATAGACTAGCGTCCAAATCCGCCGCAAGCACCCTTTGCGCAAGTTTGCTCGACGATATTTCGAAAAATTTTCCATCCAAATTACAAATTGCCAACACTCATCGACAGCTTGGTTATTAGGGACTCACCAGACCAGAAATCCGCTCAAAATTCACTGAAATATCGCCTTTTTTCTAAGTTTGCGCGACATGACTACACGTAGACCGCCATTTTGCTAGCGTAAAACTGTTGGTCGAGGATCCCTGCAGTACGTCACTACAGTGACGTAGGGCCGTGACCTCTCAACTTCTAAACACAAACTGAGAGATTCATCGTGTGATATCGATGACCATCGTTCGTCTTATGGACATTCCCAGTCTCACAAAACTGAAACCAAACTTTTACTTGGGGGAAAAAAGTTCAGTCCTAGGATCTATAATTATTCGTGGCGCGCCGCGCGGATGCTGGCCGTAAGTTAGTTTGTGTTCAGAAGTTGAGAGGTCACGGCCCTACGTCACTGTAGTGACGTACTGCAGGGATCCTCGACCAACAGTTTTACGCTAGCAAAATGGCGGTCTACGTGTAGTCATGTCGCGCAAACTTAGAAAAAAGGCGATATTTCAGTGAATTTTGAGCGGATTTCTGGTCTGGTGAGTCCCTAATAACCAAGCTGTCGATGAGTGTTGGCAATTTGTAATTTGGATGGAAAATTTTTCGAAATATCGTCGAGCAAACTTGCGCAAAGGGTGCTTGCGGCGGATTTGGACGCTAGTCTATGGAATATCCCATAGCTGTGGTGGCGGGGTTAAAAATCGGAAAAGTCAAAACCGGCCCGTAAAAGGCAGGAATCCCGTCTGAAAACACCACAGCTATGGACCCACAGCTAGGTTAGGTTATATAAACCATTTATTTTATTTATTCCGATCATTCAGAGCATGAAGAAAGAAGAGAAAATGATAGAGAAAACAGTGTGAAAAACTCAGAACCTATTGGGTCGCCTGTGGTAATACTTGATATTTATCGGCTGGGACTCTAGTATCTATACTACACGATGACTTGCCTTGTGTCTCTTGCACGTCTGTGGTGGCGGGGTTAAAAACGTAAAGGCCAAAACCAGCCCGTAAAAGGCAGAAATTCTGTCCGAAAACACCACGGCTATGGACCCACAGCTAATGACTCAAACGTCGATACTAGTAAACTGTAGACTTTTAAATCGCGGGTAAATATCCAATGTGTATCACCTCACAGAATTTGACAAGCCCGACTTCCTAAACCCGACCCTAACTACGCTACTTGTCAAATCGCTGGTAAATATTCAATGCATATCGGGGATTTCACTTTTACCTTGCAGATCTGGCCCCGCGGTCTGGCCAAGCCCGATTTCCGTGGTCCAACTCTACTAGACTTGTTTAAAACTGTGGGTAAGTATCCTAGATTGGAGATTATCACCACCTCACATATCTGACAAAACAATCTAAGTTCGATACCGTGTTGTCTAGTAGCTGTAAATATCCGATATCATATAAAATTGCAAGGTCGCGGTGCAGTGCCTTCGAAATCCAGTTTACCTCGACACGGTCGATACGCTGAAGAATGACTCTTTTATGACCACAACGAGATCTCGATGGGGAGCATATTGAATAGCACCACTGCTCTCGCGAGAAAACATGAGGTAAGGTCTTTCGCCGATGCAGTACCGATCAGTCTGTTGAGTTTTTAATTGCGAATTTCACATTTTGCAAATCTTTTGAAAGAATAAATTTCGTTTCTTTGAATAATTTTGTCAGGTATTTAGCTTACAAAACATTTGGGTGAACTTCTTTCTATTAGTATAAGTTACTGGCCCGCGTCTTTAGGAACAGCAGGACATCTTTAAGAGTTACTGGTCCGGTATGAAAATAGCTGGTCTCGGGCCATCGGGTTAGCGTGATTTCGCACGCTGTCAGGTTGAGGTGTGGGAGAACGATTTTGAGCTATGACAAAAATCAAAAGGGACTTAGCGGCATAGCCACAGTGTTAAGCCTTTCTCCAAGGTTTCTTAGTTGACTACAATCTATTACAGACTACTGAGCTGACGTTAGGGGTACTCACTTTGTGTTTGCTCACTCTGTGAGCGCTAGTGTTTGGTACTGAGTTGCGTGGATATCCCCTCATGGCCTCACGTGATCTGGGCCTGTTGCATAATCTGCAGAGATGATCATATGCCTCCGAGTCTGAAAACTGTCATTGTGTAAGCCTTTCGGCGTTTTCCTTGCATTTTTTCTCATTTAATTTTGCAAAATATCGGCGAGTACCTCAATATTTCAAGATAACCCTTTCTTCCCAATCGTTTCCTGGAGTTTCAGAGTCATATGAACGAAAATGAGTGAAAGTTTTAGACAGGAAAATCGGACGTCGGCCATGTTCAATGTTTACAGTACAATCAGAAGTTTACGTGGAGGAATTAACCAACAAACACTGTTCATGATGCCCGCCCTCTAGAGGCAGACCCTCCTATATGAAGTACCACATTTGATGCTTGTGGAAAGCTTGACCACACAATGGAGCATTTAAACTTTTAGAAAATGACAAACTGAATAAGAAGGTATTCAGAAAATGTCAAATACTGAGGAAAAATGCGCAAATATTCAAAATAAACAGGTTAACTGACTGGTCAGCCATAAAAACAATGAAAATGTTTATGATCAAAAGTTTTTGAGATGCGCACATTTTAACAAATACAGAAATTATTAACATTATAAATATAAGACCAAACTATTTTTTCAGGGATGGGACAGGTTGTAAATGAGGGTGAGATACAAAGGCACTCCTATTGCTGCATGTGGATACAGCCACACCATTTCATTTACAACATACTTAAGTAGTAAAGGGGACGGTATAGACCACTTTGGGGTCATGACCCCTAGAGGACCCCCTAGCTTAGTGAAAATAGACATCGAGGTCGTGACCTTTGTCTCCTAGGTGATGGAAAGACCCTAGTCTCCTAGGTGATGGAAAGACCCCCTAGCTAGTGAAAATAGATATAGACCACTTTGGAAAGATATAGACCACTTCAGAAAGATATAGACCACTGTCATGGTTGGCTGGTACAAACGTACGTCTCCTTGGTGATGAAAAGGCCCACGTTTCCTAGGTGATGGAAAGACCCCTTAGCCTAGTGAAAATAGATATACCACTTTGAAAAGATATAGACCACTTTGGAAAGATATAGACCACTTTTTTGCCTTGGCTTAGAGATCACTTTTAAAAAGATATAGATCACTTTGAAAAGATATAGACCACTTTGGAAAGATATAGACCACTTTTTTGCCTGGGCTTAGAGATCACTTTTAAAAAGATATAGATCACTTTTAAAAAGATATAGATCACTTTTAAAAAGATATAGATCACTGTCATGGCCGCCTGGTAGAAACGTACGTCTCCTAGGTGATGAAAAGACCCCCTAACCTAGTGAAAATAGATGGGCTCGATCACTCTGTGAAGGAGCCTGCTGTATACGAGTGGGTTTTTTTTTCGCGGAGCAGCACAACTTCGAGCCGAACAAGAAATGTAGGAATGTGGCACATAGGTTATTTGCTTCAGAAGTTGAAAAAACTTGGGACGGTGGCACACTACCTGCCCCTGACTTAATGAAGATAAATCCTATGGCTGGTTTTGGAGCTTATTCACAGCAGGGGAGTGATATACACCCCACGTACGGCAGTCACACATTGGATACGAGTGTCTTCCGACTTTGCTGCAAATAACAGGGAACAATTGGCATTTTTTGCAGTCACCATGGACGATAAGATGTCAAGAGATAATGTGGTAAGTTCATTTGCTATATATGTCATTACTTTTCATTTTCTTCGATCTAATACATGTATTTTTTGTTCTATGTTGATATGCAGTATCGACCCGACCTGGCTTCGCCTATCAAACAAGCGGGGAGGGACGTCGGGGCATGTACATTCATGATTTCAACAGTTGTATTGATAAATTATCATTCTGTAACATTCGACAAAGGAGTAGGTAGTATGAGAAATGTGAAATTTTGCCTTTAAAATGTAAACTAAATGAGCGATGCCGTACTGTACCGCACCGTCCAACATACCCGGCGCTAGCACAGGCCACTGGAGGCATACAGTGCATGTTGTCCGTGAACACGTTACACTTAGGCCAAAAAAAATAAATAGTTTGTTTCTCATCCCCGCGCGCGTCAATGTAGACCCGCCGCGCCAACCTTTTTTTTTTGCATCTCAAGAGGGAACGAAAAAAAAACGAAAAAAAAAACTAAGAACAAATTAAACCGTTCAGATCATACCAAAGCAACACAAATATTTTATGATATACAAAACTGAACTAGACAGAACATTGAACATCACACAGTGCTGTAACATTCCATTCAGAACTGTACACTATGTCATTGAAAGCTATCAAAACTGCATTCTGCACTAATAGTCAAAAAGCAGCACTGTTGATATGCTAAAAATTTGCTGTGCATTTATCTCTGCATGCATTCCTATGTTCTCATGTTGTAAGCGCGTTGTTGTTGATGGTTGAATAAAAAAAAGTAGCAGCAAAAAAAAAAAAACCGCGTCACCGCATCATTTTTGCAAGATGCCTAGGATGAGAAACAAACTATTTTTTTTTTTTGGCCTTAGCGACGGATACGAGTTGAAGGAAGAGGTTGAAAACAGTGTTTAATTTTATAATTTTTCAAGTTCATTGGATCAAATCTATCAATATTTAAAGAGAACTGACATATCCATGACGGTAGTCGATAGAATAACATGCAAGCGCTAGGAGAAACTCGAGTGATACCGTCCGTGTGTACTGATGACCGCGAGATAATAATACTGTTTGCGTTCGATTGTCTGGTACTCGCGTAAATTATGGAGTGAAAATATGTGATGATTTCAAAAGTATGGTACTATTTTTTATCCCCTCCTTGCCTTCTCAAAAGAATAGCAGTGAATCCCTTTCATCGGCGATGATTTAGAGTGAAAATTGTTGTAAGGAAGAGTGTTTTAACCGCCGATTTTCATGGAAAGAAAACGGTGGAATTTGTCGATCTGCAGTGCATGCAATGCAGTCGACCGCCGCGCTGCCAAAATAATCCAGCATCGACAAAAGGTAACCTGTCAATCATCCAGGGGTCTCTGCGAAATTGTTACAATGTTTCAGTTGTTCCATTCGACATCACCCCAGCTGACATCGCGACCTTTCTGCAATGGGACTCATGCCGAGTTTGTTTACAACTAACTAGAAGGCCTCCATTGGGCATCTTTCCACTTCTGCAATTCTGTGTCCATAGAAATTGTATAACCATTTCAGTCGGATTGAAAGTAAGAAGTCACTCACAATCTGCAGTATGTTCAACCCGTGAAACAGTGATAGTTTGTATTCAACACCACACGCACACCGTCTTGGTTACACGTACACCACGGTCCCGCTCTAGAGGGACCGATCGTGTGGTTACTTGTCCATCAATGCCTCTTAACTACCCTTAGGCTTATAAAACTGCATCGACTATAATGACAGGAAAACAAAATTAATGAAATATCACAGAAGCAGCACTGGTGACGCTTAAAATGTTTATTTCGATGGTTAAACTGTTGGCGTATAACCACTCCTGTGATGTGATTCTACAGGTCATGCCATGTACTACATAGTACATAGCACGCTGCGCCGATGGGGCTACGCTACGGGTCCGGAGCTAATCGATGTGCAGGCTAGGTCTGTTTTCTGTACCTTTGATGATGTATATATGAGAAAGTCTGACCTATTTTGAAAATTGGGTCCTGTATCGATTCGTGATGTTAAGTTATCGCGGCGATGTTGAAACTTTACAACAATTTCTTTTGATAAACATGCGGAACGGCATCGCGCGCAGCGAACCTGTACGATCTTGGACTAAAAGAAAGGGGGGAACCGCTTAAAACAAGCAAAAGAAAAATAAATCTGCCCTCTTCTAATCTTACTGTTGAGTAGAGGACACGTCCAACAATTTTCTAAACTGCTGTAAGAAGAAAGAAACTGGAAGCTGTGCATGGGCTAGAACTGGAGCACATACTTTGTAAACAGACACGGCGGGTCACCTACACGCGACTAGGTCAATGTCTAGCAAGGGAGAGAGACTTTGTAACAAATTTTTGATCGACAGTCACTCAGTGTAGTGTGCATATGATACCGGAAACTTTCTATACACGAAGTCCGCGTAAGTATGCTGTGTCTGTGCTGAGTCTATTGTTTTATTATGGCGGTCGGCCGGGGCAATCGACATCGGCCGCTGTTTTGATGTCATTTCAAACGCCTCCTATCTGATCAGCCGTCTGGTTATAAATGTCCACAACTTCGTTTTTCCTTAAAATTGTGGTAAACTCTACAATCACAATTTCTTTAACAAGTTACAATGCCAGACATGAGGGGTTTTTTGTTTTGTTTTTTCACGCAAAGTACTAAGCAATAAGGGGCAACATCAAAAGTTCAATATAATAAATCTAACTTAATTGCTTAAGTTTGGCCTCAGACCCCCCCACCCCCCCTTCTAACTTAACTGACCTAAAATTGAAAAAGATTGCGGACTCATACCCAGTACTTATTCTTTCAAACGACTTATCAATGTACCATTGAATTATATGAAAATTGAAAATCATTATAAAGTAACACAAATACGGGTGACTGGATCGGTTTTAGCGTACGAAAAGCAGCTTGAAATATCGTAAAATTTGCCAAAAAGACGTTAAATCGTTTTTGACTGCACAGAAATTAATTTCGCCAAAAACCCCCCCCCCCAAACTTAAGCAATTAAGTTTTTTTTCAAACATCGATCTTTTGACGTTGCCAATAAGCAAACGCCTAGCTGCCCAGTTTTTAAAGCCTAGTATGCAACTTTTTGTTCTGCATTGAGTTCAAAGTTCATTGACTTTAGCACCAAATGTAAGGTGACATGACACTGAAACACAAATGAATATATGCTGTGTTTTGAATGAGAGCTTACATAGTTAAATAACAATTACTACAATATCACCTGGTTTATACTTGTTTTAAATGCTGTTTCAGACCTGTGTACCTAAGTAAACCTATGAAAATGATGATAACTGTGAAAGTTAAAATAAAGTGACTGATCAAAAAAAAAAATCTAACAGTTGATAGTTTCACAATATTTCTTTCCCATCAATGAACACGAACTGCAAACAAATCACACCCACTGATGTAAATTGTTCGCAAATTTATATAAACATACACAAGAACACTATATATACAATATTTTACATTTATATTGTGCTAAATTATTTGTATTCAGTATTGTTTGCTTGCTTTAAGTGTTATTGTCACCTTTACTAAATTTGAAATAATTTTTGTTATGCAGTGCCGTATTTTCATTTTGAATGTCGATGGATTTTTACAGAGAAAATCACCTCACCGTATTATGTCTTTTTAAAAATTTTATCTATTACCTTCTCCACTATACTTATACAGAATCATATATGGGGTTAATCACAAAATCTGGTGCAGAATGAGATTTTTTCTTCCATTCAGCTGTTAACTCTCCATGAATTTCATAGCAACTCTATTACCACTGTTCTGATCATTTGTCTTCTTTTCAGACGGCTGTTGATTCTAATCTGCTGATTGCCAAGAAAGAAAGTGGACGACTTGGTTGTACACGTGAGACTTTCGTCATTAGAAACTCATCCCTAGGTTGATGTCAGTGAAATGATCGTGTCTCAAGGAACGTACAGGTGAAATCCACTCCACCCTACCCCGACCCGTCCTCCTTCCAGAATACTGTATCTGTGAAACATTCAACATCAAAGTTTTTCGTCATGGACTATCATTTCTGCAAAAATACTTGACTCTTATTTGGACATATTTGAAAGACATTTTCAATGCTTGGGAGAATAACTGTTTTGTTTGTGAGAGGATACAATCAGCGACTGTGACACAACATTTCCTTGCTTCACAACTAAAATATGATACATCAGGAAAGTAATGTGGATCCATAGTAATATTTGGATGTCTATAAACACAGCCATTGAAGTATTCATCACGGAAATTAAGGTTAAATACCTGAAAGATACATTAATTTATTGTCACTGAGAAACATTCCTTGGGTCACAGTCTAGGAAAAGAGCATGCAATATTATTTGAAGATCAGTTGAAAGCAGAACTATGGTTCAATACTTAGAAGGTACCTTTCAGGTTATGTTTTATTTCTGTCATCATGAAGAAATAAAGCCAACTGTATGAGTAAATCATGTCAACTTGTGAAGTATGTGGTATCTCACCATGCACTTGGACAACCTTATTTCAATTACTGTTTTTTTTTCTTTACATTGAAGCCCCCACCCCCACCCCACAAAAGATCTTTTAAATAAATTCACTGCTAATCCTAAGAAATTGTTTTACCCATAGCTTTCTTCTTTCATTGATATGATTTGGTTTGATGTCCACATGTTTAGAAAAGGTCCGCAAGTACAACTTCTGCAACTTAATATCTAAATTAGGAAAAAAAGGAGCACGGTATCATAATACAGGCTAAACTAAATGAAAAAATTAGAGGACCAAACTTTCACTTGTTCCGTTCTCACTAAATAATACTTTTTACTGACAAGAAATTTGTGGTAATGTACAAACCTAGTACGCCTTCATAAAGTCCTGCAGGGCCTATACCATAACAAGTGTAATCCAATTCCATGGCCAGGAGAACTCTTTTAATTTGGCCCGGGGGGCAGGGGGGCCTACTTTTTGGCCCGAGGGGCAGGGGGGCCTACTTTTTGGCCTTTAGGGCACAAGGACCATGCACATTCACACACACACACAAAAACAAATCAACACCAAGTCACTAAAGGTTCATTTCGACTTTAAATGACAAGGAGCTGTTACTTTTAATGACTTTTTCCCTTCAGTATTTGTTTTTGGTTAATACCAACTACAATTTCTGTTTTAATCCTTAACGTAATGGTGTTGAGATACAGAGTGATGAGCTTATTGTTTAGCTCGTACATGTGTACACTGCATTGATATTTTTATCAAGTTAACCCTTTGAGCGCCAATGTCAATTTTTACTCCTTTACAAAATATACCTCAGTAAATTTTTCTCAGATTTTTGCCAAAGTTTTAATAAAGAAAACAAACTGTAGCCAATAAAATATGATGTCCAACTGGTCGAAAATTATGAAAGAAAAATATCAGAAAATTCATAAAAATTTGCAAAATGTGGCAGTAAAATTTTGGTTGGAAAAATTACAGCACTCAAAGGCTTAATGACATTATACATTTCACATGCAGTCAACTTTTTTAACGGACTAAACTGTTGTAGTTTCAGCATACTTTTGCAAAGTGGAACAAGGGCTTGCCCTTTTTATTCCTTTCAATTTTATTCACTGGATACTGCAAAACAAATTGATAATACTTAGAATGTTCTTACCAGAAAAAAAAAATGTTTGACACACTTTACAGACTGGCTTTAAAAAAAAAATCAAAATCAAAACAAAACAAACAACAACAACAAACCATTAATCCAAGACTTATATTGACTTCACATTTCCTTAATCTTAGACATTTTCATTTTTCAGTGTGTAAAGTGTAGTTCGCTAACATTGAAATCTCGATTATTGATGATCAGCTTCAAGAGTGTTTGCAGAATGAGACGCAATCACGTCAAATGGCCCTTACTCTAAAATGGTACTAGCTTATACTAGAAAGGATGTTCTCATTTCTTGACAGAGGGAGGGCAAAATAAGGCCCGAGGGGCCGAGGGGCCTTCAAAGGCTAAAGAGTGGTAGGGAAAGTGTGATTTCATTCATCGACAAAGACCAATCTTCCTAGGTGGCCCTCGGGGCACAGGGGCCTACTTTTTGGCCTTCGGGGCAAGGGGACACACACACACACACACACAAACATGCTTCCTCACTCAACAAACGTTTACACATAAACACTCACAAATAAATTCAAACCAGCCTCTGAATCATTTAAAATAAACTAAGTTGACGTTAGTTTATTACTTTACAAAAAGATTAATCAGGAACTTTTTTGGGGGTTCACATATAAAAAGTTTCTAAAGATGAAAGTTGAGATCTACAGATTATTTGAACTCTCTCTCAAAAGAAAACAAATCAAACTGTTGATCTGTCATGTTCAATTCCCAAGTCAATATCTAAAGTTTCATGGGGTAAAATGTACATTCTTATCTCTTTCATTTGCAAAATTTCATTTCAAAATTTCATTTCTCAAAAAATTCAAACACATACATTTCAAGACTTTAAAAATGAATGAAATATACAACTCTAATAAACAGAATGATCAGAATACATCTACCATAATATTGATCAGATTTCTTTTTTCTTTAAATTGCCAAACTACCTGTATACAAGATCAAGTTTGACGTTTTTTTTTTGTTTTTTGTTTTTGAATAGGATTTATACAATAGATTCAAACGATGGATTGCTGAAACACGCGAGAATTGTGAAAACAGCTTCACTAAAATTCTTTACATTATCCTCCTAAAACAACTTGAAATGCAATACTAAAATACAATGAGTTCATGCCTAAGTATAAACATTTACAATTCTTAAATTTTCTTTAAATGAGATCTTTAAAACCTCTTGAATTGCAAAATACAATACCTTTTTTCTGAAAAAGCATTCAAAACTAGTTTGATAACACAATGTTGTGAAATACTAGAAAACATTTGTCAAATATTTAGTGACATTCATTAATTGATATTTCTTGGGGGGGAGGGGGTTTCAAATACAATGTACAGTTTAATAACCGTAGGGAAGAGTTTTGTAATTTCCAATCAGAGCTCTTTTATCATAAACTAGGGCATACTTTTTACTTTCGCTTTTGGTTACTACATTACATCCAACACGTCGGATTTTGACGGGGTTATTCACGGTGATGGTTGATGTTGGACAGGTGGTGACAAGACGAGTGATGGCATCAAAGTTGACGTCTAAGCTGTTGCGATAATTTAAGGTGATTCCCCTGACCTTACAAAGAGTGGTGTTACCTTTCCTGTCGGGTTGTGCTAGACAGAAGGCGTAGTTTTTAGCTCCCCCTGACACGAACTTGATGATGAAATTGCTGGGAGGATCCAGTTCGTTGGTGAGATCACCCAAGTAATCACCAAGAGGTGGTTCGTAGTGGTCTGGTTTGCTGATAAAGATGACTGAATCTGTGTCGTAGTACAAGGCCCGTTCACCAATGGCCTCAAGGAGATCGTACAACTTCAGACGAGCATATGCAGTGGTAAATGCAGCAATGACAACATTGGTGTTGACAGCCCCCTCGACAAATTCATTCCGAAGTGTATGTTGAACAGCAACCATGTCGTCATTGATGAAAGACAAGTTGTTGACAATGTGTTGTTCACTTGTAAGCAGGCGGAAGAGTTCTGCAGGTTCTTTGATGTACTGCAGCTGTGGAAAGTTGTTGCGTTGTGCAAACTTACCCCACATAGAATTCAGCATTAATTTTGCCAATGCTCGTTGGCCTGGATTTCGGTGAATCTTCGTCTTGTCAAGAAGGATTCCCTCTCTGTTATAGTACTCACGGATGTACCGATCTTGGTCATCTTCTGTCTGACACCATGAAGGCCAACCACTACTCTCTTGTTTCAACTTTAAGAAAGTGTTGATGTAATCAGTAAAGAGCCCACCTGTGTGTGATTCTCTGTTATACACTTCTCTTTCTCTGTAGTGCCATACCTCAAACACTTTGACGATCTTGTACCCCTTCTCGACAGCTTTGGCTAATTCAGGTGTTGTCCAAGTTCCCACGAAGGACCGCTGTTCGTCATTATGCTCACATGGTGACTGTTGTTTGGTGTCTGCACAACTTCTGCAAAGGGGAAACATCAGCTTCTTTTCCACTCGGAGGGGGAGAACAGGAAAGTAGAGTTTTCGAGGAGGCAGAACTCGACATTTCGCCAGACCAAAGTATGATTGAACAGGGAGTACAATGTTCTTGGTGCGGACTTCCGGATGTTTGATAGGGTACTTACAGTACTTGTTGACGTAGGGGTAGAGGCTTGTGAAATCCACGTAGTGAATTTCTTCATCATCAACACATTCGTGGTATAGTGTAGTGGCATTGGTTCTCACCACCAAGAATGCATCTCGTGGATGAAGGGCTCCTGTAGGTCAAGTGACTTGACGAATTCTTGCAGTTCTTGGTTTTCATGAATTTCTTTCTTGAAGTCACACTCCCACTTTTCGATCACTCTAAAGCCATGGCAACGTAGAAATCGCATCTTATCTTGGGTACTTTGGTAAAGGTCTGCCATCGTCTTCTCGACTTTAGTGTTGACAATGTCATGGTCTTCATAGCATCGAGGACAGCCATGGTAGTAGCAACCGTGCATCTCATATACTGTGTTGCTTTCTTTGTCATAGCCATCTACCCAATAGCGGTCAATTTTCTTCTCACCTCCATTGTGGACGTGTTGGATGTTGACATCATTCTTGAATGTAATCCATTCTAACCACTGCAATGCAATGACAGATTGATTTCTTCGTTGGATGTACCCATGGTCTGGAATGACCCCGATGGTATCTTTCTTGAGAAAATTCTTGCGTAAAACGACATTGCAGGCTGATGCGATGGTCACACAATCTCTGAACGGATCTACACCATTCTGTTGTTTGAACATGTCTTGAAATTTCAAACAACTTCTCCTCAGGATGTCTACATCACTTCTGCAGTAGTCTTCAAGCTCTTGTCTCAGGTTGAAAGGGCGGTTTTTCAATCTTTCGTCTTCATACCACTTTAGGAATTTCTCTCTCGCATGCTGTTTCATACCATCGGGACCGTAGTATCTGGAATCTGGGAGAGGACCGATGTAATCTTGATTCTCTGCTGTATTGAAGAAATGGGGGAAGTAGCCTTTGTGAAGTTCATTCAGCTCAAACATGTCAGGAAGTTGAGCCAAAGCCACAGGTAGGAAATTATAAGAGTCAATGAACTTGATGTTTAAGTCGGGGATGAAGATGCGCATGATTTTGGTTCCATTGATGATGACCTTCAGGTTGAACGTTGTTTTCATGGCAGTATTGCAGTATGAATTGTCCGTCATAACCTTGCAGATTGTGTGCGATGAAAGTACTGACGGCGTTTTCTTCTGTGAGTGCCCAATCGCAAAACTCTTGCTTGGTGTTAGGGCCATAGAACATCTGCTCTGAACATGACTCGGACTGGACAATGCACAAGTTGGGCACATGGACGCCACCATCTTGGGTACATTCAAAATCAAAGAAATAGTACTTCATCTCTTCTTCACTGCCGCCTTCGTCTCCTTCTTCAGCTTCAAAGTCGAATAAGTCAACATCATCGTCATGAATACTATCTCTGGCGGACTTCTTCTTTCTTTTAACACGGATGGGCTGGATGTAGCATAAATGGTCACAGTCTTCGTACAGTTTACATACTCTGCAGTATTTTTCCCCACAATTGTGGTCATTATCTTTCTTTCTCTTTCCCCAATTGATGGTTACACCACACAACTTGCAGCGACGAATGACTTGACATGTTGCATATTGAGCAAGGGGACCAGGTGTTTTATGGTTGTTGAAGCATTGTTGACCTTGAAAGTAGCGATGACAATCTTTGCAGTAGACCTGATTAGCTGTTGCTGCACATACAGATGGAACACAGCAACACTTGCAGAAAACTTCACAGGTGTGGTCATGCATGTTTTGGTACCCTTTGTGACAATGGTGACAGTAATAATTTCTCTGTAGAAATGCGGGCATTGACGTGATGACATCATAGTGATTGTTATGATGGTACAGATAAATATTGTGTTCAGCAGTGTCCTTTCCCTGATAAGCAAGTGAACCCGACGTCTCATCTGAAATAACATGAATTCGATACGATGGAAGGACAGCTTGTAATTTGTCAAGTTCTTCATGTCCACAGGGCCCTGATGAAATACCTGCTTTGGCCATGAGTTCGGATGCACGTCTTTTCTGCTCTTGCCGTCCCTGTCGCACAGAGTTCCATCCTGGATCACTGTTACGGTTGATGTGGGCTATTGCTGTCACTATCGCTCGTGCACAGCATAATTCATCGGTATTAGTGATGCGAATGATACTTCTCATTAGTCGGAGGCGACGGGCTATGTTGACAGGTCTCCATCCCCACTTCTTTCCCATCCCAACAGGCATGTGCACATGAATGAAGTTGATATAAACATTCTCATCTAGGGTGAATTCTTCATAGGACTGCAGTACACGTTCAATTTCGCCCAACACTCTGTCCACAGTCAGTTCTTGAACAGGGGAAAAAGGTAACCAGATTTGATAGGGAAGGGACGGACTTTCACAGGGTTTTACATCACTTTTAACTTTTGAGAGTCCCTGGGACTCCTGGTGTTAGAAAATGGGAGTCCTACATCAAAATATGGGGGTCCCAATTTATTTCACAAAAATGTTTAATAGTTTATCAATGCCATGGTCTTCACTGTGTTCAATTAGTATTAATTTGCATACACAGAGACAACAAGGTTCCATATTGTACATGGAGGGGTAACTATTGTGCAACACATGCACACAACTATAGGGCATATTCAACTGACTCTGTATAGTTTGAACCGCCTGTATAACTATAATGAAGAGTTGAAGACAAAAACACATTTCACTAACCTTTTTATCGATTAATTTTGGTGTTTGACCCAACTTACATTAGTTTAATTCACGTACGCGTGTGTAACTATCTGTGGCTTATCGAGTCACGGACTCGTACTACCATACATACTAGTCAATCCGTTCGCCAAGTTTGATCACATTTTTTGACAAGCACGCCACAAAATCCGCCACAAAATGGAAAGAAACCACTAAGTATCGAGAAAAAAGTTTCATGTCCGGTTTATTTCAGTTAAAAAAATGCGTAACACGTAGGAAATGTCTCGCAATGTCAACAGTTCAGAACAACTACATTTCATTTACAAACCGGGTCGACTGTTATGGCCGTCTCGCTTCAGGACGGCCGGAGGTCAAATATCAACAGTTTTAAAGGGGCTTTTTGGCAGTCAAACGCTTGAAATTCACAAAATACACTTCAATTTAACCGAATCCTTACAAATTTCTCAATCTTGCATGTTTTGGACTTCGAAAACCTTAACCTCGGGTTCCATGTCGAGAGTTAGGCATCACACAGTGCCGCCATCTTGGCCGCCGATACGTTCGAAGTTCACTATCGCGATCGATTTGGTCACCAAATCGCGTCATTTTTCCATAAAATATTCTCAAAAAAACTGTAAAATCTATCATTTCTATCACCCAGAGGGCAGTAGCTTGGCATAATATAGTTGTCTTCCGTGTCTACGGCATGGTAAAGCTTTCAAAACGTACGTACGTGTTTCGTTCAATGCACTGTGGCCATATCCGCGTACGGGTGAAACTGCAGACCTGATTAAATATTCATGAAAACCGCTGACCTCTTTTGAAGAAAGGCGCATAAATTACTGGAATTTTCGATTGTTAGGCTGCATGATGTCATTATTTTAGTCCTTATATGGTACTAAACTGGGTTCAAAGGGTCAGGAATACTCTCCTTCTGGCTGAGTTCGGCAATGCATAGCTAAGTTAGGCATAAGCATAGAACGCAATCACTGTCGGTTTATATACCGACGTGGCGCTGAGAGCGAGAATGCCGTGTCGGTTTATAAACCGACGCGGCACTTTAAGGGTTAAAGTACGGGGTCGCTAAGGTTTACTGGGATGTGTTTTACGTGTTCAGCAGCTTCGCAAGGTGTACACCAGCAACAGATATTGCTGCGTCCCAAGGGACGCGTGGTTTAGTTTTTGAGGGGTCCTGCGTCCGGTTTTATGCGTAAAGGACGCAGAAATGCGCGTCATGTAAAACCCTGCTTTCAAGTGTAATGCGTACTCTGTCCCTGGGAGAGATGCCATGGGTGAGTCGGCTAATAATACTCTCAAACACATCTTGTAGTACTACCATCACTTGCACGAAACCACGCACCGGTTGGATATCATTGAATTGTATCTCGTAGTCATGAGCTGTAGCATTGAATTTCTTCACTTGTCGTTCACGGACACGTATGATGCTGTAATACTTTGCGCCGCTGTCTTCATCTGATGGCGAATCTTCTGACGGCAGGTCATCAGTTGACCCCCCGCCAATCTGACGTGTTGGATGTGATGAGGGGGAAGAACTTTGTGTGGAAGGCGGATGATTATTTGAGAGGAGGGCCTGCCATTTGGTATTAAATTCTTGGGTATTCATGGGGACAGAAGAATTGGATGAAGGCTGAGTATCTTGAATATTTGAGGGGGAATGAGGACTGTAGGAGTGTAGGAGGTCTTTTAATTTTACATTGAAATCCTGTGTGGCAATATTATCCCCGCTTTCTGTGATTTGGCTATGATCAGTATTACAACTATGAATATCTTTCCTTTGAGAACTAGAACTATCACTACAATTACTATCAGTATTATAAGAACTGTAACTATCGCTACAACAGTTACTGTTACTGCTATCAATTGATGACCCCACAGTACCGTTTTCTTCACTGATGTTGGTTTCTTCTTCCGATGGAAAATCCCACGCTGTCTTGACCATAACGAGATTATTCCTCGGTCTGATGTACTGCTTAGTTGGCTTAGCTTTTGTTTGTCTATAAAAAAAATAATTTAAATAAGAAAAAATATTACTTTTGCAGAAAAGGCACAGCAATCATGAATACTGATTTTCTAACATTACTGTTTTGTTCAGTATATATATAATACAAGTTTGTCAAGAAATAAAATTGGCTGTTTTCCCCCTATTTCTTTTCTATTATTACTTTTTGTTCATTAAATATATGATATAGTGTTGTCAAGGAATACAATGGCTGTTTTTCCCCTATTTCTTTTAATGAATGAATGAAAATAAAATTTTAACTTACGGAAATTGATTGAGACCACCACCATTCTCCTCCTCCTCATCATATATCATGCATTTACTGAGGTCCTAGAATAGAATAGAATAAATGTAATCACACTCAGTATGATATACGAAGCTTAAAAAAAAACTATGATTTTTTTTTCTCCTCCTATAGTACTTTTCCTCTTTAGAACACATACACACAAAATAATACAAAGAGCAATCAGAACAAAACATATTTTGTTTACTCAAAACAGTTGGATTGAACCCCAACTTCATATGTACGGTCTGCAGAGCCTGAGGTCAACGCATGATGAAACCATAAACAAACGTGCACTGTGTACATATATACGTGCAGACGAGAGCCCTGTTCAGTGCATAACGACTATTTCCAATGAAACACGTCTGAAGAGATTTCAAAGACCGATCGATAAAATTTATTGATCGTAGTTTACGACCACACTACCATTACAGAACTCCCTGTGATCATGTCCGGACGCACACTGAGTAACTATCGATCAGAAATTTACACCAAGTTGAACTCCATACAATAACAAATCATGACCTGATCGAGGTCGCCTGTGCGCACGTATTACAGAAATTCTCGATCACTGCACTGTACACTACGGTGTACTTCAACAGTTCAGATTCCAAGTTGTTCATAAACATATTCCTCACGGTCCGGTGGAAGAGGTGATATTTTTTTTTTAGCCAAATTACTGTTTGCAGAGTGTACTCCAGACTTCGTTTTTATTTATTTATTTATTTTAGCTTGGGGGGGGGAATCCCCGCTCAAAACAGAGCCAGATACAGGCAGGACGGTTTGTCTGTTGCAGAACAAAAGACGGAATTTTACACTTCCCCCAGGGTCCCTTAGGGACGGACCATTAGATCTTGGGAGGGGGGGTGGTCACAATGAAATTGTGAAAATTTTTTTTTGCTATTGTAAATTTCTGAAATTTTTTTTTTCCAATTGAGATTAGCTGTGCAAATTTTTTTTTTCAGAGTAAATTTTCAGATTTATAATTTTTTTTTTAGTTCGTCGCTGTCTGAAGATAAAGAGGGCAAAGATGTGGTGCCAAGCACCACAAGCGGCCACGAAGCGGTCACGGGGGGGGGGGGGGGGTCAGGAGGGGGGGGGGAGGTCAGGAGAGGGGTGTCCCCCTGCTGCTGTTGGAGCTTTTGAAAAATAGAGATTAAAATGGTGTTATTTGGTGGCACTTGGGGAGTATTTTTGCGGGGGGAGGTCAGGAGAGGGTGTCCCCCTCCTGCCGTTGGACCTTTGAAAAATAGAGATTAAAATGGTGTTATTTGGTGGCACTTGGGGAGTATTTTTGCGGGGGGTGGTCAGGAGGGGGTTTCCCCCTCCTGCTGTTGGAGCTTTTGAAAAAAAGAGATTAAAATGGTGTTATTTGGTGGCACTTGGGGAGTATTTTTGTGGGGGGAGGTCAGGAGGGGGGTGTCCCCCCTCCTGCTGTTGGAGCTTTTGAAAAATAGAGATAAAAATGGTGTTATTTGGTGGCACTTTGGGAGCATTTTTTTCGGATAACACATCTTCCTCTGAAACATGGTCTTCTTGCTCCTCAGTAGCTTCCTATAAGTTTTGAAAATTGACTATTTTGGTTTCCTGCGCTTCCCTTTCTACTGCGTGGTGAAATGCCTACATTCACCCCACCAAACATCATGCATATCTCATGATTTACAATTGATTTTGACAAGCTGAGAAGCTAAAATAAGCTAAATAATATAGTTAAATTTGCATATTTGTGTTTTTAGAGCAATTGATGCACTTTTTTGATCAAAACATCTATTTCGCTGTAGCAGCATGTCCAAATTGATTGGATGTGTATAGATGTGTTGAAATTTCAATATTTGTCTTTTTAGGACAATTTATGCCATTCATGGTAAAAAAATCTGTATTCTCTGAAAGGGCTTGTCCAATTTCTTTGAAATTTGCTACACAAAAACGATTATTCATGCAGATTTATTCAGTATTTGCTATCGAGAAACTTTCAAAGTTCAACCTTTTGTGTGTTTTTTGTGTTGGGATTTGTTGGATAGATGGCATTCTACGTAGTGTATTGTTGAATGTTAAACATGTGTTGCTGTTGTTTTTTGAGGCTGTTTTTTGAGAAAAAGAATGAAAATGCCTTTTTAAAAGCAAAATAATACATAATGACTTGATATGTTGTTTTATTACTATTGACGTGTTTCTACTTGTTCACCCATTCTTGCATTCATCATTGCAATAAAATGCTGTGAAAAAAATGAAACTGATGTGGCCTGCATCTGTTTACCTTGATCTTAAAAGGCAAATACAACTTTCAGTCTTGACAACCATACCATAGTTTCAATGTTTTACCTAGTGTACCTGCTTGGTTTGTACGCAGGAAACAAGTAGAAAACAGGCTCTATAATTTCATAATTTTCAAGTGATCAGAATACAAAAGTCCTGAAAAGCTAAGATAATCACAACTTCCAGTATAAGGGATACAGTCACTCTAAATGTATAAATTACAATTAAAAATGTGCCTGGAGGATGTACTAAAAAATACAGAAAGTTGCTTTCTGTCGGTAAAATCTAAAAAAAATTCAAAATTTTAAAGACTTTTGCAGATTTTTTTTTTACGCCTTTGTCTTCTGATTTATTTTTTTTTTATTTTGCAAACTAGTTTGAAGATTTTTTTTTTCCTAACTTTTTGCTCTGAAATTTTTTTTTTCTGTTTTTGACCACCCCCCCCTCCCAAGATCTAATGGTCCGTCCCTTACCCAAACAGCACAGCAAAGTTTGACTGTCAATCAAAACATTTGCTACAAAGTTGCTGCATGGTAAGATCACGACCTGGTCGCATAACCTAATTTTTAGAAGGTCATATTTACGTGTGACTGGCTATAGCGCTAATACAGTATTGCAAAAGATCGTTGACCTCAACCCAGTGGACTGATCACGCATCGAGTGACGGGTTAATGGCACTATGGCTGATGACAAGATCGACAGAGTGCAATGCACGCACCGTATACACCGTCACGCGGTTGTTTACATGCACTGATTTTGATCACGCACGGCACGGCGGCATCGAGCTTGAAATGAAAATTCTATCCAACTTCAACTATTTTGCCTATGGTTCTTTTTACAGCGAGGAAAACGTTTCCGTGTAGGGGTAGGGGTAATCAGACAACACACGACAGAGTGCAATGCACGCACCGTATACACCGTTACGCAGTGTTTACAGCATGATTTTGATCACGCACGGCACGACGGCATCGAATTTGAAATGAAAATTCTATCCAACTTCAACTATTTTGCCTTTGGTTCTCTTTACAGCGAGGAAAAACGTTTCCATGTAGGGGTAGGGGTAATCAGACAACACAATATAAATGTATTTGTAAATGTTACTTACATCATGATCATGATTGTTCGGCGATCCCAATACTGCGTTGCTGAACGGATTGGTGGGACTCCGACAAAGGCGACTTGTTCTGTAGAAATGAAAAATGAAAAAAATTACATGAAATATTTTCCTTCAAAGGAATCCCTTCTCAATTTTAAAAAAAAAGTTTATATTCAAATATGTTGGGGAAAAAAACGGACGTGAAATTAAATTATGTCAATTTGATTACAGCACGGATTTGTCACTTCTAACACAACAGTACGGAACCCCGACCCCTGAAAAGAAATCACCACAAAAAATTAAAAAGAAAATAGATTACATAAATAGAAAAATAAATAAACAAATAAATACTTACAGCATTTTCATAGTGTTGGTCTGCAGCAGCGTCGGCGGCGGCAAACACGGTATCCAATTGGGAATCTGTCAGCGACAGGTCATCCCACTCGGCGTCCATGGTTAGATTCTGTACAAATAAAATAAAAAAAAAATACACATAAGACAGACTTTCCTTGAAAGGAAGGAGTTTACGTCAATTTTATCACATGCAGGCAGCATTATGAGCATAAAACAATGTCACTTCAATGCATCAGACAACCCCCGCGCGACACACACACGTACACACACACACAAAAAAAACCCCACAAAAATCAACACACAAAAAATCAACTACAAGCGAATATACTAAGTGTACCGGTCACTCCTTGTGTTCGCTGTCTGCGCTGGAAAACTTAATGATTACTGCGAGGAAGCGACCTGCAAATTAATATGTACACGAAGCACGTCTTTTCGATGAACATTTTGACTTATTCTATTACTAATGAAGCTAAGCTAACAAAGACACAAGCTACAATTTACCTTAAAAAGGGGCTGGGTTAACCTCCGTGTCAAAGGTCTTGAGTGCACCCAGAGTTCATAATTTGACCTCTATTTATAAACTTTGGGCGGATCATGTCCATATGTTTGCCAAGATTAAACCCTAAACGGAAACACTCATTGTCAAAGTCAACCCTAAAAGGAAACACTCTTTGATACAAAGTATCTAGATTTTGGAACTCTGTCAGTGAACGATAAAATCTGTCAAATCTGGCCGCGCGCGTGGGACTAAAGGCTAAGGCAATGACGTAATGTTGTAAGCCTCACGCATGCTCAGACTGATCTACCGTCACGTAATAAATCGATAACATACTTACAGTGTTGGTATGCCCGGGCAAATTACGCGGCAGCCAACTGAGACTTTGTTAGATTATCCAACTCGTCATCCATTGTTATCGTGGTCGGCACTGTTGCACTGAAACCATCTGACTTCAGACAGACACTCGATGCACACCGCACTTGAACACAGCCGAATGCCATGGCCGTGAAGGTACTCCATGTTTATATGTGGTATACAAATGAGGCCTCCTAGCATGTGAAATAAAGTACGTCTCCTAGGTGATGGAAAAAGACCCCCTAACTTACTCGAGTGTTCTATATCTTCTCGTAAAGACCCCCCTAACTTACCCAAGTGTTCTATATCTTCTCCCTGCCCCCCCCCCAAAAAAAAAGGCAAATCGGGAAAACTCGCTCGTATCCAATGTGACTGCTGTACGTACGGTGTACATCACTCCCCTGCTGTGAATAAGCTCCAAAACCAGCCATAGGATTTATCTTCATTAAGTCAGGGGCAGGTAGTGTGCCACCGTCCCAAGTTTTTTCAACTTCTGAAGCAAATAACCTATGTGCCACATTCCTACATTTCTTGTTCGGCTCGAAGTTGTGCTGCTCCGCGAAAAAAAAAAACCCACTCGTATACAGCAGGCTCCTTCACAGAGTGATCGAGCCCATCTATTTTCACTAGGTTAGGGGGTCTTTTCATCACCTAGGAGACGTACGTTTCTACCAGGCGGCCATGACAGTGATCTATATCTTTTAAAAAGTGATCTATATCTTTTTAAAAGTGATCTCTAAGCCCAGGCAAAAAGTGATCTATATCTTTTTAAAAGTGATCTATATCTTTTTAAAAGTGATCTCTAAGCCCAGGCAAAAAAGTGGTCTATATCTTTCCAAAGTGGTCTATATCTTTTCAAAGTGATCTATATCTTTTTAAAAGTGATCTCTAAGCCAAGGCAAAAAAGTGGTCTATATCTTTCCAAAGTGGTCTATATCTTTTCAAAGTGGTCTATATCTATTTTCACTAGGCTAAGGGGTCTTTCCATCACCTAGGAAACGTGGGCCTTTTCATCACCAAGGAGACGTACGTTTGTACCAGCCAACCATGACAGTGGTCTATATCTTTCTGAAGTGGTCTATATCTTTCCAAAGTGGTCTATATCTATTTTCACTAGGCTAGGGGGTCTTTCCATCACCTTGGAGACTTGGGTCTTTCCATCACCTAGGAGACAAAGGTCACGACCTCGATGTCTATTTTCACTAAGCTAGGGGGTCCTCTAGGGGTCATGACCCCAAAGTGGTCTATACCGTCCCCTTTACTACTTCAACTTATTCACTGTGTTGTGTTCAAGTTCCATTTTGTACTGACTGTCATACAAGGATAACATAAGCAAAGCAAATCAAATTAGAAAAGGATCAATGCTGTTGTGTGGATTTTGCTGAACATGGCTGATTTTAATATTTCACCCTATATATTTGGTATCCAGCAAAGGCATATTTTGATGTAAAGTCAAAATTAACACTACATTGCTGACAATATATGTTACCGTTTCTGCATGAACTTTTCTTTTTTAAATTATAGTATAGTAGTACTTCAAACAGATTAACAATTATCGTGATGTCAACCCATAATTTTACATCACAAAGACTGTAATTCTGCCAATTTTTTTTATTTTTCATCATTTTATAAATTTTGCACTGCACAAGATGATTGAATAAACTGCAATGTTTGAATTTGTAAACTCAAATAATAAAAATCCTTTGGTCACAGATTAAATTATTTTTTGAAAAGAAATTTACTTTTAAACACTAATAGCATATATTCTTTACACGGTCATATATTTCAAGGAAAATATGCCTATTAAAAACAGTAATTTCTCCACTTTCAATTTTTTTTCAATACTATGACAATTATCAGCCATGAGGTTTTACAAACACAAGACCAGATAAGCGTTTTTCATCATTTCCATAGGACTCTTCGGAAAATCCATTAAAAACATTAAAAGTGACTTAAAATGATCACTTGGTATACATTTAATTTACGAATGCCAGGTTGAGTATTTCACATGCACTCAGATCAGTAGGGAAGTGCGTCATTACTATTTTGGACTGTTAATTCTTATTTCTGAATTATTTAACTTAACAAAGGGAGTTAAAAGTTTATGAAGTACTTCCTGTACTTCCTTGGGTTTTATCTCAAAGTACAAGTTATATCATTATATCAGCGCGTCGGTCACGCCAATGCATCGTTCTGACACAGGGTACTGCTGGCATTATTCATCTAGAAGTTATGAATATGATCAATCTGTGTCGCGTATGTGGGTATTATTTTACCCTCGCTATCTCTGCATAGTATTTCAAAGAAAACAGTTTACATCACTCTTACCCTCCCTAATCCCCTTCATTAATTTGTTCTGCCGATCACCAATGTGAGGCTTATCGCCCTGACCAATAGCTGCTTACGAGTTATTTGGTCAGGGCGATAAGGCACTCCCCCCCCCCCCCCCCCCTCCCCGCGTTGGTGATCGGCAGACCAAATTAATGAAGGGGATTAGGGAGAGTAATTAAGAGACGTAAACTCTTTTCTTTGAAATACTATACACAGCTCGGGTAAAGTAATAGCCACACACTCGACCATGTAAAGCTTGTATGATGAAAGAGTTTAATACATGACGTTTATTGATCATATTCATAACTTCTAGACGAATAATGCCAGCAGTACCATGCGGTTCTGATTAGGTAAGAGCTCATGTGCCGGCCGCGGCAAAAAAAAACTTCTACCAGTGCTAAAACAGGCTCCTAAACTGTATCAGTACGCCCCCGGGAAGTCCTTCCACACCTTTCAAAAGTGACTAGATGATCAGTCTTGACATTATGAGAATGAAGTGAAAATGATACATAAAATTTTTCTATTTTGAAAATCATATCTTGCATTATGGTGCAGTTTTACAACAATAATGGACAACACGCTCAAACTCTTCCACATAGTCTTTTCTACAGGAAACATGCACTTAATTTCAATGGTAACATATACAGAATCTTAGAAAGGAATTCCTAGTCAGGGAATAAGTCTAAGTAGAATTGACACAAAAAATATATTTGCCTCAATGTACAATTTAAATGAAAGTCTGTTTGGTATGAAGCAAACGAGAGGTCACTGTTCCTAAGGAAGTCAAACAAACTAATGTTTTTTACATGCATAAATTCCAAGGTGCCGAGTGGGCTGCCCTCCGGGAAGCTCGTACATATGCAATTTAATAATTATGCCAACGAAGGTGGTAAGTGGGCTTCCAGATTTCACCAGAATATTGAAAATTCTAGCAGTTTTATAAGGAAAAGCGTGCAATCAGATATAGATGTGACACAAAGTCGTGAATTACAATGCATTTACTGCATCACGTGGTTAGATGTTACAAATACTATTCCGGCGGAAACAGCCACTGTATAACATATCTGACGGCAAGTAAACAGTCTTGAACAAAGACTTTTTCTTGTGAGTTATTGTACAGTCGTGTCGGTAATTATTAGAAATGTGAATTTAAAATGTAAAGACATGGACGCATTTCAGAAGAACTATAATCAGTACAGAACCTTTCGAATACACACAAAATAGATCGCAATGCAAAGCATCCAAATTATTCTTTCGCTTTCTCAGACGGAATTAACCTTATTACGCATATATGGGGACAAGAAAATCCACTGTTACAAAGTATTTTGAGATCAAAATGCATAGGAAATATGAAAGTTAAGCAAGATGTAATTGAAAGTTTAAGGAAGGCCATAGATGAAATGTTATGATTTATCTTTTCCAACTAGTCTTTAAATACTATATGATTTTCACCAAAGATGATGAAGACGTTACTTTTTATTCGATTGTTTAGCTCGTATATAGGATTGCCAAAGTTCCTGTCATATTCTAAATGTTTTCTCTTCCTTCTGAGATGATTATTTCCAAATGTTTGCGAAGCCCTTAATCCAATAGAGCTTCAATTAGCTCACAAGATCCACAAGATTTTTTTTTTTGCGCATGTCACTTGTCACTTTTTTTAGCGCATGTCATAAGATGCAGCCACCCATTTGAACGTGCTGTCCAAAGATTGAAAAGTTTTGCAGTTTCCAGCAACCACCTATTCTTCACTTTTGGCCTGAACCTCACATGATGTTGTTCTCCGTCAACTTATGCAAGTTTTATCCTACCATTTCATCGAGAACCTGAGATTTCAGTGATGGTTACGTTTCCTGTGACTGTATTGCTATTGCATCTAGTTGTGGGCCTACATATTTCAGTGAACCAGTGTGAAGATGACACTCGAATTTGCATATTCATTGATTGCTCCCTGACAGATGCATCTGACTTATGCCATCTCAAAGGAAATCACTCTATACCTGTTTTATAGCTGTTGTGTTCAACTATACATGCTCTACACATATACCAGCTATGCCAATATAGTATACAAGGTCAAGTTTACTAGATCTGAAACATTCTGCTTGTAAGAAACTCCCCATTGATGTTTTTAATTGCTTAAAGGAATATAAGATCTTAAAACGTACTAGAGGGCGTCAGGCTGGTAAATGTACTCGTCGTAGATCTTCTACAGGTAAACCAAGGGAACTAACTACTGTACAAGCTCCCCAGAAGATTGGTCTTCTGACACTAGCCACATGGAATGTCCAGTCACTGGGTAACAAATCTGCGGAAGTTGCTGATTACATCGTAGAGAAAGGCATTGACATTTTCTGTGTTACAGAATCATGGCTGATGAAATCCGGAGATGAACCTATTATCAATGACTGTACACCAAATGGATATTCTTTCCAACACCTGTCCCGTAAAAAGAAGTCAACCACTGGTGTTACCCATGGAGGCATAGCTCTTATTTACAAATCGACCTTGAAATTAACTTCTTGGAAACCTGAACATAACATCAGTACATTTGAAGCCTCGGAAGCAACCTTTCAATACAATGGCATCTCACTCAAAGTTCTCATTGTTTATCGTCCCCCTCCAAGTGTTAAAAACAAGCTGACAGTCACTCAGTTCCTTGGTGAGTTTGGATCAACAATTGAAAAGTATGCTACATGTGCATCGAATATAGTTTTTATTGGTGACTTTAACATCCATGTGGACAATATCAATGATACCAATGCCACGAAATTTACAGATCTTCTGTCTTCATATAACTTCATTCAGTTTGTTGATCAGCCTACCCATAAACACGGACATACATTGAATTTGGTAATATGCAACACTGACTCACTCGTATCATCCCTCTATGTAGATGGCTACCGCTCCTCTGATCACAATCCGGTTGTTGCAAAGTTATCTCTCCCGAAACCACATCGTCTCAAAAAAGGATTCACATATCGTCAACTGAGTAAACTTTCAACTAAGGGACGATTCAGAATTTACTTCCAGGGGGAGGGTGGAGGATTTTAATAATGTTTTTTGTAGTTTGACTGTTTTTACTCTGCAGAAATTTTAATCATTTTTAACCATGTACGTTTTTAGCCTAATTTGATTGTTTTTTTACATTTTAGTTTGTTATGCTTTGCTGGTATTTTATCAATTTTAAATGTGTAAAGCGCACTGAGGCGTATGTGTAGTGCGCTTTAAAGAAATAAATATATATATATATTTTTCCACGGCCCCCCCTAGTAAATTATAGAAAAAATCTATGGCCCCCCCTCATCTTTCGTGTTTTTTTTCCATGGCCCCCCCCCCCCTAATATATACATGCATGCTTATACACTATAGACATATCCAGTCTAACAAGTTGCAGGAACTGAAGTGGACATTTAATGGATGATATAACAAATCATTTCAGGGTTATGTGACTTAAAAAGAATGATTTGCAGGGACTACAAGTGGCACACTTTTGGAAAGGGTAGCAATAAACATATCTGGTTGTAAATTTCTGAAGAAAATTTAATTACTAAATATGAATACGTTTTTTCGTTATGTCTCACTGATACATATGATGCACACAAAGACAAGCAAAGATGTCAGTTAGAAATGGTGAACAGGAAATCAGAGGAGCAGATAATTGGCAAAGTGATATATATCTAGAAGTTTAATTGTACATCATTTGCAGATATCCAGATATTTCTGGAAAGTAAGATGTACATGTACATGCACAAGTTCAGCATACATTTTCATTTGATGATGCTGAATGCAGACTCACGGTGAAAGTTTTAAACATTAGGAATTAAAATTGGTGAAAGCCAACTTGTTTTTAATTTTCTCTTTTTTTCTAATTTGGTTGTCATAAAACCAAGTAGCTGCCACGGAAAGCAACAATGCTGAGGAATATTTTAGATCATTTCTTGAACAAAACACCTTATCAAAACATGAATTCACATGTTATTCTGCTCATTCCATTAACAATCCAATGTTCATATTAAAATGCAGATAACCCTGTGTAAGTCAAAGTTCACATTTTGTCAGCAGTATTTTTCAAAATTGACAGAGCATTCATATTTCAAATTTTTTTAACAAACTTTATTAAAATAGTCATGATGCGCATGTTTTCAGATGACATGAAACAATACATGTTAATTTGTTTTTTTGCCTTTTCTGCCAGCCGCCACTGAGAAATCTTTGATTATACATATCAGAATGAATGGGACACAAAAGTATTAGCATCAATACACAATGTGTAAGCCTATCCATATTTCTCCTAGCCTCATACACACTGAGATCACTTCTTGGACTACAGCAAATTTCTTGTGTACACAATATTTCAACAATCCGACACCATAGCATTGATGCAGAGCCACATGATCTTCTGGATGCACATACAGGATTATTGGAAAATCAACCCTTTTGTAAATTTTTCACCATATATTTTTGACAGTAATACATAATATTTTTATTTTCAACATTAAAAAACTATTCGCTGAAAAGCAACTTGAAGATGAGACGGCCATAAATTTATTTTCAAAAAAGTTTATAGTAGATGTAAGCACTGTAAAAAGTTATGTAGAACATTTAAAAAATTTAGAAAGGGTAAAATTGATGAGAATGAAACATAAAAAAAGAGCAGAAAAGAAGAGAGGATAAAAATATGAGGACTATGACTGGTTAAAGTTGCTCTTGAGTGGGAACCTTCAAAATTTAAACGTAAAAGAATTAGATAAATACCTTGATAAACATAAATTACCAAAACAAAAAAAAATTGAAAGCTGAAAAAGTTCAAATTATAACCGCACATATACATGCACAACCTTCATTCAATTTAAGAAAACTGTCAGGGAAAGATGTAACAACTTATGTCACAGATGAGTCAGAGTCAGATAGCAGTGACTCTGAATTGGAAATCTCTGTCAATGGAGTCATTGAGAGTGATGATGATGGTGTTGGTTCTGAATATAATAGTGACACAGACACTGAACTGACGAAATCCCAGAGAACCAACGTGACCATGTTACTTTAAGAAGTGGCAGAGTAGCAAGTCGTTTTGTTTTGAATTAAGGTGGAGCTGCATGTTGCCAAAACAGTTTTTTTCAAAGCAATATTGCTCATCAAAGATGACAAGGAAACCCCCTCATACCATATATTTTCAAAAAGCAGAGACTCTAAAGTTTAGTATGGTAGCAGTAGTTTACTCAAAGGATGAAGTGGGTGTATATTTGGGGTAAAAAACCTCAATTTTGGTATTAATGATAAAATTTAATTTAAGTCAAAAACTAGACAGTATTTTCTGAAATGTAATATTTCACTTGAAAGGAGAGTATATGTAGAATAAAACGACTATTTTATTTGGCATTATCCATCCTCATTTTAAAATTGTAGGGGTTTAAAGACTGACACTCTAATAATTGATTAAAATCATGATCAGCAAAATTAAAATGCCTCTTATTCAAAATGCCTCTTTTTAAAAATGTAAGAGCTTTATTGACAAACAAAACCAATTGATAGTCGTTTTGTTATATAGCATTTAAAAAACATAATGTGAATTTCAGAAAATTTGACCCAGTCGGAGTGGAGTTATATTCTTCGGAGATTTTGAAATTGGGAGGCAAAAGAAGCCAAGAAATCGGGTGATTTGCATACATTTGCACAAATTAGCACTTCTTTATCATGCAACTTTACACTGCTTTACAAGCTACAAGGTAAACCCAACCTGATGATGCTGAATATTTGCTGTAATTTTTAGCATTTGTTCAATGTTCATCTCTGTGTATCAGCATTTGTTTGTTATTCTATCACTACATAGAACACCCAATGCTGTATTTAGCAACATACCAGTGTGAACATAAATGACCATTGTTATTGTTGATAAATGAATTCTAGCCTGGACTTGATTTGAGATCTCTTTTCAACAAAAACAACCCCGACTGTTTACTGTATGGTTTGTGTTGACATGCTAAATACTGGACATTTCATGACGCTTCAGGGAGGAAAACAAGATACTGCAGTAGATGCATAAAACAAACCACTGTGAATATTACCGAATTTGGCAGCTAAAGGAGTTTAACTAAACACGTTGAGTTTATCTGTCACCCAGGTAGCATCTATGGTTCTCTTTTGTAGAGATCAGAAATTCTGGGCAAATATTGAATTGATGATTTCTTTCCTTGCCCCCCTAAAAGATTGTGGTATTTTTGTCTGGCCCCCCCCCCTGAAAATCCTCCACCCCCCCCCCCCTGGAAGTAAATTCTGAATCGTCCCTAAGGATTTGTTGAAAGACCTTGACAGCATTGCAGTATTCTCTGAGCCACCACGTGATCTGAATGATGCCGTTCATACCTATAATTCAAACCTCTGTGAACTTCTCGACAAGCATGCACCCATGAAAAAGCGTATCGTCACTGTAAGACCAAATTGTAAATGTTATACATCCGAAATTGCAGTTGCCAAGAAGACTAGACGCTCTGCTGAGAAACAGTGGCGTAAGTCCAAACTCGAAATCCACCGACAAATTTATCGTGATTCCTGCAAAAATACTAATGCTCTCATTCGAAACGCCAAAGTAAACTATTACAAAGATCTCATCGGAAAGAATGCTCATGACCAAAAGTCTCTCGTCAAAATTGTATCATCAATTTCATCTTCACCAAATAATAATTTGCTTCCGTCCCATACATCTGCATTGGAATTAAGTAACCGTTTCAGTGACTTTTTCACTAAAAAGATCACAGACATCGGCTCAAGCCTAGATGCTAGAAGCTCATCTGATGACTTTGGTGATATGGAAGTCATTTCTGCAGTATCCTTTGATCATTTTCAACCAATATCATTATAGGAGAAAATCTCTGCACTCATCAAGAATTCGCCGAAAACATGCAGTTTGGATCCATTTCCAACATCATTTGTCAAGCTGTGCCTTGATAAGCTACTCCTGATTATCACATGGATTGTTAATGTGTCACGCGAATCTGGCTTTTTACCCATTCTTTGAAGTCTGCAGTCGTTAGGCCGCTCATAAAGAAACCAACCCTGGATCCAGAAATTCTCAAAAACTTCCGTCCAATCTCCAATCTACCTTTTCTGTCGAAGGTAATTGAAAAGGTCGTTGCTGCTCAGCTGAAAGATTTCTTTAACCAAAACAATCTACTCGATCCACTTCAGTCTGCCCATAGACAATATCATAGTACTGAAACAGCACTCCTCCTTGTTCATAACGACATTCTCACTGCTCTTGACTCTGGACAAATTGTTTTACTGGTTCTATTGGATCTATCTGCAGCTTTTGATACCTTTGATCACGACATACTTTTGCAGCGTTTATCAAATCTTGGAATTAAATCTACTCCTCTTTTATGGCTTCGTTCATACCTCACAGACAGATCCCAGTCAGTTACATTAAATGGACGAAGATCACTGCCTCAAATGCTGCGATACGGAGTTCCTCAGGGGTCTGTTCTTGGACCTCTCTTGTTTCTAATCTACATATCACCACTCGGACAGCTCATCCACCGCCATAAACTCCAGTTCCATCAATTCGCTGATGACAATCAGCTGTACCTGTCTTTCAAGAAATCCAATACCACGTCTGCCGTATCTTCTGTTGAAGAAACTGTCAATGATATTATGAGCTGGATGACACAAAACAAGCTGAAGTTAAACAACTCTAAAACGGAGGTCATTTTAATTCGATCTAAATTTGACCATTCGCCAGCGCCTTTCACTGACATCAACATCTGTTCCAGTGTTATTGAAACCACTTCATTTGCGAGGAACATCGGTGTAATATTTGATGACAACCATACATTCCAACAACATATTCGTGCCACTTGCAGTGCTATTCACTTCCTCCTTCGCAAAATTGGTCGTATCAGAAAGTACTTGTCCAGAGATTCCTGTGCCACCCTCGTCCACGCCGTTATATCTTCAAAGCTTGACTACTGCAATGCTCTACTTTATGGCTTGCTCGATACACAATTACAGCGGTTACAACGTGCCCAAAACACAGCAGCTAGAATTGTTACAAAGACCAGGAAATCCGACCACATTACTTTACAATGCTTTAAGTTGTAAGAATGTACATTGCAGTGATAAATCACACGTTGAAAGTATTTCGAAGTTCTATAATGATATTATTGACAGTCTGTATTCCGCTAGTAAAAACGTAATTCCCAATGTGCATAAAAGTAACAATAATGAGGTGCCAGGTTGGAATGATCACTTGAAAGAAATCCACTCTATTGCTCGCGACGCTTTCACTTTGTGGCGTGAAAACCTAGAAATGGTCCACTTTTTGAATTCAAACGTCGTACTCAAGCGCAATTTAAGTGTGCACTGCGAGTCTGTCGACGTAATGAAGATCAAATTAAAGCCGATGCTGCGGCTAAAAGTCTTCACTCTGGTAACAATAGTAATTTTTGGCGTTCAGTTCATAAAATAAATGCAATGATTTCTTCCAAGCCAAATAACGTAAGTGGCTGTAGTGGCGATGCAAATATTGCAGAAATGTGGCGTGAGCATTACAGTAATCTTTTTAATGTTGTCCATACTAAAAGTGACCAGATTTTTAGACATGATTGATAACTGCGAAGGTGACGTGGATATCATTATTTTACCCAATGATGTTAGTAATGCAATAAGTAATCTACAAACAGGTAAATCTGCTGGTCCAGACTCATTTCTGCACTGTACGCCAGTGACAAGGTGTCAGTTTTGCTTAGCATGTGTTTTACTTCGATGCTTGTTCATGCTGTTTGTCCTAATAGACTTTCGGATACCATCTTAGTCCCCATTGTTAAAGATAAGAATAAGAATATAAATGACAAAAATAACTACCGGCCTATTGCATTATCGACTGCTGCATCGAAAATTATGGAATTAGTTTTAATGAAGAGAATTGAGTCATTTCTTGAAACTTCACATTACCAATTTGGGTTTAAAAAGGATCATTCAACTGATATGTGCATTTTCATTCTGAAAGAAATCATTCACTATTATAAGAAACATGGTAGCAACGTAATTGTAACTTTCATGGATGCTTCCAAAGCATTTGATCGTGTTAATCACTGGACATTGTTTAAAAAGTTGATTTTTCGTAAAGTGCCTATTTGCTTTGTTAGGTTTCTCTTTGTTTGGTATAGGTCGCAATATATTTTTATCCGTTGGGGCTGTTGCATTTCAGAGGGTTTCAACGTGAAAAATGGCGTTAAGCAGGGTGGAATATTGTCACCGAAACTATTTAATATTTATATTGATGATTTAAGCTATAAACTTGAAACTTCACGAGGTTGTAATATTGGTGGCATGTTCATCAATCACCTCTTTTATGCTGATGATATTTGTCTGATAAGTCCCTCTGTGAAAGGGACACAGAAATTAGTCATCATTTGCAGCACTTATAGTAATACTCATGACATTGTCTTCAACACGAAAAAGACCGAATGTTTGTGTGTCACATCAGATAGTTCTAAAGTTAAGCACATTCCCGCTGTTTACCTCAATGGTGTCAAAATTGTTTTTGTCGAAAGAAAGAAATATCTTGGGTTTTTGTTAACACATAACTTTAGAGACGATAGCGATATTGAGCGACAAAGGAGAGCATTCTATGTCTCAGCAAATATGCTGCTAAGGAAATTTTCCTTGTGCTCTTTTCAAGTGAAATGTAGAATTTTTAAAGTGTATTGCTCTCAATTGTACGGTGGCCACCTCTGGTTCAAATATTCTGCTGATGCCATGAGAAAACTGAAAGTTGCCTACAACAATGCCGCCCGTATTTTTTTGGGTTATGAGAGACAAAGTAGTGCCAGCTCCATGTTTGTCACAAATGGGCTGTGCAACTTTGATGCTCTTCTTAGAAAACAAATGTATGGTTTTATAGTACGTTTATCACGCAGTGGAAATACGAGTGTACGTCAAGTTTATGATTGCATGTATTTTATTTCTGATCTCCGCAAAATGTGGATAAAATCACTTTTCCATTGAGCGGTTGTGGTTTTTTTTTTGCATGATAGTGCACCACTAAAATCACTACTTCAGTGTGTATTATGATATTTATTTATCTGTACCTTAATTCATTATTGTACTGAGATTTCTATGGACATATTTAGTCCGAAATAAAGTGAAATAATAATTACCCCCGGTACTTATGCAACTTCACTGGCTTCCAGTACATCATCGCATTATATACAAACTTTTGCTGATTACTTACAAAGCCCTAAATGGACAAGCTCCACAATATCTCAGGAATTTAATAACACCTTGTGCCTCATCACGTATTCTTCGTTCATCTGATAAATGCCTTCCTTTGGAACTCTTTACTCCTGGACATAAAAAACCTGTCCTAATGTCAACATTTTCAAAAGACCCTTAAAAACTTACATCTTCCAGAGAACATTTTCATTGTAACTCTAAGCGCCACTGAGCATTGTTTAACTTTGGATATTGGCGCTTTACAATTTTTCTAGATAGATAGATAGATAAATGCGCCCTCAGAGGACTGATATATTGCCTTATCAAATGATATGTGCAGAGTTCCCCAACATCAACACAGGTAATAATAAAATGGTATATTACACATTTTGATTCAACTCTTAATTGTATTTTCAACAATGATGCCTTGAATATCTCAGTGAGTTGACCAATCAAAGGTGAAGTCTTTAGGTTCTGTATTATATAAAGGTATGAAGGTAGTAAGCGCCGGATATCCTATCTATCACAATAGATTGGCCGTACCCGACATGCCTTGCAACGTTTTGGCAGCTATCGAAAAAAATAGATATGAGGTCATTCAAAGCGGAATCTTGACTCAGTTCAGAAGTGTACTCTTTGCGTCTTAAAGGTCTATGGAGAATTTCATTCCCTGTTCTTGTTTGAGAGGTATGGTGAGATGAAAAATCTCAAGCCAGGTTTAGATTTGAATCCCCCTGAAACAGTAAGGACTGAGTCAACAAGCTCGACCGTGATATTAGGTATAAATTTTAAGTTTTGCCAAGCAAACATTCGACTGGTACATCGATGGCACGCTGGGCGTTTTACAAAAGATATGTGATATTGGTTTGGTGTACGGTAAGTTGATTACTTTTTACCTCTTAAATTTGATTAAGGTCATTTAAACCTTCGGGAAAGATACAACACATTCTCGTGATCTTTGGCTTATGCCAATAACAAACTGACTGCTCGCTAGCTACAATTACGGCTACTACAGATATCAGTAACCCAGATCATAAATCTCAATTTTGGCTTAAAGGTGCATTCTAGCTGTTATTGTACGACTGGTTTTTTTCTGTGTAGGCCAAATTTATATAGCGTTCTTCATAGATATTCGAAATTATGTGTATGACAAAGTATAAGGGGCTTTTAATTGTAATGACTCGTGGGCTACTGATTTTACTTTATACGCAGTGACTGTAACCTTACGGTATTCAAGTGGTGGTTGCCCTGATCTTGTGAAGGACTGCTACTGTGCAATATAAGATAAACAGTAGAAACTTCAAAACTATTCCATGATTAGTCAGCATATCACAGTCTGAATGACTCACCCCTCCAACAACCTTTATCATATGATTTGGCATGATCAGCCGCGCCCACGTTTGTCGATGACGTCACTCGAAACGATCATAGTTATGTTTATTCCGTAACTACGCAAACATTTCATCTCCTGGGCGTTATCTCATGATTGTTGCTGTACTTTCAATAATTAAATTACCTGACCAGATTTTCTGACGTATTCTCAGATATAATGTAAAATAGTGTTTGATCAATGCTTGAGGTCAAAAGATAAGATGTGATGGCAATTATTAAGCTTTTTCGATCAGGAAAAAACTTACAAAGCCCAACGAATGTAACTCGTTTCATTTTAATGCGAAGAAAACTGATATGTATGGTCAAAGGCCCCTGCCCTATTTAACCGAATGACCTTTCTCTCGTCGGTAAATACTAATCGCACACTATTATAGGTTTCGATATAAATAGAAATAAATATCCACGCGTCTTAAATGCCATGTAAAGATAAAATTATTGACATGTATAATTTTTAAAAAACAACTTGCATTCCGATTGCTTATTTCAGGTTTTGATGAACAATGTTCCAAAGCTAGCACTTGCAAGACCAATTCTAGAAACATCCAGTTGTTTTAACATGCAATGTCCCGCAGGTGAGTGTGACTGCAAACACGCCCGATTACAATTCCTTTCTTGTTTCCATCGAATAAGTAAACACCTTTTTCAAACTCTCCTTGTGTAACATTTGCTCAACGCATACATCAAACTACATGTATATGTAGAATTCTTCCTAATTGAGAATGCATGATATGTTGACTTTGATAGTGATTTTAAAACTCCAATAAGCCTATCTGTAAGTTTTGATGCGTTTTCCAGTTTGTTCAGTCTCCGAAAATAAAAACCCGCGTTGAGAAATGTTCCCCTTGTTCAACTTGAGAACACAGTCTATAATAGTGTAACGTCCTATATCAGTATAGTATGGTTTACAACTGAGTCTAGTGCCGCCAAGGATTGTTTTGATCAACAATACCGTTGCATATTGCACAAAATCCATTGCTGTAAGGTTAATATTTCTTACTTCAGCATAGATTAGGAAACTATTTCTCTACACTAATTATAACGAAGTGATACACGCATTCTTTTCCAGCTTACCATATAGCAGAGGCTGGGAGTTCAACAGAATGTCAATTCAAACGAGATCTTCTGTTCTCCGTGTGAAGATGGGACATTTACAGCCACGTTTAACACCCTTACACAATGTTTCCCACACACATCCTGTAATGTAAATGCCAAGTTTTACAATATGGCACAAGACTGAGGACACGGTCTGTCAATGTGTAAATTACACGTACCTGTCTGTGTCTGGCTACTGTGTCCTTGGAGAAAATGTGGAATAGGTGAAAGAGTAGCTATACCAGGTGAGAATAACAAAAGATACATCTATGACTTTCTTTCACTTAACAACCCAAGTAGAGACCAAAAATGTAAATAAAAATTGACTTTCTTCAGAAATAGTCACCCCATTTACTTTTCAAGTGCAGCTTGGTCTTTCAATCTGTGTCATTTGGGTTAATGATAGAATTCGAGTTTCTAAATCGCATGTCTGATTTATCAAATCAGGTAACTCAACACACAACGTCGTATGTGGGGAATGCCCCGATGGTACATTCTCAGACACAAAGGACTGGACGACTTCGTGTCAAAATCATACAAGGTATGATTGTCCTAAATGTAAATATTTTTGGCAAATATGTGACAGTATTTTGCATGAAGTCTTATATATATATATATATATATATATATATATATATATATATATATATATATACATATACGCATATATATTTATTTATTTATTTATTTATTTATTTACCTACTTTTATTTAATTTAATAGTTTGCCTAAGCTTTCTCATTTGCTTCTTTGTTTTTCTTTTTTTTCCAATTCATCAATTCAGTCCTTTTTGGAATATTGTTAATAGCTTTGACCAGTGAATAAACTTTCTCACCAATAAAACGTCAGGTGTGAAGAATGTGGCTTGAAGACAGTGACAAAGGGATCTCGATCGCATGATACAACTTGTGAAAGCGATTGTGAAAATGTTTCTATCACTAAATCAACAGGCACCACATTCCGTAAGTAATTGGTATACAAATGTGTCCGCATAGCTAACCCAATAAAGGGTGCAGGCTTGTACATTATGGAATGCCATGGTGTCAAATATCTGCAGTCTGTATACTTTAGCTTAAAATGCAGCGATTACTTCTTCTTTTTGATTTCTGTCTGAAAGGGCAGAGTCAAGATAGTCCCTTATTATAACATTTTGACAGTCGCAAAGTTAAATAAAATTGAGCTTATAAAGAGTCCAATTGTTCGATACAAGCCTGGAGTTGTTTATGTAACCTTTGTTGCGTGACCCAACCTGTATAACGTGGAAGCATGCATGACATAGGCTGACAGAAATTGTAACATTAACTCTTAACCTTTGACCTTTATATCTGATTAAGGATATGTGGACACAAACTAACCAAGCTTTATAGCAAAGTAGACAGTTGTCTCGTATGTTACTATAGTAAACGGTACAAATTTAAAACAGCTATAACAGAGAAATCTCATTTTCCTGTCCAGTTACTCACTAATTATATAACTGCAGTCTTCCTGAAAGACGATGTGATATATTAAAAGTTTAGTTCGGTATTTATTCCATGATTTGGAATTATGTAAACACAAGTAACTTTTTTAAAGTGCTAACGATCGACTATACTTCACTGCAGCTGTGCCTCACACAGAAGATGCCGTCTCTATGCACTCTGGCGAAGAGATCTCCACTGATGATTACGCCTCTGTCATCACATTATCAACTGACAGCGAGCACAATGGTTGGGGAATTCCCCTTACTATTATAGCTATTTGTGTCGTTCTTGCTACTCTAGGGCTAGTTATATTTGCCTTGTGCAAGTATCTCAAGAAATACAGAAAACGAGATCCAACGAGGAATGGTACTGATTGTTTTTCATTATGAGCTTCCATTTCCATCATAGATAGACTTAACAATTTAAAATTGTAATGTTTTCAAATAATCGAACACGATCATGTGGTCACCTTTTGACCTCTCTATATATATCAGCTAGGCCAGCTCTAGCGTACCCTTCAATGCTTCCATTTGGTCGTCCCAGCGAGTCACATTAATCGTATTTTGACATGTTGACTCCACCTTATCGTGGTGACGTTTCTGACACAGTTTGTCTGCTGAAACACCCTATGCGTTTAAATTTCTCACAACAAAAGGCCCCCTACCACCAGGCTGTTTTGTTGTTGTTGTGTTTTGTTTTTGTTTTTTACTTCAGATAAATTTACTCCAATGGAACCAGAATTTATATATTGCCATATATCATAGGTGTATTTACTTTGCCGAGAAACATTCTATTGAATCTAAAATTTGGTTTTCCGGAAAAAACACCACTATACCAGTATAAATATATTGTTGTAAAACTAACCGGAAAAACAAAGCATGTGCCGTCTTTTGTAACTAATATAAGCTTAAAAGGAGTTCACGCAGAGAAAAGCGGCTGCTTTGAATGAACGTATCCATAACCTGTGGTCTATTTGGTCCTTCTTTCTGCTCCTTAATGAAACCAATGGTGACAGCACCTTTATTTGCTTCGAGTCTCTTGATTGATGAAAATTCAAATAAAATGTCTTGTGGTTGCATCCTTCCCCAAATAATGTGTTTTACCGACATTACCTCTCGTTTAATATCAGATCGTGGTGTACCAAGATGTAACGGCGTCCAGAACCATAATCGGCATAATGGCTATACCTATAAACCTGTCGAAATGGAGTACAAATTGGTGTGCCAAATGGTGCAACATATCCAATACCACACACAACTGTCAATGTCAACGTCATCGAAATGAAGAATTCGGAACAGAGGTGAGACTTAGCTGGCAACAATCTTTGACAGCAAAATATGTTTTATTTTAACGTAGGGATATTGACTTCAAAATGTGTTCGAAAACTTTGTTTCAAGTATATTGCTTCAAAATCTTCAAAACTTCCTTCATATCTTGTACTGGTAAGGGAGTTTTCATTTATTATGAGGGGCGGAGGGATAGAGGTCATTTTCGGAATACCTGTCCGAATAGTTATATTTATAAAATCCCTCCTGTATGGAGGGTTAAATTTGCAATTTTTCAATTTTTTGAAAGAACATAAATTCCAGATATTCTAATTCAGCGGTTGAAGAAGGAGAGAAATATGTAATGTGGACTGCCAATAGGTGAACTTTTAATACAGCTAAAACTTTGCTTTCGCCAACTTCACTTGAAGTTGTCAACGCTACCTTAGGAACTATATGCATTAAAGAAGTTCTATATGATAGAGTGTAGTGGAAAATGATATTTTACAAGTTGTTGTTGTGATATAGCTTGCAATTATAAACCATTGTTGAAATGCCTCCCTCATAATGGAAAGCCCCCTCAGTGCAAATCCGACGAAGGTTCGCAATTTTAGGCATTTTGTAATCTTTAACATAAGCATTTGCAGAAGATGCGGCCAAACATGTTGTCCGACATGTGCAATCGGGTACACAAGAGCATTCATATGACCTTTTGGTTTATCCTTCTCTGATATTGTTTTTACTGATTTTCCGCCTTTGAAAATGTTCGAGGAACAAATGCCCTTCTCTTTACACTTCTATTTAAATGAACATCTTATGAAGCGTAAATACATTTAGATTTGGTTCTAAGGCAATAATACTTACCTTTATTCCAGCGATGCGACTGGAACTCACGAAACCAATGGTGAAGAATCCGAGCAAACACCGATAAATGAAGAGGTTATCGACCGCGATGTAAAAGGTGATGATTCATTCTCTCTCTCTCTCTCTCTCTCTCTCTCTCTCTCTCTCTCTCTCTCTCTCATCAGACCTTGCCGAAGTTTCATTTTCTAAAACATAGATTACTCATAAAAGTATCTTCTGTCACCTAATTTTCTCATGATTTTATTTTCCAGAGGACAAAACACTTGCAAAAGGAATAGCCGAAAGTGGGGAGTCTACAAATGGAATTCCTGAAACTAGCGCACCAGAAGGTTACTAACCTTAATCTATTTATTTTGACAATATAATCAAAACGCCTTTAAATGAATTAAAAACTTAAAAGTCGCCTTTGACACATTTTTGAAAGAGGTATTCATTTCCGAAGGATATAATTTGTACTGTACACAAACATGAAGGAATTTCCGTTACAGTTATTGTTATTATTGCAAAAGTCAAGAATACAATTTGCATCTTTGTTTATCGCGATACATTCTTATATAAATTGAAATCTTTGGTGTAGTTAACACTTGCGTCAAGCAAACTGTCAGCTGTTCATCTTCTCTCGGACACATAAACCAATGTGTTCAGCCAATAATACATAAAATTGATATTTATTTTCTAATTCTAATTCCTAATGTCTCTCTCAGACAAAGGGCATGATTCCCCATAGTGACTGAATGCACAGATGATCCAAAGCAGAACACAGAGGACTCGTATGATAGTAGGTATCAGACGATTAATGAAAATATTCGACATCACACCGAACCATTTCTGAAAACCATGATCCCATCACAAATATCTTCACTGTCCCGATAGAGATAGGCTCTACTTTCTATAAAGGCAATAAAATGAATACAAGTTGGTAAAATAAATAAAAACTGTTAATAAACATGACTTTAAGATTTGAGACTCCAGGTTGAATTGCCTTTTTTACTCCACAATATTGTTATGGTCTTCAATAGTTATGGTTGGACTTACTTTCCAAATGCGACATTAAGACGGTCAGTGCTTTCAGGTTTCTTTAAAAAGGTTTGAGCACCTCCTGTTCAATATGTCATCCATCATTTGTAAGTTATAAACGGAATGAAACAAGAAACATTCCACAGACAAGACCGGTGTCTTTGTAAAGATATACTGTGCCATACAGTTTTTCCCAGAATTTCATCCGCTCAAGATACGGCCCTGCAATTAGTCATTTGAAATATAGCGAATTATTCCCTTTACATTCATGTATGCCAGGATTTCGGTCTTTTGGAATATATAAGTTGTCTCCTCTCAAAACTTTCAAGAATATAGTTTGTTTTCTTCAGAGTCAATTCAAGATTAAAATTCGAAACACCAAGCTGTTGTCTCAGAGATTCTCTTTGTTGCCGGCCGAGTCTGGGCAAAGTCTGCTTCACGATAAACATTAGTCTAGGCACCGATAAACGTCACTAGATTAAATAAATCTTCCAGCATATAACCTGAATTCATTAATCCTGAAACTTTATTACTTTCAAAGTGAAAAATAAAATCAACCAGCTGTCTATCAAGTAAAAATCACAACTCGCTTCGTATTGTTCATTGCTTGTGCTAAATCCCACTGCTTTTCTTCTAGAAGAGGCTAATCTGAATGAAGGAGGTCAATACACACTTCGTCAAGATAGTTCCATGACAGGACACAGCAGTGACCAGGATTCCGATGATGACACAGTGAACACGAAGATGTTGAGTGTGGGTTGACTGTTGAATTACGACGAGTAGAGTTTACATCATCAAAGCTACCATGTTTCTGCCGTTAGAGGTTTTTTGTATCACCTTTGAGTTAGGCGTAACGAGTCATTTTTCACGGCATGTCCCTTTCATCAATCAGAGTAAAATAATTACAAATACATATTTTACATCATTTGTCTTTATCGACTGTACATCTCTTTTAAATCAACAATCAGGGAAAGAGTTTAAAAATCTGAATGCCGACATGGTACAGAAATTGTTTGATTGCATGGCAAGCTATGCATTTGTCAAATTAAGGTGTTTGCATACTGGAATAGAAAATATGCAAATTAAAAGGGTATAAAATTAGCAATATCACACTATTTAACATCAGTGGTAATTTTCACTTTGTTTTCAAATGTACTACCTCGGGGACAGATATTCGGACTCTCAATCTTTCACAATATTTCTGTTTGCCTACCACTTGTGGTGGTTCATTTTGAACCTCATGGAGTACCTAAGGTTTTCACTGGCTTTGTTCTCTAAAAATCGGGAATTTTATTTTCTGCCATGGAGATAACAAGGGATGACGGCCATTTTGAATTTCAAATATCCGTAAATGTTTGGTAATAATGTGTTTCAATCTGTGGTTCCAAAGTTTGCATGGTGACCCCCGATTTTTATTCTTGATTTTGAAAGAAAACTAGAATGGTCAAAAGTTATAGCTTGAGGAAAGTTTGGGCAGAAGTTTAGGTCTTTCGTTTTCGAGGCGCGAAGTACTTTAAGCACGTTTGCGCGTTCTAATAAGAATTATTAGCTACCTATTTAACCATCGACATAGTGAAAGAATTTCTGCTCCTGAACCACCACAACGATTTGGCCACGTGTGGTTTGGCCCAAACACAATTGGTGGGAACAGTTTAAAATCTCTACTGTTTCTGCACAACGATCTGGCAATTCAATATCAAATATATATCAGTAAGATAATGCTAACCAAAAAAATAGAAAAGTTTACGTATTTTACTTTATCTTTGTTTTTTTCCTATATATTACATAAATAATGGTGATAGGTATAGTTCGAGAGAAAATGTTTCCTTTTGTATTGATTCTATTTTTCTGTTGTTTTTGTTGATGCACACTTAATCAAGATATTTAATGTATGTTGAGTGTATAAAAGGATATTTGCATAAGATCCACTGAGGGTTCTCGAGATCTCAGCCACATATTTACCAGGGTCCCTCATTTTAAAATTTGAACGACTCTGCAGTATGTGTATGAAACTGTATTATAGGTATGTAAATAATGGTGTGTTGATCTCGGTACAAAGATTAATAGATCAACCCATAAATGACTTTATAAATGGTGAGGTCCGCAACTGACATGAATGAATGGTGTCAGAATGACCATCTAGGTACTGGGCAAAATACTTTGAGATGTGTTGGTTAGTCGTACTGTTTACAAGTAAAGCAGCTAGGGCCATATATCCCATCCCTAACCTGTAACGCCTCATTTCAAACTTTAGGCGGAACGCTCATTACCTTGAAATTGAATCATGGGTAGGAAAGGAAAACCAAAGACACCAGCTGATAATTATTGCTGTTGAAGATGATATGCATTTTATTTTCATTGCCAATGTCATTTTCAAGCTAGAAAAAGATTGTTTGAAAAACTGCAAGTAATTACATAAACAACAAAGAAACTAGTTTAAAAGCTATTATCAACTGCAGTCTTGCTTTTAGGGTACTCCTAAAAATACCATATATAAACATCAATACCTTATAGAAACATCAATTATAGATCACCAGTAAGCTTATATATTTAGACATCTAGTAATTTGCAATGTGATGTAATTAAATATTGTCAAGTATTCTTCTTCCTAGCTGTGGAAACGCAGCTATCTGTTGGCGGGGTAGCGGGCATCGCTATGCGGGTCAAAGGTCAACCCCGCCACAGAGCTATCTTCTTCCATGTCTTACATGTTCATTAGTTTTATAACCATTTTTGTTGTTATTTTTATTATTATTAGTAGTAGTAGTATTTACCATCGTATATCCACAGACAATATAGTAGTATCATAACGTTATTATTATTATCATTATTGATGCAAAAGTTGAAACCAATCTGTCTGTGCAAATTTCCAGAATGTCATATGCCTTGCAAAACTCCTTTCTCACTTGTTTGTACTGTAACAGAAAGGTAGATCAATTATTCATCTTCAAGATTCACATATATAGTTTTATAAGATCCGCGGAGTTACACCCATATGTAGCTTTTGCATTGCAATAATGTGAATAAATATCTGAACATGACCTGAATAAATGTATAATTAGGGTGATCAGAAAAAGAGGACCTTTATTTCAAAACTGCAAATGATGACATTCTTATGTAATTGTAGACTTTGAAATATGTTGTGACATGAACTACAGCGTTTGTGATGTGCACTTACAAAAAAGTGATCAACGGAGTTGTCACATTTGAGGAAGTAAAAACTGTGACCACGGGAGGGTAAACTGTCCATTTCTGATGTAACAAAGTGTTGATTATGTGACAGCATTTACTTTCAGAAAAACACTTGTATTTCCTGCAAACTTGTCTGAGAATAAATTATCATCTTGCTGTCCCGCATTCTCTTGGGTTATTTCCACAAAAAATGTGATGTATCTGAGAACGACTGCTGTTTGATTTAATTCAATGGCCCTGATTGTCGCAGACATGTGGGAATGTGCGTTTGAAAGAACAGAGGCCTACAGGCAGTTATTTTCAGATCATTTTAATTTTAGCATCCCATTTTGATCAGAGCAATACACTTGACATTGTTATGAACAATAAAATCATTCATTCATTTCCAATTTTTGCTGATAAACAAATACTTTCATTAGTGATAAGACTCTCTTCACATGATGTAGGGAAACAGGCAATGGTTCATGACATTGGTAAATTGACATCCAGTATTGTAAAAACTCCTCTGAGATGGATTAAGATTAAAGTAGATTTATAGTTCCTTTAAAATGCTGTCAGTTGGCAAATTTTCTGTTACTGCATATGCCTTCTGATGACAACAATTTACATGGCCACTGACCATATTGACAGTCTTCCCTCATGATAGATTTTGACTCGTGACCATCAGCAGGGTAGTTTTTGCTCCATTTTGGTATTTTGGATCAGTTTGACGATAATTTGGCAGTCATTGACAGTCAATCATGGTCTAATAGTCCATCTGATGACTCTGACATGATAATGTTTCATTATCACTTTATTTTCTGATCTAATCTTATGACCATGTTTTGGCAATGATTTGGTTACTGTCGATCATGTCATATCATTGTCAAGTGATGACTATAATATAACTGTGTTAATGGTCACAGTTTTTACTTGACCATCTTATGACCATCATTGACTCTGTGACTGTCAGTCATGGCCAAATGGCAGTGTGGAAGTGATGACTCTAATATGACCATGTTTTCATGGTCACTGTATCCATTCTTGACCATCTCATGACCATGATTTGATTATGAGTGTGTGAGTTGTCATTCATTGTCAAATCATTGTCAGTTTTGATCATGATCAGCGCTAATGATAGGTTAAAACATGGTTGACCACCTTTGATCATGAAATATGGCACATTATCATGGTCAACAAGAAAGCAGGATAAGTATGCATCTTGTGCTCAAACTTTCCTCAATGAAACTTTTAACCATTTTCTTACCTAATCATGAATAAAAATCAAGGGTCATCATGCAAAGTTTAGCTTCAAAAACAAATACCTAACATTTACTGATATTTGAGATTCAAAATGGCTGCCATCCCTGTGTTAATGCTACAGGGGAAAATAAAAATTATTTAATTTTTGAAAAACTAAGACTGTCACAATTTATCTTATTTGAACAACTTTAGAATGAGCCCCCATAAGTGGTAGAACAGAAAAATGTATAATTTTGAGAGTCACAATATCTGTCCCTGAGGTGTATTCTATCTTTATTATGACTACATGTACAAATTGTGCCCTTTTGGAGAAACACTAATCTGGCTCATAAATCACTCTTAGACATGAACTGTGGTGGCCAGCCTGAGACCTTTCAGAAACTGATACTCTGAACTGAATTCACCCTCAGGTAAATAAGACTTATGTACCACATTGAACAACAAGCAATACAAAGTTTTAGACAACAAACAGCTGATGAGTGTGATAGGTAAAGAAAACTTTGTTAATTCACAACTCAGAAATTTTTATCAAATCACACTGAGCAGCCATTATAAGGGTCTGCATGGGTCAGCTCTACAGTATGCAGAGGTGTGTACAATAATCATCATGTGACATTCTGGGTACAAGGTCAGTGATCTTTAAATATGCCTATCTGCATAAATGGCACCCTATAAACTGGCATGCAGGTATCCAGTAGAATATAAAGTTGATGAATACTTCACAAATACAGTAACTGAAAATCGCCATAACCACCCATCCACCCCATTATTCCTAGTTAACTATGGATGTACAGAGGTGAAATTTACACACTAAAAACTAAACAAACAACAGAAATCTACAAAACCCAAGTGACGTGAGATTTTGAACAACACAATATACCTGAAATAAATATATCACCATTTAATCACATCTAACCTGGGTAAATTTTATACTACATGATAAAGATCAAACACTATTTCAAAATGACCATATCCTTTTTTACTTTATGGAAGACACTGGAATGTACATGTATGCATGCTTCAGTGATCTGTTGAATGTTTCAGCAGCGAAATTTTTTTATGGTTTAGTGGTTTTGTGTTCATAAAGAGATCATCTGTCAGAGTAACAAAGCACCACAAAAATAGAGACTTAAAATTTTGAAGACTTTATTTTTTTCTGTTTTGATTGACAGAAAGTACCAAGCCTGTAGTTTCAACATGCTAGGTTAAATGCCGATCTGAAAGTTGTTGTGCTGTTTTAATGGTACATATGCACTTGCACAAAAGAAAATAGTTGTTAACAAAGTGAATTAAATAAAAAGATACATCCATCCGTGTGCAAAATTACATCAATTCATACAGTTATACTATATTATCAAACCAGGGTGCTTTATCCAGCAATAAACCGCACAAAGCATGGGTACAATATGAGATTTTGACCAGTTTACGACATACATGCACCAGCGATTGGGAGTGCATGTACACAGTAAACTGTTGAAAATCAGGTAGTTAACACTGCTGAGATGTTATTGCTAGTGTGTTATAACAGTATATTCAAATTCTGGCATGAAAAGTTAAAAAGAAAATATTTCTCTAACTCAGAGTGCCTGTGTGTGTTCCACCAGTGTGGTATCATGAATATAGCACTTAAATTTTCACATCTCAATTAATCAGATCACTGTCTTTTTGCCATTAAGATATTTGTATGATTTGATTTTGAAGTATAAAGCCACAAATGTTTTGACTTTTGATAAAATGAATAGATTTTCCAACTTTGATACTAATTTGCTACATTGATAATTATTTGAAAACAATCATCTACTTTATAACAATTCAGTAAACATCTATTGCATATCTAATAAACAATACAAATATTCTGCCATTGGATAAAACGTACAGATTTGCCACTTTGGAATAATTTAGTGGGCATCTATTGCATAATTCTGAGCTTGAAGGATTACTTGACTGTTTGATGATAAGGTATTAGATACTTGATTTTGGTAATGAACTTCACTGCAAATAAGAACCCTTAATGACAATAAAGCAATAATAACAGCTGTATATTTTGATAATACTTTCATGACAAATTAATCTAGAAAACATGTTCATCTTCTTCTCAGTATGTTTAATGTAATACAAAGTATTAACCTTACTGACACAGCATATTTAAGTGGAGAGCCATTTGATGTCTGGGGTGGAGGAAATGGGTATGGCACTATATTTGTCACTGTGACAGCAATTTTCTTTCTTTTGTCAGTCTAGTTTTAGCTCATGCCATCACAGGATTAATTTTTTTTCTCATTCCCTCCACATCCCCTCTCTCCCCCGGATCAAATGATTCTCCCCTGATGTGAACAATGTACACCTTTGTTGTTGCTGAGTAAATTCTAGTCTGGATATGATGTTGGATATAAGTCACATAAATACTGGAAATTACACATATACTACCTGTTTTGAGGAGTTGCACACTGGGCATCTCTACATAACATTTCAAAGTCAAACTAGGGACTGTACTCTACTTGCCAAACACAAAATTGGGCAAACCAACATAAAAGATAAAATATAGTGGATGAAGTTTTAACCCTTTCACCATCATGGTTTGGCCCAAACCCATCGTTATCAATGGCGAGTGTGAACCTGTTTACAGCAAATTTGGGTGGACAGGTTATAATAAGTATCTTGCTGGAGCAATCAGCTACATTATTTGATGATCACAATTTCAATTTACATTGACTGTCATCTAATTGGCAAAGTTTAGAGTCACTATTCATGATTATTACAAGTAGATGACAGAATAAATAGAAAGTATACAATTTCATATAAGTAACTATTAACATCTTCACTGGTAAGTAGAAAGCGTTTCTTCCTTGAATAGTTCAACATAATATTCTGCTCAGTAGTCGATGATTTTAGGAATACCATAGAATACTAAGATCACACTGTGCCACTACAGAAGGGCTGTGTTGTTTGAAGCACACAGTTCAATTTTTCATCAAAGGCTCCCTTAGACATGCAAATTTCTGACAGGATGAGTGGACCCAGTATTTCCTGGATCAAGCAATGATCATTCTGTAGAGCAGTTGTGATGAGGATATGTAAAAACTATTCTTCAAAATATGAGCAATGTAAAAAGAGAGAGTAGACTCAAAGCAAAACCAGTATATTTTCACAAGACATAGTACAGAAACATAAAACAGGCTACAGTCACATCTTTTGTTAACCTTGCTCCATAAAAGATGTGATAAAAATAATTTGAAAGGATACAAGAGGTCAAAATAGAGAAATATACAAGACTAAATTCAAAATTTACAGAAAAAGGCATGATGTCTATGAAAGGTTTGTATGTAGATTTTGCTAGTGACATTTTCTGCCAAAACCATGTTTGACAACCATCAGGGTGAAAATACTATTGATATCAGGCATTTTGCTTAAATTAACAGTAGATGTGGCTAGATGATGGATTTAAGACATTTGTCGAAAGATTTGTAAAATTTTTGTATTCATAGAATGCACCCCTCAGAGGGCAAAACATTCTCAGCAAGGTATTAAAAGTACAACTTCCTGTTGATGCACTTTGTAAAAAGTTGACCTTAACAATTTTGGACTAACATTACGGCCACAGTGTGTCTGACTCACACACCTGAGACAACCAAGTATCTGTAGACCAGTGTGTAATAAGTAAAAGGATTATTCCTTGATGACCAGATAGTTGTAAACTGGAATCTTGTCAGCCCTTTGATCATTCTGGTCACAGGCAAAGACCATTAAGTGGTAGTGACCTGGATTCTCCATAAAGAGTAAGAACGCAGTCTTACCATCTTCAGGTTGAGAGAACACAGTACTTGTTAGATCCTGTGTACCCTGCATGTAGTGATACATGAAGGTGTACCCTAATCTTACCTCATGAGAACAGCCAATCTGAAGATTCAGATCATCATCTTTGGTTACTATCACTGGTTGGCTTTGGTTTAGATTACGTAATCCAAAGGCATCAAAGCAGGACAAGGACCCCAGGTGTTCTCCGACACATAGGGATAAGGCGTCACATTCAGTTTGGGCTCCCTGCAGACGACCAGGTAACTGCAGAATGGTATGGCTTGCTTGGTGTCGCCAGCTTGGAGAATTACGAAGAGATTGAATGCAAACCTTCCAGGGCACGGAGGTTGGAATCGGAATGAAACCACTCCATCTCCGACACCTTGAAGGTGGTATCTCCTAAACTGACCCACGGGGGCGCCGTATGCTGTCACTTCACCATGGACTTGCACTGATCCTGTGAAATTGAACTGAATATCTGCGGCATCTCCATCACAAAGAACAACAGCATTGAAGTGGGTGAGAGGGAATAAACCAAAATTTTCAACTCCAATTGGACCCCACCAATTCATGGTAGATGGGGGAAGTGGGTACCTATCAGACGATGGCCGATGGCTATGAATTTTATATCTACAAATCTCGGTTGATGTTTCTGGATTTAATTCACCATCCAAGAAATGTTTCTTAGAATAGAAAACAAGATAATAGATGCCTGGATCCGGCAGCCGGATGTAAAAACTGAGACTGTTCTCTGCAACCTGTTGTTGGAAAACGTATGCTGTGAACCGTATTCCGTTCACGGTTTTGGCCACAGCAAGATGCTCATCAAAGATCTCACAGTTAACAACATAACCCTTTGTAAATGCCAGCTTTATCTCTAAGTCCCCATTCTCTGCTTCGATGATGCATTTCTTGTGTGTTATGGGAACAAAACCGTAAGTGAAAAAATTGGTTTTAGGAAGATGTCATTGACGAAATCTTCCATAGTAAAAGGATTCCGAAGTAGCTGCCATGGTGGGTCATTAGGGAAGTGAGTACGGATAATAACTTCCGGATCAGCCAGGAAATAGTGTTCATCATACTGATACCGGAATGGATCAAAAGTGCTGGAACTACCAATATGTGAAACTCCCCAGTTACAATCCACAAAGTGCCAGTATTCATCAATGCAGACTGCATTCCAGGTGTGACGGTATCTTTCATCATTGGGGCTGATAGACTGACCCGGACTGTAACCAACCATTTTAGCACAGCCTGCGATCTCAACACACTTCAAGCCAGCATACCTGTAAACAGAGAAAAATATAGACAGAAACTAATATTTTAGAGTTTTCAAGAACTTTGTGATTCTATGGTTTGTTCTAAGTTTTATCTGTTGCAATACATCTCAGAAATTTCCTCAACCTTAGCCGCATGCAAGATCACACTTTGATATGAAAATGTTTCCTATGATCAATTTGATCTGAGAATCATAGTTTTGAAACTCATCATTGTCACTGTTATCTACTTTTATATGTAACATGAAGAGAACTGAACTTTGAAACAGTTAACGAAAGGAACAGTACTTCATTATACTTTATATTACAACCATGGAGATATCGAAATCAAATCATTTTTGCAGAGCTACAAAGAAATCTGCATGTGTTCCATAAAGATAACATCAACAATGTATTACCATTGCTCTGCTCTTTGTAATGCTGTACAAAAATACTTCTCATAAATATTGCATTGGTCTTCAGTATCTAAACAGCTCACCTACTCAACCGTGTTTAGGCACACAATTACATGGCATTCTTCTTGTTCATTCACAGAAATACCGATACTCTTGTTCAAACTTTCAATATTTTACCATATTCATATCACATAATAAAATAAAATATAAATTTACTGTCTTAATGCACCATACAACTTATTCTACGTGTAATAATGTCAAAATTATATCAAAAAACAAATTAAGTTATTTGTAACAAAATCATACCAGCACGCACATACCTGCACATTCTCATAAACAATGTAGACCATGTAATCTTATGTTCATAGATGCCTTTGAGGACTCCAATGGTGTATCATCTACTGCATCATGTAAATCCATTTCTTGACAATTCTGAGCTGTGATCCATCGGAATATCAGGCGTATCTTCTCAAGTTGCGAGTTGGCTGGTTCTACTAAAGTGTCAACCATTGATGAGAAAGTAGGTTCTGTGACAAGGCTTACTGTCTGCGCAACCTATAACAAGCCAATACAGAAGGACACATATAATACAACCTCATTTTATAACATTTGGAGTGTGAAGCTGATAACATGAGCCATGATTCACCCATGGACAACTTTTTTTACTGTAATAGTCCTAAAAAGGATAAGTACATAAACAAATCATCTCAACACAAATTACATTTTGTTTTATCAGTCATGATGAACTTTCCTTGTTTGTGTTCAACACTGATAAAAAGAGACAACATAACAGTATTAGTCATCATAATTATGGACAACTTAACACTCTATGCTGATTAGTGAAGGCAATGCAACAATTAATCCTGATTGTTAGAGAGAAAACATAACATTTAGTACTGATTATTACAGATAATCTAATTGTCAATACTGATTATACCCGGTATGTGAATTCTGATCAGTAGAAATATGTGGCATTTAATGTGACAGCTGACTAGTGCAGACAATGTAACAGCTACTATGATTGGTAGAGACAATGTAACAATTAACAGTGATTGGTGCAAACATTGTAACATTTAATAGGATTTGATACAGATGATGGAATAGTTACTATAGATTTGTTGGGAAAATGATAGAAAAATCTCCCTCCAGAGGCTGACCTTTGAACTATACAATACAACTGTGTATCTGCCCGTATGTCTGTTAAGATGTTACAATATTTTACTTATTAACAGTTTGATCATGTGGATAATATTTTTCCATTTTAAGATATTTTTCTCAGCATACCCTGATAGCATGTGCATCCAATTCTCTGAAGATAGCCGGATCAGTGTAGAGTTCTTGCTTCTTTCTGACTGGGTATTCATCTAACAGTGGCATCATAACCAACGCCATAGATTGTACTGGAGTTGTCCACAGCTGTGTCTGTGTGGCTTGTGCCTCAGGTATTACATTGAATTCATCATCACTGTCTTCGGAGTCAGACGGTTCCTGGATGGTAAATATTCCATAAGACACTGCTTGTCAAACTCTTTTTATCATTGCTGGACTTATAGATAGATAGATATTAGATATGCTAACTACACTTAAAATTTGAACACAATATATGCAGGCCAAAAAATAAAGTTTTTTGTTTCTCTCTTACAAAAATGATGCAGTTATAAGGTCTTTCTTTCCATTTTTATTATTATAGCTAAAAAACATCCAACTACCGACACAATAATACAAAACAGCAACATTTATATCCAAGCTGTAATTCTCGCATACGACAAAATTCAGAACTGATCAAATATCAATTTTTTTGCATTGCCATTTTTAGATGCTATATTTGATTCTTTTCAACAAGCGTGATATTGCTAGTCCAGATCGCTGCACAAGTATAATAAAAATAAATTGTTTTGTCTCATGTGAAGATTTTATTTTCTTCCCCTTCAAAAATTTTGCTATTCATGATCTCCTAACATTGTCTAGTAAAACTTTCTGACTCGTCTATGTTATACATTATATTGGAATATATTAATTTTCCCTCCTTCATTGGCATACCTTAAAATTGCAAGATCTACATGTTTATTTCATCACTTACAATTCGTCTTCCTTCCAGTGCAGCGACTTGTTCAGCTAGCATTGCATTAAGTTTACTTTTTTCCTGTCTCAACTTGATTTGCAACTCAACCATGTTTTGTTGATGTTTCCTCATCATGCTTTCATACTCTTCCTGCGTGACGTCACCGCTATCAAACTTCTTTGAGATGGCTTTGGTCATGTCACTGTCATACTGCTCAATGTCTTCTTGTAACATTTGGAGTTGTTCTTCACTAAGTGTTTCCTTGTTTTTCTGGGAAGACATAACAAGAGAGTCTTATACATTCTACCTCTATGAGTAAATGCCAAACAGTGGTGTGAAGATTTTCTCAGATACACTTGCGACTTCTTTGTGACTAGAAGTCATATATAGTCTTTCACAGATTTCACTTCTCTTTTGGGCATCTCTGTGCATGAATTTGTCTTCAATTGGGGCATATTGATCCTACTTCTGTGAGGCGTTAACAGTTACCATTCTAACATTAGTCAAAAGTATACTCAATTTTTTATGTACATTACAGATCAAAATATCTAGCGCATGCTCCTTTTCAATTTGATAAATCATCTCTTCAATGCCCACCAATATTCTGACTTTGGTAGTGATTTTAAAGTTGAATTTGTTGTACATTTTTGAGTTGTCATTTGCACAAATTAGAAATTAAACAAATTTGAGTTTGGTACCATCAACAGTTATTACTGCGACTGAAGAATAGGATCATACACATTTCAACAGTATTGGTGATTCCATTGACTTAACTCTCACTTTTTCAATACAAAACGTGTACCTCATCGATTTGTCTTCAACCAATTCAACTTTACTAAATTTGATCTTTTGACAGCGGTTTTCAATATTTCTACAAGCATGCTACATCTGACCAATCAAATTGCTACTTTGGTCAGTTCTCCACCAATAACATTATTTCTCTAATTCAAAATCAGATTTCATAAATCCTCCATGCACTGCACTTACCCAATAGCACTTACCAAAGTAGCTAGCAATGTAGCTACCAATAGCACTTACCAAAGCAGCCAGCAATCTAGCTCCTAATAGCACTTACCAAAGCAGCCAGCGATCTAGCTCTCAATAGCACTTACCAAAGCAATCTAGCTCTCAAAAGCACTTACCAAAGCAGCAAGCAGTCTAGCTCCCAATAGCACTTACCAAAGTAGCTGGCAATCTAGCTCTCAATAGCACTTACCAAAGCAGCCATCAATTTAGCCTTCAATAGCACTTACTAAAAGCAGTGAGCAATCTAGCTCTCAATAGCACTTACCAAAGCAGCTAGCAATCTAGCTCTCAGTAGCACTTACCAAAGCAGCCATCAATTTAGCTCTCAATAGCACTTACTAAAGCAGCCATCAATCTAGCTCTCAATAGCACTTACCAAAGCAGCTAGCAATCTAGCTCTCAATAGCACTTACCAAAGCAGCTAGCAATCTAGCTCTCAATAGCACTTACTAAAGCAGCTAGCAATCTAGCTCTCAATAGAACTTACTAAAAGCAGCCAGCAATCTAACTCTCAATAGCACTTACCAAAGCAGCTAGCAATCTAGCTCTCCCAATAGCACTTGACAAAGCAGCTAGCAATCTAGCTCTCAATAGCACTTACCAAAGCAGCTAGCAATCTAGCTCTCAATAGCACTTACTAAAAACAGCTAGCAATCTAGCTCTCAATAGCACTTACCAAAGTAGCTAGCAATCTAGCTCTCAAAAGCACTTACCAAAGCAGCTAGCAATTTAGCTCTCTGTTCCTCCTCAGTTTGTTCCATTTTCTTCTTTCTTTTTCTCTCCGCTATTTTTTCCAGCAGAGTCTGTCGCTGTCGGTCTTTCTGTCTGTCCAGTTTTGCTTTCAATCTTTCCATCTCGTCTTCATGTTCTCTTAGAAGTCTTGCGTAGTCTTCATCTGATAAATCTCCTTTCTTTGTTCTTTCTTCAAATTCTTTTTGTTTTCCTTTCATTTCTGTCTCAATGTCTTCCATTTCTTCCTCGATTTCCTGTAAATCTCCATCTTCCTGTGAAAGCATAGAACTACAGTCATTGGGTACATTCTTGCAAAAGCATTACATCACTCCTTGTAAAATAAACGTTCAGATTTCTGATTGCAATCATGTACCTTGTCTGATACCCAGACATTCTGCTGTTGTACAGCAACACGTACGACCAATAAATAGTCTAAATGTTTGTACACCTTTATACCTCCTCCATGGTACTCTGAAACAAAAGCCTACATTGTGTACCAGTATGTTCTAACACAAGTGTAGGTTGAAATACACAATTTAGTAGTCTCCAATGTTACAATATGCCAAATTGTCACATACAACTTACAAGGCTAACAGCAGAGCTACAATGCAGCAAACTACATCCAAATAATGAAAAATACGCCCATGAATATTTATGCATATTTCTACATGTCAATACAATGGCACATGTAATTGAAATACATGTACTGCTGAAGTTGCGTCTTTATATAGACAATTGATGTCAACCTTCATATTATAGTAAGAATAGCAATGTAAAAAGTATACGATTGCTACAATGTAGCAACTATGATAACTGTTACATTTGTGGATCACTAGCTGTAGTTTGGTAAGCAACTATCATGGCATATAGATCTGTCATTTGTAACATTCATGTATCAAATTCATATCACAGTAACACACCTGGTTTTTCTTTCCTCTCTTCTTTACTTTGTCTTTCCTTTCTGCAATTTTCTCTTCAAGACTCTTCTTCATTTTGTCTTTCTCTTCTTGTAACTTTGTGTCCAGCTCTTCCATGTCTTTCCTATGCTGTGCCAGTAATCGTTCATACTCCTCTGGGGAGAGCTGTGATTTTTTCTCTTTTAACTCATCTTCGCCTTCTACTTTGTACTGTTTGATGTCATCTTCAAATAGCTTGAGTTGCCCTTCTGACAGTACCTCTTTACTTTTCTGTACATTTACAAAGAATCAAGTTTTTTAGATGTTTTCATGCTCTGTTTTGTTGTCAAGACAACTCCATTTATCATCATTGACATGGAATTTCAAAGGATACTAAAAAACATTCAGGGTTTCTGGTTACATATGCTTGGCACAAAGTTATATCTGATTGGTCGATTGACACTATTCAGAGCAACTTAGGGAGTCAATTTGTATTATTCAATTATAACAATCAGATTCAGCTAACCAATTGGATAACAGCTTCTGAGATGCTGCACCATTAGCCCAAAATTTATTCTGCATAACGTATACCAGGAGGACACACGGATTTCTAGCACTCAAGTTATTTTTTCTTCTCCTCAAGCACTTCTTTTGCAACTTTTTGACATTTTAAACTCAATGTAAAAACTGTAAAACTGTAAGGTATCCTACATCTTATCAGTCCACCTGACAACCTAGATTTTAAATAATTCCTCTTTGCAGGTTTGTTGTTTCATACACATTACCTCAAAACACTTCAAATTCACAAGACTCACCATTGCAGCTAAAAGCTTGGCTCTTTCCTCATCCTCAGTTGTCCTCATCTCTCTCCTTCTCTTCCTATTGGCTAATTTCTCCAACAAAGCCAGTCTCTGTCTCTCCTTATTCTTGTCCAGTTTCTTACCCAGTCGATCAAGCTCTGCTCTGTGTTCTGCAAGAAGTCTCTGGTACTCCTCTTCTGATATGTGTGGTCTCTTTCTCTTCATTTCTTCTTCAAAGTCAAGTTTTCTCTGTCTGATTTGCATTTCGATGTCATCGCCCTCACTGGATCCTATTCCAGCTTCCTGAAATCACAGAAATATCAACACTGCCATCTTTCAGAAAATATATCCGTAACCATTTATGTATTGCTTTCATAAATTCAGTTTTATTTTTCTTATGATCTTAATTCAGGATTTGTGTTGACTCTCTACCGTACTTGCCAGACTCTTTCTCATTCATGAGGTCTTCTGGAGTTACAATGTAGATTGTTTCAAATTTGTCACAAAGCAGGAATCGCCTTGGATTCGTTATTGAGATTTACAAATCATAATTTCAGCAACATGTAACATACAGCATAGAAGATTGTGAATAATGCTACTGTTTGAATTATTATTAAAGGGAGCATATTAGTGCATAGATTTGAAAAGGAACATCCGGGGAGTTAGCAGGCTGGTGAACAATGTACTGACCAGTTCCATGGTTACCCAGTCAAGTGAAGCCCTTCAACATTTTTTACATTAAGGTAGACACTTAACGCTAAATGTAAATATCCATGCACGCACTTCTATTTTGACTTTCAATAAAATCTGTATGATGCCGGTCGATATGGGTAAAATTGTCTGAAAATGTCCTGCATGTAACTAAAATCATATAGCATGAACTGTGAAGAGGCATGTAATAAAAATATTGTTGCCTGAATACATGGGTTTATATGCCCTTGCAGCAGGAGACAATTTGCCCTCCTGGCGTTGGACAAAATTGTCACCTGCTCTCGGGCACATAAACCCATGTATTCAGGCAATAATATATAATACTGAAGGAAAACTGGAAGAAGGTGCTCTGCTTGTCATCTTAGGTCTCCTACAAATATGACAAAACAACACGACTTTTACTTCACTTTGGATATTTTTTAACTCAGAAGATTCTCCTGCCTGTCAACATGAAAACATTGGAATTACTCACTGTAGTATTATTTGATGGCAGTGGTATTTTTGCCAGGCAGCAAGATGACAGAATTTATTTTCACTGTTCAGAAGTGCACATGATTCTATTGACATTGACATTTTTGGTTTTGATAATTTGCAATAATTTGATTACTTCTCTGTCATTTTTCTTTTATCTTTTGGCTGTACATGAAAAATAATTGATGTGGCCAGTCCAGACTGACATATGTAAGGATGAGAAACAAACCAGTTTGTTTTTGTGGCCTAATATCAATATTGCTATTTACTTCAAGTTTTTTCTTTCTCCTTGCGCCAAGTTTCTCTTCCAAAATGCGTCTCTGTCTCTCTTTGTCTCTTGTAAGCTTATGAACCAACCGCTGCATTTCTTTCTTGTGTTCTGCAACAAGTCTATAAAATAGACATGTTTGCTGATGATTGAAATCTGGTACATATATTTGATCAATTATGATGAAATATTAATGTGGGGAGTGCATCATGCTGCTCATTTGCTTGAAAAATATTAGTATATTGAATGTAAAATTACTGACTGTGATACACTTTGAAAGTTCTAACATTTTGAAGGGAAACTTTATTTCACTTTCTTCTATAATCAGCATGAAATCATGGCAAAAATATTGATATTACAGAGACAAACTACCTGAAATTTCATGATATTTGAAATATAATATGGCAGCCATTTCTTACACTAACTCCCTACAGGGAAAATTATATTTTCCATTTACACAAATTCAAGATGGTGAAAACTTAACATACTGAATATCTGTCCATGATGCTGATACTAATTTTATTTACATTTGAACTGTAAACTTATTAAACCTAATGTTCATGAAAATTTTCGTCTTTCAATAATTATGATTCTCACCTCAAATTGCATAGTTATCCAAATATATCTTATCAAAATATTGTGTAAAAATTTACCTTTGATATCTTCCTCTGAAGTTCATGTTTCTTGCTGGCTACCTCTTTCACAAAGGTAGACTCTCTCCTGTCAATTTCACGGGTCAGCTTTTTAATTCTATCAGAGATGACGTCGATTTCATCTGTGTCTGATCCACTGTCTATGGACATGACAGCATCTGCTGCGACCTTGGACTGTGTGATCAAATTATAATAATTGTGATGGTTTATTTAAAAACAAGTTGGAAATGAAGGACGTGTCAAGATATTAAACAATTAACCAAAAGCTGGAATAAAATGCAATCTCTTTGCCCTTTTCAAGTCAAGACTTCCTTAAGACACCCTCCCAATACCTGAAATCAGTTTAATTTTGGGAGGGGTGGGGCATCTCTTTGAGAAAGCACAGAAAAACTAGTTTTAGAGTTGTTGTTCGTCAAAACATTGTGTATCATGCCTGAAAAGAAGTTAGGAAGAGGGTCTTAAGGAAGTCTTTTACCATTTGACACAATAATGCAAAACTAACTGACTCTTTTGTTTATCAAACTACATGTATTGTATTTGGCAATAGGCACAGTGAGTTGGTAAAGTTTGACTTCAGCAAAACTGTAGTAAACTGCTACATTTGCATAAAAATGTGTGACAACACAGCTTTTGTAACTGTTAAGTACTTCCTATCAAAGTTGTCTCCCTCTGACTCTTTCTGTTTAATATTTTAACCAAAAATTAAGCTCGCTACACTAGTTTGCCAGATCAAAGAGTGAAATAACTCCCCCACATTATAAATGTAATGAGAAACACCTTTTATAGAAAGTGTGCCTGATATCTACTTTTGTAAACTGAAATGTTGCTACTGGTACCAACACTGCAGTATGCAAATAGTTGATAGTTACATAGTATCAATTTTTGTGAATTAAAATGTTGCAACCAACACTGTAGTATGCAAATAGTTGATAGCTACATAGTATCAATTTTGTGCATTGAAATGTTACAACCAACACTGCAGTATGCAAATAGTTGATAGTTACATAGTATCAATTTTTGTGCATTGAAATGTTACAACCAACACTGCAGTATGCAAATAGTTGATAGTTACATAGTATCAATTTTTGTGCATTGAAATGTTACAACCAACACTGCAGTATGCAAATAGTTGATAGTTACATAGTATCAATTTTTTGTGCATTGAAATGTTACAACCAACACTGCAGTATGCAAATAGTTGATAGTTACATAGTATCAACTTTTGTGAATTAAAATGTTGCAACCAACACTGTAGTATGCAAATAGCTAAATAGTATTAAGTTTTATCATATGAAATGTCATACCAACACTGAGGTATGCAAATAGTCGATATTTACATAATGTAAACTTTTTGTAAAATAAAATGTTGCTATCAATAAATACTGAATTATACAAATGGTTGTCTGGGATTCAGGTTTCAGATATCATCAACTTACTCAAGAGATTACTTTTGCCCTTTTGTAGAAATATACAATTTAGATAATAAGGTTCCTGAATGAAAGATACTTAGGTTTCACGATTGTGAATGGATATTCTTCTGAAAATACTGGTAAATGACAGTAATATTTTTTGCACCGAAATATTGTTACCTCTCAATTGATTATATTGCCAATAAAAGGCCTTTAAACACAATAAGTTACAAAAAAATATAAAACTACACCAGGACATAGATCTACTTACAGCCAGCTTAGCTCTCTCTTCTTTTTCTGCTTTCCATGCTGCTCTCTTTTTCTTTCTTTTAGCAATTTTTTCGGCCAGAGCTAGCTTTTGTCTTTCTTCATTTCTTTCAAAGTCTCTTGCAAGTTCCAGCATATTTTGTTTGTGTTCTGCTAGGATAAGTTCCAACTCAGCCTCAGATAACTGCTGTTTTTTCACTTGTAGCTCTCTTTCAAACTCCGCGTTCCTCCTGGCTATCTCTGCCTCCATTTCCTTCTTTCTATTTTCATCAATACCTGCATCATCCTGATAAGGAAATGTGATAATAATATTTTAGAATGAGTCAGAAAAACAGAAAGGTACTTTCAGGAATTTGATATTGCCAATGTGAGAATATGCAAAACATTTGAAATCATGGATAACTCAATCCATCTCTCATTTCAGTAAAACAGCAAAGTTATTTTTGCATTTTATTTGTTTTTGTACTGCATATGTGTGAAAGCAGCTTTTTAAAGTTCACATACTTCTCTGGAAATAGGTACATACTCCTCTGGAAGTTGATAGAGTGACTGATTGATGTAAAAAGTTGATGGATAACTTATTGACTGAGGTCCTAAAGTTGAAGTTTTGATTTCAATGGACTCCTACCATCAACACTGATGTTAAATCTCGATTGTACATAAAACTTTATTAATTTTACATCAATATCAAAACATATCATTAAAATATATCAAAATAAAACATGCAAAATGGGATGCCATTCATCAATGCATTTCATGACCTGCAGAAGTCCTTTTACACCATTCAGAAGACATCAGTACATATTCCATACACCCTACATGTAGTTGTAACTGTACTGTTACCAGCACAAAATATAAGTGGCATCTATTGATGTGGCAACCATTCTTTGCCAAGCATTGCTTGCAGGAGTACAATGACATACTCTGTAGCAAAGTCCAAACTTGTAGCTATTTTGGAAAGCATTATGCATGCTTCAATAAACAGAGCAACATATATGGCAAGATCATATGTAATAAGTATTCTACTAAGTACAGTATTAGAGTAGCAATTTAGCAGACATTATTTGTAGCAATGTAGCAGGTATCATTTGTAGCAATTTAGCAGGTATTATTTGTAGCATTGTAGCAGGTATTATTTGTGACAATTCGGCAGGTATTATTTTAGGCAGGTATTATTTGTAGCAGTTTAGCAGGTATTATTTGCAGCAAGTCTACAAGTACACATTATTTTTAGCAATGTAGCAAGACATATTTGTAGCAATATCACAAGTATCAATGTGTAGCAACACACAGAGACAAGAACAGATACATTGATGGGAATATGAAGCCGTGATTGGTTGCAGGAATCATACTAACCTGAACCCAGGTATTCTGTATTACCTATTTTAATAGAGTTGTTAATAAGCAGTGGAGAAGAAAGAATACAGGACAGTTAGTGAAAATAGATACAGATAATACAGACAGAATATCTGAAAGTTATTGTCCATTTTCAAATTATGGTACTGAGATATTGCTGGTGCTTAAATGTCATGGATTTCAACAGAAGGCAGCTAGTTTATCTCAGAATCAGCTAGGGGTTACAGCATGGACTGTCCAGTGACAATAGTTGAAATATACTTTTAGGTTTATACCAATTAACTGTAAAAGTACGTGCAGTGTTCTCCCCAGGCCATTTTAGCGTAGCGGTCCCGCTACGCTTTCGCCTCTCCCCGCTACGCTTTGATTCTCCCCGCTACGCTTTAAAATATTCCCGCCATCCTTTAGTTCACACGCTAGCGCTCTGCGTAGCTACCAGCTGTTGCATGCATTGTCTACACATTTAATAGCGCTCACTGCAACTTTCAACCTGGTGAAAGAGTGGAAGGTGTGAAGTATGGTATGCGTCCGATAACTTGTCCGTAAGTGTTGAGAGGAACGTTAAAACAATAGAAGAATCGGCTGGGTTGTTCACAAGTTTTCATTCTACAATGACTATTACGACCAACAAAGACCTTTAGTCGGTATACATCGAGGACAAGTACTCACAGAGTTAGCGGTGTAGCACTAGCGGGGCCTTTGATCACATTCCCATGCTTTGATCAACGAAATGGACCGCAAAAGAAACAAAAGAAGCAGTCGACTAGTTAGGTTGATTATGATTTTACAACGATGATCTTTTTTTTTTGTCCGAGTACGATCACGATCGCAATCGAGTTCACATTGCATAAATTCTGATATGGCGGCGGCCATGTTGGCCGACGTGTTTATAACGTGTTGACATCGATCCTGGCGTCGCGTGTGGTTCCACTCTGACACGTTCTCTGAAAGATTTTACACCTGATTTTCAAGTGATTCTAGTCGTACTTAGTTCATGTCTTGTGATCATCTTGGTGTTATTTTTAAAATCAAGAATCGAACGACAATGTTCAGTGGCAGTGGTAGTTACGCGGGGGGGGGGGGGGGGGGGGGTTGAAATTGATCCCCGTGATGAAACATTATTCGCGGCGTTTGTCGTTCAAAAATAATATAAAACTCAATTACATTTGAATTGTGTAAAGCTTAAACTTATGAATTTTACTCTTTGTTGGCAATTTTGACAATTTTATTAGCAATATATGTATTAATGAAACTCCAATCAGACGAATCATTTCTTGCTTTCAATCTGAACTTGCTGTTACTGTTTGAATCTTCTATTTAATTGCAATTGTACTATACTGTGATGATTTATTTAAGTGTAATAAAGAGTTTCCATGATGTTCAAATTGCATACTTGTGTGTTACCAATTTGCATTTTGTTGTGAGTGTGCATGAATGCGTGGGTGCATGTGCAAGCTTATATCCATATGCAAATATAAATTAATGATATGCAAATGATTATGCAAATTAGCCGCTATGCTTTTGCTTGATCCTGGGGAGAACACTGAAATGATATATAGTACAAATACTAGTTTTAAAATCCTGTAATGAGTAATGGTAACTGGGACTTTAATTCTGTTCATATAGAGCTTCCGTTATGTCTGATAGCAGAGCATTAGGCAATAATGCTTCGTACCTGTTCTACTTCCATCAACTCTTTCTGGCGTTGTTCCGCAGCCATCCTGGTTTTCCGTAATTTCCTCTGTGTCATTTTCTCTTCCAATGATACTTTTTGTCTCTGCTTTTCCTTGGTCCTGTAAAATCAAATTCAATGACATTTTTTATAAAATATTAAACACTGATGAGATTAAACGGGCAATTTATGTTCAGACAGAATTAAAGTTTGATGGAAAACAAAGAGTAGGAAAGCATGAGTCTTTCAAGCACACATAAAAAAGAATTGAGATACCATGTCCAAAATAAGCCCATCAGTGTTCAGATTAGTTCTGTTCACTATGTTTATTTATCACGTAACAGTTTCCACTCAACCATTTCACCCCCATTTTCATTTGGGCAGACCCACACTTACCACTGAAAACAATGGGGTTGGACCAAACCAAGAGGGTGAAAGGGTAGAGTGGCATATTCCTGATAATGTCAAACAAAAAGTAAATTGTTTCTGTACAATAAAATTCATCGGGAAAAACATACTTGCAAATGTGGACAATGTATATAGATGCATAATTAAAACAGAATAATGTACCTGGTCAAAAATATACCAACTTAAATTTTACTCTTCACAATCCCGCTTGGTTTTGGCACCCAGCTACCTGGTTTATGATTGGATGTTCCCTTACCTAATCATTTCATGATTTCCACTTCTTGTTTGTGATTGGCTATCATCTGTTCATACTCTTCCTTTGATAACTGAGTCTTTTGACCTGCAAGGCCTGGAAAACATCAAAATCATTGTTAGAATTTCACAAAATTTAGAGGAAAGTGTTCAGTCTCACAAAAAAACATGACAGGAGTCTTTGAATCAATTTTAATACTTTTAGAAAACCATTTTGGTCAGCCTAAATTACTACTATCTATCTATCTATCTATCTATCTATCTATCTATCTATCTATCTATCTATCTATCTATATTCATGGATAATTAGCAGTCTTCCTTGCCTTCTCATGTGTAATAGGAAAATATTGTACATCTACAATATTGTCACATACGAACGGAAAAGATCTAATGTCATGGTACTTCAACGGGCATAATTTTATCCAATGCCATATTATAGGCATTACACTGCTGTAGAAGTGTATCAACTTTGACTTCAATCAAATCAGTGGTTCTTGAAACTTTGATTAGTATACTAAAATAATTTTGCAAATTAGAATTTAATTAGGTATTAACCCTTTGAGAGCTGTAATTTTTCCAAACAAAATTTTAGTGCAACATTTTACCAATTTCTATGAATTTTTCTGCAATTTTTTGATAATTTTGGACCAAATGACATCACATTTTATTGGCTGAAGCTTTTCATCAGAATTTTGGCAGAAATCTGAAAAAAATTGACATATATGTTATATTTTATAAAGGCGACGAAAATTGACTTTAGCGCTTAAAGGGTTAATAAGTCACACCATTGAAGAACCAATTATTTTTGCCATCACCTATCAGAAGTTACATTTGAATCCACAATCCCAATCAGCTGATTTTTCTGCTGAAAGCTGATTTGTCAAACACATAAACAGGCAGAGACAGGCATGTGATACAAGCCACTTTGGGTTACACTTTGATATTGCTGTGGTTTAGTAGCTGAGTTCAGGGTTCAGATTAAAATTTTCATGTAGACCACTGTCTGGAACATATTTTAGTAGTCCAAATAAAACTAGCCTAGAATCCTATTCTAGGCTAAAATAAAACAGGCAGTTATCGCAAATACATTTCCGGGTCATAATCTGCTGATAGGCACTCCTTTTAAAACAGGTTAAATTTGGAACATCACAGACTGATCAAATATTGGACATATCCTTTCTCTTGGACTACATTCACAGTTAGGCTAACGTTATGCCTAAATGGCTTGACCTGAAAATTGACAGGAAGAAGTTCAATTAATACAGTGCTTTGGGATGGATACCCATCCCCATTAATGTAAACAGTGATGATCTAAAAGGTTTTGATTTTATTTTGCACTGGTCCAAAATGAAACCTGGCAGCTTTGGGTTCAAACAGTATGCCCAATATGATGGCACATAGCCACTTTACTGTTGATTATAAAGCCTACTTGATACAGACAGAAATTTTGTTTGTACAAAGGCAAAACTAGCTCTGTCTGGGGTTGTAAATGAGAGTTTACAATTGGCACCCAGTGTTCAAAATTGACATACAATGTAACATTACCATGCACTGGTCCGTGTACAAGTCTTGTTCAGACAACTTATTTGTCCTATGTCTATACTATTATCAAAGCAAGAAACTGGTGCCATTGTAACTTACAGACTATCATCTATAGAACAAATATGAATTTTCTTACAATTTCCACCTCATCTGTTACAGTGTCTTGTTTAGGTTATATGAAAATCAGTGCAGCTGATTTCAATTTCCCCAGACAAACTCTCTGTATGGGTCACACAAGTTTGCCTGATTCTATAGTAGTGACCTCATAAAAGTGTGTTGCTCAATAAGGCCACTTAAGAAAATTTCTTTGTATGCCATCCTTGGATTTTTGAAAAACCTACCAGCCAGCAGGGAGAAAAACAAACACAGACAAAAAACACAAGTGTATTGACATAAGCTTAGTGTTAATTTGTTTTCTTTCAGAAAAATAATAATTAATTTGCAATAGTGTTAACATTGTGTTTGTGTTTTTCTAATTTTCTCTGAAAACCTATCAGCACGAAGACAGCTAACAAAGAATTTTATTTATAACACGTAACTAATTATGGAGGAGAGGCTTTCATGAATGGAAATGATATCTTGTGTCTTAATTGGAGTGCCAATCATTAGCTCTCATTTACAAGCCTTGGCAGGGTCTGTTTTACACAAGCAGAATTTCTGACTGTATCATGTAGGCTTGATCAACAGTAAAGTAGCCATGGGTGTAACTGTGATCTCTATGCCGTTAAATGATTTGGGAGATGAAATGACATTGATGTGCTTGAATGATATATCTGATTTGAAACATGAAGGAGAATCTTGGAAAATGACTGGGAAACTCTGATAAAAAATTACCATCCAGAAGTACTCTAAACCATAGACCCTAGAAAAAAGCTATATAACAGTCTATGCTTAAACAAATTAAGACATCCTTCATCTATATACATACGAGCTAGAAATGGCCCTTGTATTTTGATAATATTCCCAGCCAATATTTCAGAATACACTCAGCAAAAATGTAAACTCTGTCTGTGGAGCCTGTATCACATCACATGATTCTCTCAATGGAATGCCTGTATCACCATGGAACTCTTGAATCGCAGAGTTATAAATTAAGTTTGATTAATAGTAGTAGCAAGACTGGCAGAATGACGACTGATTCATGGAGAATACTTGTAACCTGCTGAATGCTTTGTCATATTGACTGCCTATCAGTAGTAATACATCTAATTAGTAATTTCAATAATTTCTTCAGAGTCCACAGGGAACACATTGATAATGGTTGCAGTAAGCCTTCACTTGTCAAACAGTCTTTTTCTGAACTATACACACTAATATTGTTGAGAGACTCAACCAGTAGCCTATTGTGACCTTTGACCCCTAAAGTGCACTTCTAGATTTTGCGATTATATTTCTACAATTGATGTGCATGCAACATGCATAAATACCAGTACACTTTTGTTTCAAACCAGTTTCAAATTTGACAACCTATCTGACAACAATCGTGTTCAAAACACTTAAAAGTTGTAGAAAAATTGAAAAAAACACTAAAATGATTTATAGGGCATTGAATGGTTTTATTAATCCTTGTACTATAGAGCCAATATGAACATGGTTAATGACCAACTAGCTATTCGTGCAAAATGTGTAAGAAAGTTCTTGATTGGCAGACATTATTGCCATGGAACAGATCTGGCCAATACAAAATGCTGTTTTATCAACAACTTCTTACCTGTCTCAATTGTTCTTTTCTTTCTGTTTTCTTAGACTCAGGTATTAGATTTTCTTTGTTCGCCAAGGGTTCAAAGATTTCCTCAATATCATCCTCTAGATCTTCTAACAATACGCTGTCTTGTTGTGGTAGCTGCAGGCAGGACATGCAGAAACACATGAAATACATTTGACATATGTTGATAATTTTTCACAAGTGAAAAGTTCATTTCTGCTGACAAGATATTTATTACCATGTTTGTTCAAGTCTTCACAAATTAGTGCTCCACAATGAAATATTTTTGTTCCTACAAGGAGCAGAATGATTGGATTGATTGGCAGAAAATAAATATGCAAATAGACAATATACCTTAAATAATATCTTTGATAGATTAAAGTCCTTTATCCAATATTCGAACTAACAGACTATTACCTGGATCTTTAGTGGGCCTTCTCCAGATTTTGGTGCCATCACTTCCACCTGGAATTTCCTTCCAGATGATGCTTCCAGGAAAGGATTAGTCACATTTTCTTTGTTTGTCACGTTCATCTCTGCAGTGTTGGCAAGGAATGATGAAAAGTCACTTCCAGATATATCAATGACCTGAATCAGAACAGAAAAGTGATAATTATGGTTCACACAGTAAATTACATCTAAACTGTATTTATTTTCCACAATAAATTGACCAGACAAACTGACTAGAATCAATACTGAATCAACTGACCAGCTCTTAAAAAAACTTACATCAGGACAATTTCTGATCTGTTATCTGTCTATTGCATGGCCACCTATCATGGATGATTCACACTCAATTTGTAAAAAATTCTAGACCATGATCAGTACCATGCAAATGTCAAAAATCTGTAATATCACCTGTAACCATGGAAATCACTATATCAATATTCAAGGTTATAAGTAAACTGTTGATATATTTTCCAGTATTTTGTTCTGTGTGCAAATACAAATTCTTTTTGCTACTCCAACATTCACAATGAACTACCTACACTGCCAACTTGTCAGACACAGCCTGTATATGCCTAATGTCAAATATGGACATATTGAATTCTTGTTCCCCCAACCACACTGAAATTCAAATTGTGCAACAATAACATCATATGATGCCCACAATGCAGTTTGTTTACAATGTTAAACTTTGGATTTCAACATCCTCTAATGGGAAGCAGAAAAAAGTTCTTGTTTTCTAGTCTTAATAGTGACATGTTTGAGACGGATTAGTATCCATTTATGTAAATTACATTAATGTGTTTTGTTACGGTATTAAAATTTTATGCTCATGATTCATTATCAATGTTGATTATTTCATGTACCAATGCATCTTTGTGTTATCATTGTATACTTTTTAGGACAAATTATGAAAATACTGATATATATCAAAAGGTTATACAGCTATTATCTGATTAATAAAAGCATACACATACATGTACACCAAGGAAGCTACTGGTAGGGCCACCTATGTTTTGCTTGTTATCTGGTGACGTGTGCCACAAAAACAGAGGAAAAATGAGAGCACTATTCATAGGTGACTATTTAGTTTGTGTGATGCAGTAACAGTGTTTCATCAAGACAGGGGAATGGGGGATTCCCCCTCTGTTAACATATTGGTACCCCCTTGTAATTTGTCAAGGGGAATCAGCTCCCCCCCCCCCCCCCCCCCATGACATGGTGCCAGAGAGATACCTTAGAGATACAAGTAGAACACATGAACTGGTGAAATCCCCCTAAATTTTCTGGTAAAGGAGGATAATATCTCTGTCGATGCCATCCTGGATGAAACACTGCAGTAAGTTTAATTTATCAGAGAAACAACTGTAATGTGTAAATGTCATACAACAAAAACAAATAACAATTCAGTTTTAAATCAAATGATTCTACTTTAAAAAGGAAATAGTTGAACTTTTCAAAGGTCTACAAAGTTTCTGTTCAAAGCTGATTGTATAATTTATATTAGTTTTAATTTTCAGGTAGCACTGTTCATTTAATTTTAATGCTTTCACTTTTTGTATTGTTTACGAATTTTTCTCCTCATCTTACTTTTAGAAAAATTATAAAATTTTTGCATGAATAAAAAGAAAGCTTTTTCATATGATTTTCATGTGATAAGTATCAAGCAATACGGCCAGCATACATGGACATTCCATTGTGATGACAGAAACACAAATATTGAACAATCTTAGCATAAATTGCTATTTATTTCATACAAATCACCAAATTATTGCGACCTTTATGCCCCATGATGCAACAAATATTCAGACTCTCAAATTTATACAACACTTTCCTGGTCTAAAGCTTGTGGGGTCTTATTTTAATGCTCTTAGAGTGTAACAAAGGTTTCATCAGTTTATTTTTGTGAAAATTGAAAATTGTATCTTTCCCGCATAGAGTTAATACAGCAGTTGGGGGCCATTTTGAATTTCAAGTATCTTCAAATATTTGGTTATTTCTTCTCTCAAACCAAAGTTATAGGGTAAGGCGAGGAAAAATAAACAGTTTGTTTCTCATCCTGGACATCCCGGTATTGCCAAAATGATGTGGTGACGCAGTTTTTTTTCCATTTTTTTTATTCTTCAACCAACAAGAACGCACAAAAAACATGAAAACAGCATAGGAATGCACGCAGAGATAAATGCACAGCAGTGTTGCTTTATTGTTTTTGTATAGCAACAGTTCTGCGGTTTGACTTTTAGTGCAGCAATGCACAGTTTTGACAGCTTAATATAACAGTGACATATGTGTACAGTTCTGAATGGAATGTTAGTGTCAATTATTTTGTTTACAGTTCTGTTTTATACAGCACTGTGTTATGCACTATCGTCGCGTATTTTTGCGGTTTTTTCCATTTTATTTCCTCATGAGCAGAAAAAAAGGTTGACACGGCGGGTCTGAATTGACACGCGAGAGGATGAGAAACAAACATTTTATTTTCATTGGCATAACTTCTGATTCTTATTCTTGATTCAAAAGGGAATTATTTAAAAATTTTTTGTCTTTCCACTTCCAGGTTTGCACCACCTTAATTTGCCACCTGCCATTTTCATTAAGCAAAACTGCTGGTTTATTCTCTACACTAACGATTTACTTTGATCCCAATGATAATGTTGATTAAAATTCCATTATAGATGTCAAGTTCACTATTGCGTTAATCATTTCAACATCATGGTTTGACTTAAACCAATTTTTATCGGTGATTTCTGTGAAGCTGTTTACAGGGAATCAGGGTTGGATAGCCTGAACAGAATTACAACTTCAATATTATCTCTACCTTCCTACAAATGGGAAAGAACTTGATCCCAGAGATAAACACAAACCTTCAATATCCTCATAGTTAATTTTATTCAACTGAACAGATACAATTTTGAAAGCACTGGATTGGTTACTCCCTGTACTTTCACTTTAAACTGACTTTTAAAATATCACACTTATCAAAATTTGATTTAGTTCTCAGTGCACATTAGACTTGTGTGTGAAAGGATTTATCATTATAGAAAAGAAAAACTGCACTGCAAATCTCCCTAGATGTATTGATGCATCAATAACTCTAATGGTGTGAAAAACATTAGATCTCTTTCTGAGAAATACAATGGTATTTCAACAGAACTATGTTTGATGGCAACATGAAGGGAAAAAGTGAAAGTAATATATATATATATATATATATATATATATATATATATATATATATATACATGTAAATATACATGTATCCTATTATGAAATGTGCAGTTGAACATATGAAGTGAAATCAAAGGGCACAATAATTTGGATATATATACATATATATATATATATATATATATATATATATATATATATATATATATATATAATGAAATGATTATATGATATATTAAATACCTGGTTGTCGTACTCTACAGTGTATTTATTTGGTGCAACTTCTGTCACAGTGGCCGTGCCTTTTTTTGTTGATGACGCTGATTTTGGTCGAATTTCATCAGCTCCTGAGACCATGGCCGATGGTTTGTGATACTGTCCCCCTGAGTCTCCTAACGGGGTCTTACTTCTTCGACCGGACATGGGTCTACTTGCTGTCTGGGGTCGTGATGATGTGGACTGTGGTCGATTCGACCCGATATTGTCGCCATCACCTGCGTGATCAGAGGATGACTTCGGCTGTGCCACTGTCCCCCTAACAGTCACTGCTTGTGACTGGCCAGGTAAAATGACATTAGCCACTACTTCGCTGCCTTTGGTGGCTTGGCTACCTTTCGATCCACCGCTACCCATGATCTGGCCTTCAAACGTTAGGCTCTGTATAAAACTCACTCACTCCAGGACCTGTTACCGGATCTGCAATAAACGTACAGCAACATAAACGACAGAAAACGAAGAAGTCTTTCTACCTGTACACTGATTATCGGGTCCACCTTTAGGCAATATTGTCAACAAGTAGACACTTTCGTTTCGATATCTTTAAAGGTGCTGCCATACACGTCTGTACAGTCCCCTTCCATTCTAATGCAAACACAGCTAGACACTAAGTTCGTACAGATCTGATACAAACCTTGATGGGATACCTGGAATGTGTTGACAAAGCCTAAATGGAGTCGTACCACAATGAAATATTTACTTAAAATAGTGACTCACAACCAGCAGCATATTACGACGTTGTCGTTTGAGTCAACTATTTTCGGTCTCGCCAAGCAACGAGACGCCATAGCTATAAACGATTGCGTTAACCTTTGACCTTAGACGTCATAGATAAGATGTGACACAAGGTCATTGTGTGTAACATGGCCCGAAACAGGAAAACCCTCTTCTTATAAAACTCGTAGAATTATTTTGTTCATGAATGCATTTTTATTAATCATAAATTAATTTCCTGAGCCTCTTTCTTTGAAATACTCAATGTAATCAATTTTAAAAATAATACATTGGGAATCTCATATGGCAAGCCAAACGTTGCAATATTCTTGAAAAACCTGTTTTGTTTTTGTAAAAAGCCATTTTCTTTGTGTAAAAACGCATTTTCGTTTTGCAAAAATTCATTTTCTTTGTGTAAAACATATTTTCTTTGGTAAAATCATATTTCCTTTGTGTAAAATCCATTTTTCTTTTTGTAAAAAATATTTTCTTTTTGTAAAAACTATAATTCTTCTTGTTAAATTTTTTTTGGTAAAAAACATTTTGTAATAGGCCTGACAATTTTCTTTTTGTACACAAAAATTATGGTTGTAAAACCTATTTTCTTTTTTTACAACACATTTTCTTTTTGTACGAGTCTATTTTCTTGTTGTACAAATCTATGCTTGTATTCCAAAACGGTCACTCATTGGTCACGTGTCACATCTGTTTGTGCTCGTCCACCCCACGTTTCTCCGTAAAAACGTATACTTTTTATTCGATATATCTTTTTTACTACTATATAATAAAAAGTTCACGGGTTGCACACTGTCGCCCAGCTGTGGCGGTGACCCTTGACCCAAGCGCGTTCGATAGACGCCACTAGCAAAGCACCCCTGCAAAATACTGTGGATAGTGAATTAACCTTTCAGTGAAATTCCAAAATCCATTTATTGTACACAAATCCATTTTAACCACTCTAGTCTAATTAAGTACATTAATATGAATCATTAAGAGTACATAAATACACAAATTTATCTAGTTTTTTATGGGAAAAAATTATTTACAGTTTCCTCATATATTTATTTATTTATTAGCCGTGTTCACAATAATGACATTGGCTCAGAAAGAAAGAGAAGGGGAAGAAAATGTATAACACTGAAAAGTTTTCAGATTCACTTCATTCACATTATAAGCTTACTACAGCCTAGTGAATAAACATTTTCAGTGAAATTCCAAAATCTAAATTCTTGCACACACACCCATTTGTAACCACCCCTAGTCCAATCAAATAATATTTACAAACACGAACCCTACTTTTTTCTCTAACTTTGCAGGGATGCAAAAATCTACATTTTTGGTCATAACGTTTTGTCAATATTTTCTACCGAATGATGGCTGAAGCAAGCTCGCTAAGCTCGCCAAATCGTACAAAGTATCAAGATTTCGCTTGGAGGAGGTACTTTTGCTTTGTTCAGCGCAGCTTTGTATCTTTTTTTGTTACCTAAATATCTCAAAATCAGATTGGTAAAACCAAAAGGAATGTATTAAATTGAAGCGAGCGTAAAAATCGCTCTCGGAAAAGGTGTACGTGAAAAGTGACCGTTTCAGGTAGAAAACGACTGCCAAACGACAAGTGAACTTGTGACATCATCAGAACATGATAAGAGCCCGATGAAAGTGGTGACGTATCCGTTCATATCCAGACATATTTTACTCACATCATATTTATCCTGATCAGTGTGCTAAGCCCGCTTTCAAAAAAAGTGGTGGGGGGGGGGGGGGGGCTGGAGGAATTCAGGGGGGATTCGAAAATTTTTGGGGTAGTCGAGGGGGGGACTTGAAAGTTTTGCTCTGCCTATAGGGGGGGACCTGAAAATATTTTGACTCCCAACATTTTGATGTCGTCCAATGGTTCTAATGTTAGTAATAATTAAACAAAATCTAGAACCGTTTTGTCATATTTTGTCTTTAATCTCGAAAAAGTCTAAAAATGTATGAATGCCATTAAATTTTCGTAGAACAAGTTGGCCTTGTAATGGGGCAGGAGCTACAACTGTTGATAATTTTTCAATATTTCTATGCAATGTATCAAACACAGTTTCTTGGTGTCTCTCTACAGCATGCTGAAAAACACAATATTCAGTTTGTCAACAAAGCCCGTTTGTCTAAATATTGGTGATAATTGAATGATGCAAATGCACGGTACACGTAGGCTGTGTTGGCAAGCTGAATACTGGATAGCTCAACATTCTGTAGGGAATAGAACAAGAACACAATTGTATAAACTGAACAAAAATATTGTCAAAATAAAAAGTTAATACAACTACTGCCCTGCTACTACATACTGGCAGTGACAGTGATACATGTAGCTCTGACTCTGATGTAGTTTAAGAAGAGTTTCGGTCATAGGACACTCAATTGACAGTGACATATACATCTACTTGTACACAAGATCCAGCCACTAGGGGACTAACAGTTACCATGGATTTTTGAATTCTGGCATATGAGAACAATCAAATATTAGAGAAAAAGATGGGGTCACCATAATTGATCTTATACAAATGTACGATGAAAAGTCAGTTTTTCTAAAATCACTTAAATCAATATATAAAATCATTCACTTCAAGTTCATGCAGTGAATGAAATTTTCACATCTCATTGTACCAATAACACAAAAGTAAAACTTTGAACAGTAAAGACTCTAATTAAATGGAAAAATGTGTGACTAAATGGAATGTTTTATTTTTTACAAATTTGCCATTATTACACCCAAAATTTCTGAGATTAAAACATTAATTTCATGGAATATTTTAACCTTCCAGTATTGTCAATTTTGTAAAACATTTAATAAGTGGCATCTAAGTTGTATATGTCTTGTACTTTTGAAAAAAAAAATTGGTAGGTCACTGTGCTCATTTTTTCACAATTTGGTTAAACATAGCTAGGAATACACAATTTTCATACTCTCTCATGATTGTCATTTTGTGTGCTTTTCAGCTGGTGCCATTGAACTCAAGTCGGCTTAGACTGAGAAATCCAAAAAGTTCACTGATGCATTTAAAAATGAATCAATTTAAGAACTTGCCCTGGGTATATGGCTCTACAACCTACTGATAAGAGAAAGTGTTGCACATTTACGTGCAGAACGACATATGCGGCTATATGGTAATTTGGGGGGGACTTGAAAATTTTTGAGGGTATTGAGGGGGGACTTGAAAATTTTTGAGGGTATTGAGGGGGGGGGATCTGAAAAAAAAATAAGATTTCAATCGCGATTCCTCCAGCCCCCCCCCCCTCACCATTTTTTTTGAACGCGGCCTAACTCATGCAAAATCTCTACTGGTCAAGCGAGCCAGCAACTTTAAAAAATCATTGGCCCTGAAGGAAATAAACTGGTCCGATCCTCTGGTCAAATCCAAATAGGGCCTATAGGCTAATTCAGATTTTTTATCCGCGTTCAGTAGGCCCTACAGGGACTTGGAACATTTGATTATATTACAAAAATATTTAAAATTTAATGACATACTAATTAGGGGTTACCAACTTCAATTTCGTTTTGCAAAAATCACTGTAATCAACCATTCACCACAGGTATCTCGAAAAGGGGTACCGACTACTTATGGACTTTTTAAACTCTCGTCTGTCTCGCGAAACTGAAATGAAAGTTTTAGAAATCGCAATTTTAGTCAAATTTCGGGATTTTCAACACACAATTCCTATACCACTATATTCCTGAAATTGTAGAGAACCTGGAGCCCTAAAATGACGCCCTTCTTCTTCCTATAGCGCGAGGACGGTGCAAAATAAGAAACGAGATCAAAATCGTGCAAGTCGGAAAGATTTTACTATCTAGGAGTAAGGGGAGAACCATTTGATTTCTGGGGGGGTATGGAGGATTTTGAGAAAAAAAAATTTGTCACCAGGTGCGAGAGAAGAAAAAAAAATTGATCCTGTCATGGCCTGAGAAAAAAAAATTGTCATAACAGACGGAAGAGAAAAAAAAATTGTCACAATGCACCAGAAATAAGCAAAATTTGGAAACCTTATTCTCATGTATTCTTTGCCGGCGCGCCGCCATAGGCGGCGCAAATGTTTTACCACAAGCAATTCTTATGTTTCTTTTCCCAGCACTTATGATATAAGCATGCACTACATAGGTCTACTTTACACCTCAGTACACTCAATGTTTTCCTTCCCTTTTCTGACCCAAGAAATCATATTTCAGGATTTCTGTTGCAATATCTCAATGGCATAGGCACTATCTAAAGGGGACTATTTGACTTCTGTAAATTGTGAAAATTTAAAACACAGGACAGGAGTCAATAAACTAGTGTTAAAACCAATATATTATTTTCTCAATATAAATTTGTTAGAAAGATGTACCTTGACAATGAAAAATTGAGGAACAACAAATATAATGAAATACGATGTGTGAGCCTTGTTTTTCTGACCACAAACACCGGATCGCAACATACCATATTCAGGCTTTTCATTAGAAGCTGGCAGCTGGAGAAAGACACAAGAAGGTCACAGATTTTCCGTTCCTGTATATTCATTTGTCTTCAGTCTCTGGCAAACAGAACTGTTTCACAAATTGTATTGTCATTGTTTGGTTGTTGAATATTGTGACTCAAAAACTGATCATGCAAAAAATGTAAAAAACATCAGTGTTCAATGTCATTTTCAAACAGTTTTACCGAGTGCAAAATAAACTGAAACTCCTCTCAGATTGCACCATTAAACACATCAATTTCTCAAAATTTCCAATACGAGAGGGGGAACCCTCCTCTGTTCTCCCCTTGGGGTATTCTAACAGTTTCACTTAGTAAACAAATTAAAAAAACTCTCAGATTGCACCAGACTGCACCATTGCGCACATCAATATCTTAAAAATTTCCATGCAAGATAGGGGAAAGCCCCTGTGACACTTTCCCCCTAAGCCTCTTTCATGTTCTCCCCCTGTACTTTCAAATTCTGCCCGGTCAGATATCCTAGTGAAAACCCTGTCATAATATCCATCCAAATTAAACAATATACTATATGATTTGATACTGCGTGATCTTTTATATCTTTATTTTATTGTGACTTTGAATTTCATTTTGATGTGTTCACCTTTTTTGAACCATCATGAGATAACTGATGATAGTCTAGCAGGGTACATCAGGATTTGAAAGGTCTTTACTGTTGCTGTATTTGTAAATTTTACAATTACATGTATTGGTATTTAACTTTTCTAAGTGGGGGATCGGTCAAAATTTCAGAGTTAGAGAGGGAGGTTACTCAAATTCATCATGGTTGGCGAAGGGGGAGGGGGGTCACTCGAAATTTCGGAGTTTCAGGCCGTAAATAATGACGGCTCCTTATATACAACGCATTACAAACTTGATGACCAATAAAAAAAAAATTGCACTGCTACTCCATTTGGAAAAAAAAATTGATGCAGGTCTGACAGTAGAAAAAAAAATTGCTGTCACTCTGACAGGGAAAAATATTTGCTCCCATACCCTCTTCCTCCATACCCCCCCCGAAATCAAATGGTTCTCCCCTTAACCAATGCTACAACATAAGACCAAGACACCAAAGGTTGGCAGTATTCTTTATTGGCAATACACATATCATAGCCAAACGTATTAAAATAAAATAAACCAAAGGAAGAAGAACCCTGTGCTGAGCCCAAGACACCCCTACCCCTGTACCTGCCCCTGGGGACGGATATTTTGTGCAGCCCCCTATGCCTGGAACTGGCGCGTATGGACGCGCCGGGCGCGTGCGAGTGACAGAAATTTTGAAACATGTGTGCTACATTTTCCCACTAACATAGGGAGTACATTGATTACGTGTTATAAGCAAAATGGCTGACCGCAGGAAGCCTAAGCAAAAGAAAAAAGATGTGAGTATTACTGATACTTTTCTGTTCTTACGATTTTTGTCGATGATTTTGGTTCATAATAGCACATTTAGTCAAGTTGTGTGTTTTACTCCCAACACATGATTTCTTGCGAAGCAAATTATGAGTGACTGCAGGCATGATACGGATGTGGCCTAGAATCTTGAGAGACGTCGACCAGACTGTCTGGGCACAGCAGACGGACACGCAGACGTGCTTCCGTCTGCAAGTGGGGAAGGGGTCCAGACTCTTCGCACCAAAACCAGTTGCCCCACACAACTTCGTCCCAAAACCATTTCGCACCAAAACCACCTCGTCCCAAGTACTACCTCGTCCAACGCCACTTCGCCCCAAGTACCACCTCGTACTAAAACCACTTCGCTTACCGTCAATTCGTCCTAAATCATCGATGTCACGATGTATCATTACGTTGTTTTTACCTGCAACTTGGCTACCACGAACCATTTATTCTTCCATGAAACCATACCATATATTAGAAAAAAGAAACACGCAAACTACTAAATGGTACATTTCAGGTACCGTGTGCGGTATTGCACGATGCGATGTCATTTTCTCGAAATGTGTACAATTTCAAGATTTCAGTCCTGGGATGGTAGAAAGGTGATTAAAACTTCACTGCAGTGGTTGGTTATTTTCAGCTTTTAACGGTTACCGATAAATTGGGGAGTAAAGTCGTGTTTTTTTTCGGGTCGCAATGGTTTTGGGCGACGTGATTTTTGGGGCGAAGAGGTTTTGGTACGAGGTTGTTTTGGTGCGAAATGGTATGGGACGAGATGGTATGGTGCGAAGTGGTTTTGGTGCGAAGTGTCTGGGAACCGTGGGGAATCTGTATGAAAGGAAAGCCAAGTTAGTTTTCAAATGTAACAGCTGCGCTGTTAGATTCTAATAATCGTTCCTCGTTTTGTACCCGTCATCTCTTCGCTGGGCGGAAGTTATTCTGATTGCTGTGCACTTGTGTATCTGGACAGATTGCGCCAAAACGGTAATCATTGTGGTGTACACATTTACACGGAAAACGTTATTTTCACAGACAACCCAGTTGAATAAAAGGATGACCTTTCAAAACTGAAATGCCCACTCGCCCAAAGATTTTTACGATCATATGAAGTTTTAGGAGTAATGATTAAAGACGCAATGAATTTCACAAGGCCTTGTGTTTGGTAATATAATAATGTCACACAATTTCTCCCATTCCAATGTTGCATATTAAACCAACTCGCTTAAAATAGATGGGACGGTATATAACGAGACAGAAACCGAAACCATGAAATAATTAACTGTAATGTAAACATTTTAAGTCAATATATTGCTACCAACACGACCACACGAAAATTAAGGCAAGGCATATTAGATATATTAAACAGTGCCTGATATAAATTGTAAATTATTGTTGAGAGGTCAATCAGTAAATCAAATACAGACAGAACTACCATTTGAAACAATCAATGTCTTACCTGAAAAGCAGTGATAGAAATATTGCAAAGAATTTTTAAATGCTCGGACTTTTCGATATTGATGGAGACCATCACCAGTTTGTCATGATCAGTCTGACCCTTGACCAAATCAAGCAAATGAATGTTAATTTTCTTTCATGGTTTCGTTTTGAAAAATAATCTAACTTCTCTCTATGTCTCACTGAGGTATGAGACAAAAAGAGGGAAGGTTTGTATCCGTTCCATACATGTTGACATGTTTGCTTGTTCAGTGTATCATGTCAGTTGTGGTGGTATTCAGCTGTGACAGTGATGCAATTAAGCTTTGCTTGACATTGCAGAACACACAAGAATCCGTATGTGTAATACTTTTCTGTAATATTGAAGATGTATAAAAACTGATAACTTTTTGAGAAAAAAATATTATGAGTATTATCTTATCTTATGCAACTCTTTCCTGAAGATGACAAACAACTTCAGGCCAGACTTGCACAAGATAGGAGACTTCTCATATATTTTTTTTTAAAAAGTTAGCCGTACAAATAGCAAAGCATCTGACATTTTCTTTTCTTATATATTTCAGAAACCATAGAAGTTTTCACCGTAATAACTTGTACATTTGTCTTCAGTGTAGACATTTTATATCAGAAAAATTTAAGTAGAAGTATTCAATTCACACAAAGGCTGAAATTTTCTGTCAACTGAATATTGGTCTTGCAGACTAACTGAACCCTAGAGACCATATTTGTTATATTAGGTTCTGCTGTTTTACTTGTAATGTTCTGATCTGCAGGTTTGTCCTTCAACATACTGTATGTAATGTTTATCTCAAGGGTCTATTTTCATTATCTTTACTATTTCAACACATATCTTTTCTGCGGAAACAAAAATATTCTAACATAGCACATGTGCATGGCATCACACTTATTCAATGTGCACTCTCTGTGGATAACATCACTTAATCTGTAATCTGGAGATAACTTTGGCCTTGTTATGCAAGAGCTAGTTAAAACTGTGTGTGAGCATGGTGGCTCTGTCAGCACTTTCTGTGCAAGGGAAATTAATTCTTTGGTATTTCATCAACTCATTATTGGCACATTTAATTTTCTGGTTATTATTGAGCAAATTTTGCAAGTAAAAAGGAATAAAGTACAAGGTAGCTGTTGTATGGATGTGTGTTTATTATTAGTCATCACAACTGAAGGTTGTGTGCCTGTGGGTGAACTAATTTGCATATTGAAGTAAACATGGTCACATGATCAGGAACATGTGGCACCTGTTTTATCGGGCATATGGTCCCTGTTTTCGTTGTTTATATTGTTACATTTGGTCAATTTTCTTAAAACTCAATGTACATGATTTATATGATGTAGTGATCACTCTGCAGTTGTTATTCGTAATACACTATTGGGGTTTTTTTTGTCAAAAACTGAGTATTAGAAGTGAGGCTTTATTTCAAATATTGAAGTAATGGCTGTATCTATACTGAAATCCCTGTGTCTATATTTATATCTTTTCATCAAAATGCTGCATGGGACTGCAGACTTGTTGCAAACAGTGTACATTATTGTGGAGAATTCTTTACTGATGCATTCATCACAAGTTTTGCAAAATGTTCACAGACTACAAGAACAAGTTTATCTATTTCCATTCATTGCAATAATATCATAGCAATATCTTTGGCAAATGTGAAATTCTATGTGGAAGCAGTGTTCCATCCAAAATGAAGAAATTCACTTTTAAATGGAATGTGCTTCCCCTCTTGATAAATTGATTACATTATACATATGTTTTCTTGTCAGCTTGTATAATATTCAGTGGTAGACTTGTTTGTTGTCAAAATCTTACTTTACAATTATGTTTAATTTGGTTTCCAAATTCAACGTACATATAAAGTAAATAAATAATAAATATTAATAACTTGTCTTGTTTAGGGAAAGTTTTGTATTGACGCATTTAATTTTCCATGGTGTTACGTTTCCACAATTGTATATTCAGAAAAGTAGGAGAGATCCTGTTTGTGATGCACCTCAGGTATTGCTGCTGTTTCTCATATTTTAATATTTTAGGGGGAACTGATAGCTTGAAAGCTGATATCCAAACTTTGATCCTAATATCATAAATGTATTTTAACGTGTAGCTGTTCACCCCCTTGAACAAGGCTATTGATGAGTGTTGACAGATTGTAAATTGGATGCCAATTAGTTGAAAAATCCTGCGCAACTCTTTGCTTGCGCATGGATTTGGCTGCTCGTCTATGTAATTTTCCATAGCTGTGGTGGCAGCAAAGTCAAAATCAGCATATAAAAAACAGAAAACTCATCACCACAGTTATGGATTCAGAGCTGTGTAGAGCCTAGATTTGACTGTACAGTATCCCTGTTCACCCTAATTTCCTGTAAACAGTTCCACACTCCCATCAATGGCGATGGGATTGGGCCAAACCATTGTGGTGAAAGGGTCCGACACTGTGATGGACAACAAGTTCCATCAGAAAGTACAGCACCGAACAGAAAGCTTAATTGTCTAGACAAAGTAAAAATACTGCTTCTCAAGAGGGCTATAATATTACAAATAAAGAAAGCGTAATTATGATTCAAATATCATGTATCTGTGAGGAATATAAAAATAGAAAAAAATAGAGTGACATTTGAATTAGACAGTATGACCATAATCGCCAGATTAAAATGACTGCCCATGGCAAAAGATTAGTCAAATATCTGACCTTTACTGTGAGATTAAAAATTTTTAAATATAAAATGTGCGTATCGTCTTCCCTCATTAACTTTTTATAGAAGATTTAAAATTAGGAAATTTGCCAAAACAAAGCATTTGTTATTTGTGATAATATTATTCAGCGCTTGTATTAATTGATATAAGCATGCCTTAGTGGCATCTGTCAGGTGAAAATTGAAAATTCATCTTTTTAATTTTTCTGTATGTGGAAATAGAATCTTACAAGGAAGGAAGTAATCATTTTGTATCAAGAAGAGTATGGCATTTGTCTTTATGCTACAGTGACATTCCATTGTCTCAAGAATGTGCCTCGGGGACAGATATTCAGACTCTCAAACTTTTACAATTCTTTCTAATCTACCATTTGTGAGGGCTCATTTTAAAGCTCTTGGAGTGAGAGAAATTTTCACCCCCTTAGATTTTTGGAAATCGCTGTTATCAAACTTTGCACAGCAACCCATAATTTTTATTCTTGATATGGTGAGAGAAAGGTTGAAAGTTTCATTGAGGAAAAGTTTTACCGAAAAGTATTTGTGTATTACTTTGAAGTGCCTGCTATCATGAGGTAGTTCATACCACAAAAATTAAAGACACATTTTAACTCAAATTTCCTTCAAGGAAACTTTAAACCATTCTTTTCCAAGTTCAAGAATAATCATCAGGTCACTGTACAAATTTTGGTACCAGAGAAACAAATTACTCAAAATTTACCAACTCTTTAAATTCAAAATGCTGCCATCCCTGTGTTGTCTTTTCTATGTGGGGTACAATTCTTCATTTTCACAAAAATAGGCCTATGAAATCCGTATCTCCTGCATGAGCTTCAAAATGAACCTCAACAAGTGGTAGACCACAAGAATATTGTAAAAATTTGAGAGTGTTAATATGTCCAACTTTTGATGATTTTTTTTCACTATTTTGTGTGTCAGCTACAAGTTCTTGATCTACTTCCTACAAGCATGTTGGAATACCAACTATTTAGCTCATCAACTTAGCATCTATATGTAAATGTATACAATGTACTATTATTGTTTACACTTGAATTCTAGTCCCAACCAGAATTCATGGGTCAACAATCGTCTACACACGTATAGGCTGCATTGACAAGCTGAATTCTATGTATCTCAACATGCTTTGGTGAGTAAGACAAGAAACTATTGAGGACATTAAAAATATAGGTGAAAAGTCATCAAAAGTTACAGGTACTGGCCTTGCTGTCCCTTTAACTGAAGAGCATTTTACATATTACATGTCCTGGAATAGGACTTTCTCAAAGAAATATTCCAGAAATTCTGAAGATGACTCAAAGAACTCAGAAATGGTGCAAGGTACAGGCCACTCTCATCGGGTAGTGCTTCAGGATTATGCTTGCAACACAACATAACCATTTAATATTTGAACTCACAATTACTTTCAACCCTTCAACCTGTAAAGAGGTTGACAATTACATTGATAGCAATGGGTTGTGGCCAAACCATGGTGGTGGAAGGGTTAAGTTTCTGATTATTTTTAGAAAAAGTAGACTATCTGGTATTTACCATCTTGTATTTACCACTTGATATTTACCATTCGGCATTTCATGCAGCTACATTTCTCTGCTGTGTTTCCGATCATAAATCCTTGCCTCAAGTCTGCAAATATGGTAATATTTGTCATCCAGAAATTTCTTTGCCTTAAAAGACTCCATACAGGAATTTCTAAAAATATCTTCTTGAGTCAGACCTAGACAAGTACTTGTGTTCTGTGTAAAATTTTGAAGGGTAAAAAGTGAATACTGGAATCAGGCTGCAGTTCTCCAAATTGGCTGAGAAGGATATCACTATGAACCATACCATGGTCAATGTAGTATGTGCCTACAAATACAATGTGACAGACTTGAACTTTTGCTCAAACTTGCCTAAATCATGAAAGTTTCAAATTTCTCTTACAAAGCAAGAATAAAATAAGGGGCCATCTTGCAAAGTTTGGTGCTGGAGAAACAAATAATTTAACATTTAATGATATTTTCAATTTAAAATGGCTGCCATCGCTGTGTTAACTCTATGGAGAAAAAACACATTTTGGATTTTCGAAAAAACTAAGAGAGTTGAAATGTTCTTACTCAAAGAGCTTTAAAATGAGCCCAACATGTGGGAGATAAGAATAGAATTGTAAAAATGTTGGGAGTCAGAATATCTGTCACCAAGGCACGTTGTACCTTTAAGCACTGCAGCTATGGGGTTCGTATTTCTGTAGACCATCTTAAATATCAAGCTTTCATATTTTCAATTTTAATTTATCATGAACCTACAGATGCTATTTGAATGTGTCATTGAACCGTTGACTAAAATGAACAAATGAAAACACACTGGCAGTGAGTGGTGCATTATCATGTACTTGACTCAATTTGCATAGCAATATTGAATTTCTTGTACGTTTATATTTGATAATTTATAGCCAGTAGCTGTCCTGGTTGTAAATGCAATATCTGTATTCAAAAAGCATATATTTATATATAGATGTATACTGGTATATAAATATAAATATGTACAAGGACAGTGATAGTGATATGATTTCAAATTCAGAATGCATTAACTAAATATATACATATAAACATTATGAGAAATACAAGTGACAAACTTAGGTGAATTTACCACCATTTGGTATAAACAGGAGTGCCATTTTTCACATCTCCCTGTTCCCCCCCCCCCCCCCCACTCTTTAAGAAAGGAGGTAGAGCAGTTCAGACCAGAAACAAGCAACCTTGTGTGAGTGTTTACATGTGGCCAATAGGTCATTGACCTTTGAACAATTTGCGCATTAGGTATCGTTCCTAATTTTAAGGGTGATCGTGAGAATCAATTACATGTACTATCAGCTGTATCAAAGTAGTTTGGTTGTGGTCTAATAACAGAAAAATGCTTCGATAATAGAATGCGTAGAATTTGATTTCAAATTTGCTGGAATGTCTGTTTTCAGACACCTCTCTTTAGACAACCCTGGAATATTGAACCCTTGTGTGCAGTGAAACTTAATTAATGCAAAAGTCTGCATGCTAGGGGGTTCAACAGCTGTGCATAATAACCACTCTAAACCAAAACACAGGGCAGCCATCAAATTCATTGACCCATTTGGATATCAGAATTGTTTTAAATTGCAGAAGCTTTAAGCTTAATTTTCTTGACAGAATTACTTAGCAATGGTCAGAGAAATCAAATCATCATTGAAACTGTTCACGCCCTGTTCCCAGTAAATTGGTCTATACTCACTATTAATAATGATAGGTTTAGGCAAACCATGGTGGTAGAAGGCACAATATTATCTACTTATGCATTTAAAAAACTGATGTACACTGTAGGAACTATTTCACACATCCCATAAAGAGAATAAAGCTCAAATTCATGTTCTTTCAGGCCTTAATTTTCCCATGCATATGGAAATGCCATGATGAAGTTTATTTGGCCATTCTCTGTTTATAGTACAGTAAATTTGTGTATATTATATATGTGCTGTGGTACTTGTTTCTTCTGTACTTGCATTATGTGATTGTCACATGATTAACATGTGATGTACCAATGATTACAGGCTGGCAAAACAGATGAACCAACCAAAGAAGAGACAGCAGTTGCTAAGCATCTCCGATTCAACCTTGAAACCAAGAAAACCACTGTAATGGGACAGCCAGCCGAGTATTTCACAGGTATAAAAAATAATGTAATTTTTGAGATATTTTTATGACAATTTTTTCCACTTTTAATTGAAATGCTCAAATTCTATAACGAATTATTAACTATACATGTCATAATATAGGTGGTGTACTACAGTTCAACAATACTTCGGTTCCTCTCTCTCATTTTGAACCAAATGTAGACATAACCAGTGTGCCCTCTAAGCCAATATTGAGGGGCCATGATGCACACAAGTTGCCTGTGATGTAAGCAAATATTTTGGTTGACATGTTAAGATATAGCGCTGACACAAAGAATGTTCCACAATACCTCAAGGTGACGCAAAGTTTTCAGAAGGACACATGGTATCTTAGCAGGCACACTGATACACAAAATTTGCAATTTCCTTTATTCCCACTATACATCGATATTAGTTGTGTTTAACAAACAAAATTATCTTAATCAACAGTCAAGTATCCAAGCCTGCTTCATAAAGATCTTTCAGAAATTTGCATAATGTTAATTGTTAACCAAGGATTGGGAGATGTTGTATCCTAATTTACCAGCACGACAACTTTGATGGCATTATTGCCTCCCAAAAACAGAGAATAGGTTGTCAATTTGTCTCATTCCTGCCAAAAGGAACACCCCTAAATATACCATATACAGATTTATATTATTTCTTTCAAAGCTGCAAGTTTAACACCTCTTTCATACCAACCCATCTCATCATGTAAGTCTTACCAACCATAGAATAGGACCATAGCAAACCTTTGTTTCGAAAGGTGTAAAGCTCAGGCTCCCAAAACAAATTACATAAATTTTAGGTTCTTTCGTTCATCATTTCATAACGTGTACATCAAGTCTCTTTTCTTTTCATTTTTGGTGAGCTCAAATAAATTTTAATCATAGTCTACTTTTTCCTAATATTTAAACAAGTGTAACAGAATGTAAATGATTCACAGTATGAAAGAGCCATAACCTCATAGACTCTGTGTGTTACGCTACTTTCTTTGTTACCTGTGAAATGTTGTAAAAGACATATTATTATACACCTACTGCCGTAACCTATGGGAGTTTGACCGTCCAATAACTTTCCGTATTTTGTATAGTACACGGAGTCCCGAATACGGGAGACGCGCGACGCGCCTGTTTGGGGTTTGTAGCAATTTTATTTAAACAATCGCGCGCGTTCCACTCATATCGCACGTGCCGCATCCCTCAAAATTTACCATAGAATTAGTTTATACGGATGATTAATGGAGGGAGGTGTATAATAATAGGGTTATACACAAAATACGGCCCTGTATGGACGAGGGCTCAGTGAGTGACGTATTGGACGTGCCGAACCCCTATAATATTTGGTAGTCTGTATAAAATGAATATTATGGTGATCTCATACCAAAACGGTAAAGTCAAGGAAGAAAACAAACACAGGAATTCACATCACCATATTGTAATGTTGAGTTTGAAGACAGAAAACAAAACAATCTGTGTACTCAGTCTTATGAGATACTGTTTGTTTTGATTTCAGCTGCCAAGGCTGTGGATCTGTTGCTGGACTCCAAATGGGCAAAAGGTGGTGAGGATACACAGTTTACAACCAGACAATCAGTGGTTGATTATTTGAATAGGTGAGTTGATTATTTGAATAGGTGAGTTGATTATTTGAATAGGTGAGTTGCAAAACTATCTAATAATTAGGATTTTATCCTTTTCTTTCCAAAGTCTATCCCTTACAGCAAAAAAATAAAATTGTTTGAAATTTTCTTTTATCTGGTCTAATGCCCAAAAGAACGATTTATTGTACGAGTTTGTACATTTGGAATGCTGACATTAATTATCAAACAAAGTGAAAAAATGAATTTAATTTTTTCTTTTGATAGAGGTAAAGATTATGGACACAGTTGTTAGAAAGAGGTTTTCCTTGAAACACTGCAGCTGTGTGTACTCTGTACTTAATCCACAGGGCTCCCTAGGTTATTAGTTATTAGTGTAAAACTCGGCTTGTCCGCTAATCTCTACTTTTGCTGTACTTTGCTTTTCACAGTTTCCCTCCCAACCCCCGGGTGGACAGACTGTGCTTATAGAAATCGATGTGTATGAAAGGATTTTGGACATTAAATATTTATGTGCATGAATTTGTTATACAAAGTACAGTTGATTCAGTTTGATTATTGCATCAATGATGAGGGAGGTTCTTTTTAAACAATTTATTTGTATTCCTTTAAAACCATGATGGCTTTTTTCAAAGAATATCTACACAGGGTTTATTTCAGAAGAAAAAAGAAACATTTGATATTTATTTGCACTCATGAAAAAGATCGAATTTATTGAAAATTATTGATATTTTTAGCTACTATAGACTATAGTCTATAGAAGCTATTGGGATGGGTATCCGTCCGGCGTCCGTCGTCAGTCTGTATGTATGTATGTATGTATGTCCGTTTGTGAGGCGTCCATCCACTCAAATATCTTGAGAACCGCAGTACTTACTGATTTGATATTTGTTGTGTAGATGAAAAATATGATTTTGAGAAACTATTTTTTTTAATTTTTTGATATTGTTGAAAATAGGCAAATTAATGCCAAAAAAGGTGTTTTTGGTAAAAAATCTTCTCTTCATAACCGCTGGTCAGACAGCTTTGTTATTTGGTATACAGGTCCCTAGGGGTAACCCAACTTAGATTTGTTCAAATTGTGATGAAATATGCAAAGGTGTATTTTTAAGGAATTTTTTTGTCATTTTGGTCAAAATTTGACTTACATTGTATGTAATTCTAGTACTGTATAAACCCTATCAATTCACCCAGAAAAAAATAATTAATATGATTTTAAATAATTGAATTTATTAGTAAACCATCGAAGCCAAAATAATTTTAGTGTAGAATTATCAGAAAGTTCAACCTTTTTTGACAGTTCATAATGAAATGCTTACCATCTTGGAGGATTAAAACATGTAAAGGCAACTTTCCTGAATCCCAACTTTGACATATTCTGAACCGTCATTTATTGTGCCCTGTATGTTATCTAAAAGAAATTGCTCAAAATAGTCAATAGAGATAAAGATAGAGATAGAGAAAGTTCTAATTTCCATTTATGGTTGACTTGGTAAGGATAAAATAAAATTACTTTTTGAGGAAAAAAAAAAAGTGGTCAAGTAAAAGAGTGGTCAGTAAAAGAGTGGTCAAAGTGATAGGGTTTTTACGGTAAAGCTGGGCTGAAGATTCCTCATGTGCTATTTATAGCAATTATGCAATCTGTGTAAACAGTGCAATGAAAGTTACATGATTCCTTAAAATGCTTTTGATGACCTTGAACTTCTTAAGTGTCAAACATTTGTCTCTTCAGTGTGCTTTCTCTGAGTATGTACAGTCTCAACTTATTCAACAGAACTCACTTACAATGTTAATCAAAGATATCCACCTTCTTCATCAATACATGTGTCACAAAAGGTTTATTCTCTACAAAACACAGCAGAGCTCTGTCAACTGTTGAGTTCCTTGTTTTTTCAAAACCGCTTGTCAGACAGCTTTAAAATTTGGTTTACAAGTCCCGAGGATGACCTTAGTGAGATAATTTCATACAGACAGGAAATACTTAATTTTGTATCCATGTCTATAGTAGCTTCAGGGACTTTGGCCCTATGTTTTGTGTTATTCATAAATACCAACTAACCATATAGAAAATATATAAGTTTTACAATGAGCACTCCATAGATCCAACATAAACCAACAGCACTGAAGTAAAATATTCTCACATTAAAAAAGCATTCTGCCCCAGGTTTAAAACTTTATTAAGCCATAAAGGATATTTTAAATGAACTAGCATAACTTAATTGGTATGTGAGCAACTGATGACAATCATATTGTAGACCACATGTTGCAACCACAGGAAGAGCAGAAGTTTATCAAAGGTCAGTTTGCAAAAGAAATCAGACAGGTCACTAATGCCTAATGATTGATTGATATTTTTTAAGTTAGCATATATTTTCTTTTCGTTTCAACATTCAACCATGCTATATATTCAAAATCAGAATGATGTAGCTATTTCTCTAGTGACAAGAGAGAATTCAAACACTTCATGTTATTAGATGATATATGAGTCCAATAGGAAGATGCTTGTTGGTACGGTAGTTTTTAAGAGAAATTTTTTATGTTTATTATCATCACAGCCAGGTTTGAATTCAACATGCCAACTGTGACAGTTTAATCTTTAAACCTGTGGTTCATGCCTAGAAAACAAAAGACTTAAACTGTGAAAATTGGGAATTTTATTGTCTCCTACAGAGATAACACAGGGATTGCAGCCATTTTAAATTTCAAATTTGGTAAAGATTGGAAAATTGGTTTCTCTAGTATCAAAATTTGCATGGTGATTATTGATTTTATTCTTGATTATGAAAGAGAATGGTTCACACTTTTATTTTAGGAAAGTTTGAGCAAAAGTTTACATCGTTTGTTTTCTAGGCACAAACCACAGGTTTGAAGATTAATCTGTCACAGCTTTATGAACTCCATAAGCTTCAGAAAGATATTGTAAAAGTTTGAGAATCTGAATATCCAACCAGGAGGTCTATTCCATCTTAACCCTTTGAGTGCCAAAGTCAACTTTTGTTGCCTTGATGGAATATATGTCGCCACAACTTTTTCAGATGTAGACAATTTTTTTCAGAATTTCCCAAAATTTTGGTCAAAGATCGTAACAAATGAAAAGTTGTGGCCATTTCGTCCAAAACAACCAAAATAAAATAAAGCAAATTCATAAAAATTGGTAAAATGTTACACTGAAATTTTGTCGGGAAAAATTACAGCGCTCAAAGGGTTAATCATCGTGCCCTTTAAGCCAAATGGATGCACTGCAAAGCCTACGATGTTCTCTAAGATGTACTGAGAAAGGGATGATAAAGAAAAAATGTCTTCAAATTCTTGTATTGAAGAATAGAGGTTTGTACATCAGACTGAATACCACCTTTGATCTTTTCTTTCATTTACATCTGACTTTGCCATAGAAAACAACAGGGTTGTACAAAATACATAGTGGTATTTAACCTGCTCACCCCTAATTCACTGTAAACAGGTCCATAATCACCATTGATAACAATGGGTTTAGGCTAAACCATGGTTGTGAGAGAGTAAACTCTTTCGAAGAAAAATGGTTGCAGCAGTGTTGTTGCTGGTGCCGTTATTTCAACTCCCAACATTTTGTCTTACCTTGTACCATATAGGCTGCTTCAGAAAGGAATGTTTTATCGGGCGTTGAAGGTGATTAAAGAGCAGAAAGACAAGGATAAGGATAAGGATAAGGACAAGGAGAAAGACAAAGACAAGGAGAAAGTCAAGGAAAAGGAGAAAGAAAAAGAGAAAGAAAAGGAGAAGAAGGAAGGGAAAAAAGAGACTGTTGAGGAAAAGAAGTCAAAGAAAAAGAAAAAGGAAAGCAAAAAAGTAAGACAGCTAAATGTTTGAATTCTAATATTACCTTAGACTTAACACCAAACTATTGATACAATATAGCAATATGCAGGACTGTAGGCTATTTTGGTGACCCATACTTGACTTTTCATGATATTGCTGATGGTATTTAGAAGTCAAGTTCAATAATTGCTCTGTATGAAAATGCAAGTAAAAAATCAGTAAATATGGTTTGCTGTTCACACAGAGTAGTTATCAAATTGAGGAAATTCATGCCGAAGGAAATATCTTGATATTGGGACGTGTAGGCGTCATGAAAATAGTTTATTTCAAGTCAGCAAAACAGTTCATCTCTCATAGAAAACAAAAGCGACTACACTAGTTTACATACCTTGTCAGTGTCAACCCTTTAGACGTATTTACCAGAGACCTTGGCTTCTTTTTCATTCAGTTTTCTGCTAGTACTGGTAACAATTCTTTTTTACAGGAGGCTGAAGATACACCAACTCCATCCGGTAAAAAGCTGAAAGCTGTCAAGAGGAAATTTAAACTGGAACCGCATGATGATCAGATCTTCATAGATGGTAGTGATGTAAGTGATCTTTTTGAATTGCTATAGTCAGTGAATCCTTTAGTCAGTGATTAACCCTTTGAGCGCTGTAATTTTTTCCCGCCAAAATTTTCGTGCAACATTTTACCAATTTTTATGAATTTTTATGAAATATTTTTGATAATTTTGGATCAAATGGACATTTCATTTCATTTGCTACAGTTTTCTCTCAAAATTTCAGCAAAAATCTGGGAAAATTGGCTAGGGTTTATTTTCTGAAGGTAGGGGACAAAAATAGATTATGGCACTCAAAGGGTTAAACTACTAAAAAAACCCTATCAATTCAACCAGAAAAAAAAATAATTACAAATAATTGAATTATTAAGAAATCAACGAAGCCAAAATAATTTTAGTGTCGAATAATTAGAGATTTCCACTTTTTTGACAGTTCATAAGTGATATGCGTACCATCGTGGATGATCAAAACATATAAAGGTGGCTTTCCGGAAGTCCCAACTTAGACATATTCAGTATGGTACATTTTATTGTTCTGTGTATGTTATCAAAAATAAATAGTTCAAACAGTTTGTCATGATTGGTTGGTCGAATTGATAGAGATTGAGAAGCCCCAATTTCCATTTGTGGTCGACTCGATGACGTTAGAATAAAATTATGCTTTGAGAGAAAAATAGGGTGATTGAATTGATAGGGTTTTTCACGGTATTACTAGGTCCTCACTTCCTTACCTTCTGCAGCAGCGTAGCGCCATTCTTTGAGATATGAGGAGGTCCAGGCATATAAACATAAAGTTGATGTAGTATAGATTTCTTCTGTCTAACCTTTTACATTTGCCAGTTTATTAGTTTTGTATAAATCATTGTGATCTCTTCTGTGCATTGACTTTACTATGATGAGGTTTGTCAATTCAAGAAAGTTTATGATCGAAAAAACCCTATAGAGTTGCTTCCTTCTCACTTGAAGAAAATGTCTGTATCTAGCAATTCATGATTTAGTTCAATATTCAGTTTGTTTGATAGGGAGTGCTTTACTTCCAATATAACTCCTAATGATTTTAATTTTTTTTTGCCTAGGCGTATGTTTGGGTATTTGATCCAACTCATCCCAAGACATTTATCATGGGCCTGGCATTAGGTAATGTAAGAAATATTCTGATACAAATGTAGAGCTGACAATATCACTTTCAGATCCACCAGCCCAGCCTGAGTTTTCAGTTACCAACTAGTCATCGTTATAGTTACAAACTGAAAATGTACTTATAATTCCAAGGAAAGTAAACTAGCCTAGCCATCAGAACTTTTAGCTCAGGTATAATACTACTAGCCCAGTCGTACATATTACCAGTTCAGTCATAAGAAGTAATTACCATGATTTTCTTATCCCCTTGGTGGTTGACAGTGGGAAGTTGAAAGATTTGAAAGTCCTATGTCTGGAACTTCAGGATAGTTTCCTCTGGCATAAAAAGCTGTGTGTGCCTGTGTCAACTCATTTTAAAGCTTGCTAAGTAAATATAGTTGTCATTGTCTTGTTTTGTGAAAATCTGATATTTTAATTATTTGCCCATCAAGTTATCGCAGGAATAGCAGCTTTTTTGAAATTTAACTATTGGTAAAATGAAGGTAACTTATTTCACTGTTACAAAAGTTTGTGCAGGACCTCTGATTTATCATTATTCCCTAAGAAAAGTGTGAGTAAAAGTGAAAATCTTTCAGTTTCCTCAGTTACCAGGTGCGTACAACTGTAAGAATGTTAGACAAGTAACCCTTCACTCAGACGTTATGCAATGCTAAAGCATTTGACACTTTCATTATTTTCCTACAGTGATTGGTGCAGCGGCAGTCTGTTTATTTCCACTGTGGCCGCCATGGATGAGACTTGGAACTTACTATGTCAGTTTAGTTGCAGCATGTCTTGTCGGATCAATCCTAGTCCTTGCAGTGTGTAAGTTATCCAACAACATTTCTACTCAGTATCTGTCAATTCTAACCCAGCCCGTTAAATCACTGCAGATTATTCGACTACAGAATTGTCTTCCTGACTTCAACAAAAAATTCCTTAACTTCCTGTTTAACTTCCTATAAACCCTTTCATCCCAGTTTTCCAGTGTTGAAGTCCAGCTTCTCTATTAAAATCATTATAGTGGACCAATCTAAGATGGTGAAAGGGATACGACACTATAACTTGATAATAAACTAGCTTGGACAATACAGTGATACAGGGTTATACTGCTATCTTCATTAATTATCCTTCATTCAGGCATGTGCTGCTTGAATCACCCATCTCAGGGTAAACAGGAATAGTTCCGCTGTAATTTCAAATGCAACTGTCAACTGTGTATTTAAGGATAGTGGTAAATAGCACTCCAATGAAGAGCGCCACCAGTGACATACATATGATAGCTTTTGTTTACACATCTCGTCAGCAAGTTGCTAAACCACATCCTCAGATATGGAAAAGTTTGCATTTTCTTTTATTGACATAAAGTTGTGGCTTTGTATTTCAGTCAGATGCATCTTGTTTGTCCTTATTTGGATGGTTACCTTCGGAAAACATCATTTCTGGCTTTTCCCTAATCTCATGGCGGATGTCGGTATTCTTGAGTCATTCAACCAGTTTACACACACAAAGTAGTCTCTTCAGAGCCAAAGACGGAAGATGGAAAAGAAAAAGAGAAAAGCGAGGAAGACCAACAAAATGAAGACAACCAAGAGGAAGAAGATGAGGAAGATGATCAAAAAGTCAATGAAAAAGATTCTGAAGTTGAAAAAGATGAAGAACCAGAAAGTGAAGATAAAAATATTTCAGAAAAAGAGGATGATGGCATTGGTGATGAGGATGAAGAAAATGATTTAAAAAGAAAAGATAGTAGTAGTGGAAGTGGGAGTGGAAATGGAGAAGGCTTTGTTTTAGTTGATGAGGAGGATGTTACCGCGGTAACAGAAGAAATGGAAGAGACAGACGTACAACAGTCGTGATAAGACTTCGATGAAAAATCTCACTTTTGCCGTCTTCTGTCGCAGGGTTTACAAAATCTCTGTCTTGCTTACTATGGTTCCATGCTCATCAACCAAAAAAACTTGAAAATGATTTCACAGCCGTTGAAATGTTCAACAAATGCAAATGTGTTTTTGACTGTAATGTTACAAGATACATGCATTCAGAAAGATGCAATGGGACCATGATTTCAGTTGTAATGTAACATCATCAACGATTGTATTGGAAGGATAGAAAGAAAAATTGAATTGTTTCTCTGAGTCTCCACTTCTACCAATGCCTTTGGAAATTTTTTTTTTTTTTTTTTTTTTTTTTGAAATTGCGACAAACATATACTTCCATGTTACAACTTTTTAGGGCATTTTTCTTGTGCATGGTTTTACAGGTTATTGCTTCCTTCAGGAGTATGTGGAAATGCTCAGAGTTAGTTCTGTCAACTCTACCCTGTATATGTAATGCTTCTATTTATGTGGACAGTTTGTAAAATCTAGACTCCAAGTCATCGGTAACATTGTCATTAGTGGGAGATTTCGCAAGCTCATAACAAACATTAGAAAATTTGGCTTGCCACCTTCTATAGCTTTGCCAAAATAATCAAAAGAATATTTAATCTTTTTTCTCAGCCTTAAAACTTTACCCAAAATGTTTCACACTAGAGAGTCCCTGTCAGTAGCTCCTTGCCTGCCATGTTTTCGGTGTATTACATTGCACATTTCAACCATGTCCTTTGTTCCGGCATTAAAGTCTTCTAGTTTCTCCAGAATTCATGATGTGTTTACGTCTAGTCTTTGTCAGCAGTCTACCATGATCCTTTTCAGGCATATTGAAGTCAAGGAGAGAAAGTCTTGTTTCTTGTCCTTGACATTTTGCAAAAGTGATGCAGTGATGTGATTGTTTAATTTTCTTTGTTGCTAACCACCTTGGTGTGAGATTAAAGCTACCGTACAGTTTTCTGTCACTTACAACAGCATAGTTTCTCTTCCCAGTTAAGGTAGAACATGCCTCGTGGACAGAATGGTTTCAAATTTTATCAATTCTGTTCTGATCTACCACTTGTAGGGGGTTCTTTTTAAAGCTCTTGGCGAAAAATTTTTACTGTCCTACTTTTCAAAAATCAAAAATTTCATTTCCCCGCGTAGAGTTAACACAGGGATGGTGGCCATTTCAAATTTCAAATATTACTATTATTATGATTATTATCTCTATTTCAGGCCTTTGGCCCATACTAAAGAAAAAATCTTAAAAGGTAGACGTTACAGCGAGAAAAAATAAAAGAATTTAAAAAATGTAAGCAGACTACTGAGAATACCAATATATTACATTCCTACATATGTTGTGAAATCTTAGATAATTTGTCCATCTAGCACCAAACTTTGCTTAGTGACCCTGATTATCATTTTTCCTTTGGTAAGAGAACCATCGAAAGTTTCTTTCACTTTTGAGGCGCATACTACCTTAGCATTGTGTTGGTGTGAAGGAAACTCAGTTCCTCATATGACCGTTTGTTGTACTGATATTGGATATTGTAAACCATTTAAAAGGCCAGTAACTAACTTTTGATGATTTTCTTTCACATTTGTTTTTAATGTCAACTACAATATCTTGTTCTACTTCCTCAAAGCTAGTTCAGATACACACTGTTGAGCTTGCTAACTCAGCCTGTACATATAAAACTGCATTGTTATTGTTATTGCTATTGACAAGTGAATTCTGGGTCTAGAATTCAAATGTAAACAATAATAGTGCATTTTATATGCATAGATGCCGTGTTGACAAGCTAAATAGTAGGTATTTCAACATGTTTTGAGGAGTAGATCAAGTATTTGCAATTCACACACAAAGAAGAATTCGTGAAAAATTATCAAAAGTTACAGCTAGTGGTCCTTTCAGTTGTGTTGTAGCAGTTTCTTTGAATAACCTACGGTTAGGACAGACAAGGAAACAAACGTGCAAATCTCAAATTAGTGTGGACAATAACCAGAAACAAATCTTTTTTTTTTTGCCATGTATTTCTATTACATCCCAGACTACCTCCTTTTAAAGCTGTACTTGTCTCCTTTAACCTATTCAGCAAGACTAAACAAGAATGTGCCAACGAGAACAATTTTATAAATCAACATAATCTCAGAGGTCCAGTTTCAAAAGATACAGTAAGGCCCCTTAACCCTTTCACCACCATGGTTTGTCCCAAATCCATTGTTTTCTATGGTAAAGTTGGACCTGTATACAGGGAACTGGGGATGAAAGGGTTAAGGAAATTCCATTCTATTCATGGTGAATGTTTGGGCCCATCGTTCTTCAAGTGTGCCACCCTTTCATTACCAAATTGTAGTGCAACCCTATTGTGTTTGTGCTGAAAGAGGACTACAGCAAGTGAAAATAAGGGTGAAAGATTCACTGGCTTTACCAGCTATCTTTGTATTCCTTGACTTTACTCGAGATGTCTACTTGGTTCTCTGGATCACTTAGAATTACTGGTGCTAATGTACTATCTTCCATATTGCTAATATTGATATCAAATATCAAGTCTTGTGAATGTTTTGTCCACAGACCTGTGCTGTCAAATTAATGTTTACTTTCATGCTCTGGACAGTTTTGCATGGCTTTGACTTCAATCCTTTTTAATTTGCGTTGTATTTAAATGGAAATGAGGAAAACGCCAGTAACTGACTTTGCATTTACATATTCTGTAAATGTCTTTGAACAAGGTATGCTTCCTAGGAAAGTTAATGGCCGGTTTTTGGGAAATGTTGATTTATTAATGGTCTTAATTAGCTAGCTAGTTCTGGAAATGACTCTTAATTTTTGTTGCACAGAATTTTTCATGCATACCAAACCAGCTTCATGGCAGGTGTTAATTGCATCCATTGATATACTAATATGAAGTCCGTACTTTGAGATTTTATAAACAAAAGTAGTGTACATCTGGCCTCAAGAGGTCGCTATGTCATCAAAGGTGATACACTTTGTAAGGAGTTATTGCTGTTGCCTATGTGGTAGCTTGGTGTGTCAGTAATTTGTTGGTCTTCCAGTGGCCAGAGACCTGACCACCTACAGACTTCAGCAATGTTATAGAATGCGAGTAAAGTCAACATACTTATTCAAAATCTTTGCTCGATGATTATTCAGATTGCACAGTACAATTAAAAACTGAAGTGAACATATCTTAGTTATCAACTTGCTACGAAAATCAATTTCAAAATTGAACGACAGGACTCTTTCTAGACGCTGAAACTATAATGCTGAAAATGATACTTCACTTGTCTTCTGTTTTCTTGTACTCTGATGATGTCCAATGGAGGAATAACATGAACAGTTACAACTACATTGATATGGTGCTTGCAGATTAGACCAGACCAGTCCAGTCAAATTCTTTGTTTTGCGTCCACTCAAAATGTTCAAATGTAAGTCGATAAGAAGTTCAAAAATTATCATATTTCACATATAAATTTTACAAGTGGTTGTTTCCATGTAATATGAATGCCCACTCAAGAATCAACCATTGTTATGTCTCCATAACTTAAACCACAATGTAACTTTCTGCCATCATGAAGAGATATTACAGACATTTTACAAAATTTTTAAACAATATTTGTAGGCAGATGGTGAAGTTTCATTTAAATACACTGTGTTTTCGGAAAATTTGAAAGACATGCATTGGGGAATGCAAAGCAAAGAATATAATTACTTCAGCCTTACGAATATTGCATTTATAGCCATGAAGTAAACAAATTCATCACCTTGATCAAAATACTGCTGAGTCAAAATTTGAGATTACTGACGAACATTTCAATGTTTTGAATTTTGATTTTCACGTTTCATAATTTGCAATTCATTAACTTTGTTTGGCCATGAATGACATGTTCTTTTCAAGTTACATTGTTGTCAAATATTTGTTTTGTATTTACCTTTCTGTCATGTAAACAATTCTTATTTGTACCTCTGACCTTATTCCCTCAAGTACAGGTCCAAGTTAGCCAATGTATTTGATACGATTGTTTCAAAGGTTGATTTTGAAAGGGTCAAACCACAGGCACAAGAAGTATAAAAGGCTGCAAATGGTCAAATAGATGCATATGTCAGGTTATTTGTTTCCCTAATTCCAAAATTTTACCTGTGGATTTATTCTTGATTTGGTAAAAGAATGGTTGAAAGTTTCATTGAGAAAAGTTTTAGCGAAAGGTTAAGTCTTTCACTTTCAAGGCACATATTACCTTCACTTACATTTTTCATGTTGTTTATGTCGTGATTGACAAAAGCTGAAAAACAAATGTACCTTTTTTTCAGAGGGACACACTTCCTCACCATGCACTCTCTACGCTCCCTGAGAGAGCGCCCTCAAGCGACAGATCTTTCTGTCCATAATTATCACTGCCTGCAAACTAACGCCATGTCAGTTGTCATGTCTCAGTTAGACATTCAAATTGAGTGCACAAACTTTTCAATATCCAATGCTCCTTTACACACAGAGATTCTTGGTCTCCAAGTTTTCTCAACGACAAAATAAAACATTGATGTAACAAGTTGGTATTGATCATATCATGGATTTCTTAAATTTTTTCACCCCTAATTCCATGTGGACAGGTCCACTCCCACCACTGAACACAATGGGTTTGGGCCAAACCATGGTGATGCAAGGGTTAGGCTAGGAGAGATGAAGAGAAATACATTCACAACTGTTAACACCAAGGGAAAAAAAGACCAAAGATAATGAACTGCTTTTCTTATCTTTATGATATCTGTTTTAAAATGATTTATAATATTTGATATATATCCCTGTCAGCGTATTATCTACTCTGATCAAATCAGCGTTTCAATTTGTTAATTTTTCCTTCTCGTTTAAAACAATAATCTTTGTCGTGTATTATCCTCAGTGCACTTGCTGTTTGCGATTTGAAGTAGTCTCATTTTATCTTCAATGGGTACAGCGCCACCAGTATTGACAATTCACTCATGACGTCAATGTCTCTAGGTGGCGCCCTGACTGAAAAAAGGCATCGCCAGCCTGTCAGATGGCTTACAGCGTGGTGAATATCCATTCTTCTGTTGGCATTACCGCAAATTTAAGTAGATTAAAGGGATATTTGTTCTAACAAATATCAAGCCAGTATTGATGAAAATGTATTGACAGATCGTAAAGAAGTGATAATTTCACTGTAGCTGTTTACTGTTACTATGACAATGAATCATTCTAGCTGTTTGCATTAGTTACTACATATGTCAGCTTTTGAAAATTTTTGATTTTCAAGCTCTAATACTTCAAGGGACTGGTCAGTTTCTTCAGGGGTAGTTTTTGCAGACAACAAAAAGGGGCTCAGACAACAAAAAGGGGCTGAATCCCCCTTATGGAAAAAAAAAAACAGGCTGACACCCCATCTCAACTTTTAAAAATGGTAACACACGAACACACACACACACACACACACACACACACACACATATATAATATATATATATATATATATATATATATATATATATATATATATATTATATATATATAGTATTATATATCATATATATACACATATATTCATGTGTATTTTTAAAAGTTGAACTTTCACACATTCTGTTTTCGTGAAATGGTTGACTTGTCAATTGTAGTATGGCAGTTTCAACATGTGTTATATTATGAGTAATTTTGAATGAGTTGTAAATGTATTTCACACTTTCCGTGCATAGGCAGTTGTCCAGAACTGTTGTATAGAGATTGATGTCAATCACTCATACAAAATAAAACAGCTTTAAATAAAAATGGTCATTGGGTAATAAGACTGTTACCAGCAATCATAGTAAACATTAATGAACCCACGTTTTGCTCACTCAAAGTCTGTTTTTCTCATTTGTTGGTAAAATTTAATTATTCAAGGGACAGTAGCTGTATATTTTGACAATTTTTCAAGATTATTATTCTGTATGTAAGCAACATAAATGCCCAGACTGTAGTTTGTCTTCATGTCATACATACTGGTATGTATAAAGTGTTGTGTTATGCCAATTCATGAATTTTGGTCTAGACTGAAATTTCACTTTCTGCCCGCTATATATATGCAGGCTATTTCAACAAGCTTAACACTGGGCCTTGCAGCATACCTGTAACTATGTCACCATCATAGTGGACCTATACAGAGGAAAATGGAAGTGAAAAGGTTTCCAGAGTACAGGCAATTTAGTGATATTAGAGAACAAAAATAACAAAGTTGTCGTAAATTACAGACACTCTTCCCTAAAGGAGACCTTTAACCCTTTGAGTGCTGTAATTTTTCCCTGCAAAATATTTCTGCCACATTTTGCCAATTATTATGAATTTTTTAGAATTTTTTTGATAATTTTGGACCAAATGGACATCATATGTTATTGGCTACAGTTTTTTATCAAAACTTTGGCAAAAATCTGAGAAAACTTGACTAAGGATATATTTTGTAAAGGGGAAAAAATTGACGTTGGCGCTCAAAGGGTTAAAAAGCAAGACCAGTTTACCCCTGTCTTTATAATCCTCTAGGTAATACCATTTAACAGCTTGTTTTCAGTGACCATGTGTTATATTTGTTTCCTGAAACCACACTTTAAAAGTTGCCCTTGTGCCAGCTTCTAAGGTATTGAATATGGATTGTGTATCTTGCCTTTTCCTGTCACCTTTTAATGACAGGTTCAGAAACTTCATAAAAGAAACTATAAATGCCAGTAGCATTAACAAAGTAGAATTATGCTGTCACCAAAACCACAGACAGGAGAAAATACAATGGGCTTTTTTGCTTTGTTGTAATTACATCTCCTGAAAAGCGCTGGGAGCTAGTTTTACCAGTTTTAACCAAATCCGATGTGCACAGTGCCTGATAGGACCTTTTCTTTTATCGTTGAAACCATAAAAACAAAGCTATGACAAAAACCGCCTTTGGTCAACTATCATTTTACTCATGAAAAACACACCTTTTATTTGAGAACCTGACTTAGTGAGGAAATCAGTTTCCCTTTCAGATACATCAATGAGTATAAAAAATATCTTGTCATCTTTTCCTTTGTGTAATATGTCAGTATATTAATGTATTGTGAAATATTACCGGTAGTGCATGTTGCTTTCTCATACTGAGTTCTCACAGAGAAAACAGTAGAGGATAGGGTCTTTGTTATAATTTGTATATGAACCGCAGATTTCATAATGATGAGTACACTTTGCAAACAGACTTTCGATTGATATCATCCAGTTATTTCTGACATATATCTCTCATTAAGTCCAGGTGCACCAAAAACTGCAACTGAATGATGCAATTTTTGGCTGCTATGATGTGTTTTACTCAATTATCAGCCCTTGTCTTTATTCAAAAATATACTACCCCCAAGTCTTTCAAAAACATGGTGACCTCCATCATCAAAATAAAAAACAGGGTGAACCCCCTGCCCGCCAAAGAAACTGACCAGGCCCTAATTATTAATCAATTAATAATGCCTGTTTAATGATGCCTGTATCCTCTGTTACTATTTCAAAATATAATATTACCAAAAAGAAGTTCAGGCTTCATGTTTCAATTGCAATAAAGTATATCTGAAAGAAAGCACAGTGTCTCATGTGGATTAATTTTTTATCAGCTCACACTTTGTATATGTATATATACGAAAGAGAGCTTATCTTATAAGTCAGTGGCATCTGCTTGTCTGTCAGTATGTATGTCCATCGACATCTAAAACCCAAAAACCACAGCACCTACCACCTTACGATTTGGTCTACAAGTGCACCCAGGGGTGGAGATGTGAACTGATTCAAATGAACATGTTAGTATCAAAAATATGCAATTGAGGTAAAAAAAGGGAAAATCCTGCAAATTGCTAAAACTGTAACCACAGGCCAGATTTTGTTGAAACTTGGTATGCAGGTTCTTAAAAAGGCTTAAGTTAGATTTTATTGAATTGTGGTGAAATTTGCATATTTGTATTTTGGGGCAATTTTTCCCATTTTTGGTCAAAAATCATTTTTTCTGAAACTGGGTGTCTAATTGCTTTGAAACTTGATATGCACATCTTGGGGCAACTTAAGTTGAGAGTCTTCAAACTGTGTGAATTTGCGTATTTCTATTTTGAGGATAAATTTTTCCCATTTTTGGTCAAAAATCATCTTCTCAGAAATGCTTGTCTGATTGCTCTGAATCTTGGTATACATGATCTTAAGTGTGACATCAGACAGATGTTTGCGATGAAATGTATATTTGTATCTTTTGAGACAATTTCCCATTTTGGTCAAAAAATCATCTTCTCTAGAATCTTTTCTGATTGCTGTGAAACTTGGTATGCATGTTTCTTATGTTTAAAGTTAGTTGATTTTGTTCAAATTGTGGTGAAATTTGCATAGTTGTGTTTTGGGTCATTTTCCCCCTTTTTTTGGCCAAAAATTCCCTGAAATTGCTGGTCCAGTTGCGTTGAAATTTGATATAAATATCTAAAGGTTCTCAGGGATGATTTATATAAGTTTTGTTTAAATTGTGACAAAATCCGCGGTATTGTACTTTGGGACAATTTTTGCTATTTTTGGTCCAAAAATGCTAAATATAACTTTCCTGAATTCCCATGTCCAATTGCTAAAACTTGAGAGCACATTTCACCTTCACGTTTGATGTGTAGATGCATGCTCAACTGTAAATAGAAATTTGTTGTAATGAAATTATCTTTTACCAAAAGTATGCCAATGAGCTGTAAAAGCGTAATCTTGTCGAAAATCTCAATATCTGTGGGTCAGAATTTTATGTGTTGGGCATAATTTGTACAGAAATATAACAAAAATCTAATGATAAGTTGTTTGTTAAATATTTCTGCTTTATTAATAACAAAATATTGGTTACACAAATTCCATCTAATACAATATTATAAGAGCACATTTTTATAGTGGTATGGTAGATTGTATCACTAATTTGACGCACTGGGCAGCATGGTGTTGTACATGTGTGTGTCGGTTGCAACAATTGCCAACCATTACCGGTACATACTTTATGTTCTTGTCTGATGGACTGTGCATCAAAATGTGTTTAAATGCACATGACGCTATGACTATTACAGGATAAGCCTATAGAAGTTATGTTGGTACACTCACTTGGTCACATTTAACCTAATGTGAGCAAAGTGTCATTGATGCTATTTTTGATAACCGCATTTAGAATGTTTGTGAATAATAGTACTTGTTTTATTGTAGTTTTAATAAATCAGGCTGGGTTCAAGGACAGTCCTGGGACAAGGCCACCATGCAGGTTGACCAAATATTGGCTTTGACCTTCAAGCTCTCCAAATACTCAGAATACTGTAAAAGCAGCTCTTTCATCACAATGAGATTTTATAATTGATGCCTGTCTCTGAACATTACTTTAATAACTCATTCTCAAATTGTAAGGAAACTGGCAGTGACATGATGCAGAGGCGGCTGATCGTGTGTTCAGGGGTGGCGTTCTTTTCATATTTGGGTTTTACGAACGATTCTTAAACGATAATCCTCCCAAAACAGCAAAGCACTGCCAAAACACTCCCTATCTGATAACATTTTGAGAAATAAACAGATTTTGTTCTGAAGCATTACAAAGGCACAACACCTTGCAAATATGACTAGGAAATCCAACTGAGCCACTTTTCTGTTGATTCTGTATCAAGGCAGTCGTTAATTTTCTGTTGATTCTGTATCAAGGCAGCCGTTAATTTCACTTGCATGATTGTACCATTTTGATCATGTGCTTGATGATTATCTACAAGTTGCTGATTTCAAAATACTGTAATTACTTCCTGAGGCTGCGAAAGGGTTACAAAATCGATCAGATAAATAAATGTCTGCTTCAGAATATCGAAATAATCAAATGTGTAAACAAAAATGTGAATTTGACAGCTGGAGGCTGTGGAGTACAATGTCGCCCTTTTAAAAACACACAGAGTCTAGTCATCAGTATGAAAACAATGAGGTTTTCTTAGGGGGCCTATTCATAACCTTTTAGAACAACTGGACCCTTTAGGAATGTGTTCATTTGTAAAATCACTTGCAAAATACTCCCTCCCAAGATCTGACGATCTGTCCCTTTAAAAGTACTCCCTCCCAATATTTGATGATAAACCCCTTACAAAACACTTTCTCCCAAGATCTGATGATCCCTCCCTTACAACCCCCCCCCCCATTTGATGATAAATCCTTTATAAAACACTCCTTCCAAACATCTGATGATCCCTCGCTTACAAAAAATTCCCTCCAAATATCTGACAATCCCTCCCTCACACAGATACTGCTATCCTCAAACACTCAGATCTCTCGACAACGTACTACTGTGTAAATCCACGTGCCATCAGCGCAGACAGTTTCCTGTACCATGTCCTACATATTTTAAAATCAATAACAGATATTATTAATCCCAGCACACCAATGAAGGATATTTTGAGTGTAGAATAAGTAACATGAGGTTTATATAAACCATATTCAGTCTTAAACTTACTATTTACCATCACTTTTTTCACGCTTGGGCACGGACAAATGATTACTGGTGAAACTGGTGCATGGAATTCATCAACTTGTTGCAGATGTAGAGATTAGAACTTCGCACATTCACAAGGACACCAGGCGGCAAAACACACACGTGTACTTTTGATTTATCACCAGTTCGATCGTATCATTTTCTTATCTTCTTCAAACGAAATCTTAACAGCTTTGAAGTGGCGCTTTCATTTCCGTCTTCAGAGAGACAGACCCAACCTTGAACAGGTAAGAAAAGCACTATTTGAATACCTTAGTTGTGACATGCGCAGGCTTACTAGTCACGCAGGCCGTCGATTTGAATATTATTTTCATAACTTCTTGAAACAAAATGCCATTATTATACATGGATCTTTAGCTTTCCACACCTTTGTCTGGTTTTTGTGCATTTTAATGCCGCACGAGACAAATTATTTGATGTAATATAGTCCAAGAATCTAAAAAATCAACATGAGTGATTCTATAAAATCACGTTTGGCCATTGTTCAACTTCATCTAAGTTTCAGCATTACCCGGAACAGAAAGTATCTCACTATTTTATGCTAAACACCACAGCTTTATTTAACTACATTGGTGGAAGCTCATATGTTTACGCTTTACAATAGCTGTCGACAAACTATCTCCTTGCGTTGCCATGGTGACAGAACTATGACACTGAACATGACTTTGGTATACGGGTTAAATATTGACAAAATTTGTGAAATTCATTTTTCTAGTACCAAACTTTTTACGGTGACCCCTGGTTTTCATTCTTGACTTGGTAGGAAAATGGTTGAAAGTTTCATCAGTTTCATTAAGGGAAGTTTGAGCAAAAGTTTGTTTTTAACTTTAGAGCCGCATAAACTTACTACCTTAAAGTTTACAGCTGTCAACCTAAGTAAAGCACAGACATTTCAAATCTTATGAGTCAAGTTTTCTGTCAGGTCATATTGATTGGATGCCCTGTGTGAAAGAAAACGGAAATTCTGCGAAGAAGATTTCATGAAACCGACGCGAGCCGTTTTACTTCATCCTGGCTTGCAAAGCAGCCTAACACAACACAGGTTCACCGTGATAAAATGATACACGATCGCTGTTCTTGTCGCTTAACAGAAGATATGCTTCATACCTCTTACATTTACCATTCAACCACGTGACCGTAATCCATATAATTGATTTTATGGTTCTCGTTTAACAGATTAAAGGCGAGATACTTGACGTGAAATCTTCTAAAGCGAACAACTGTTTCTGCAATTATAGATACTCAGTTTGGATAGGTCGTACCCTATAACCCTATACGATGTCGTTTCACGTTTCGTTGTAAAACGCTTCGTGTCACACTAAAAGGAGTTTCAATGTAACAGTATTTTCAAGATACCCATTAAAGCCGTCATTGCCCATTTTGATCTTCAATTGAAATACCGACTCGCGTGCGCGTTCATAAAAGGGTCAGTTGCTGTAACTCTTGATAATTTTTTGCTCGATTTTTCTTGAAATAGAAATTATTAAGCTTGTCAACTCAGCACGTTAATGTGCAAGCTGCGTTGTTATTGTTGACAACAGAATCCTGGACTGATGCGAATTCAAATTTGAAACAATCTTAACGATGCATTTTGCGCCTGTTGACGCTGTGTTGATGAGCTACATGGAGTTTCATTAGCACTCTCAAATTTTTACAGAACGTTGCTGGTATGCTGTTTGTATGAATTCATTTTCGAAGCTTGGGGAGTAACTGAATTTTAACCTTATTTCTGTGAATTGAAAATCCCCCTAGAGAATTAAATTATGGACAGCAGCCATCTTAAGCTAGAATATAGATTTCAGGTGACTTGTTTCTCTTTTATTAACATTTACACGGTGATAATTTCTTGAAGAAAAAGGTTTTTAAAGTTCGTGTCATTCAGCTTGACAACAGTTTTAACATTTTCAGTTCTGAGACAAACGTGTATTGATGAGAAAAGCATGTACATTGTATTTCTGAACGCTCAGTTCCTGCTTTTATTGCCAGAGAAAATACTGTTATCTATAATAAAATGTACTCTGGTCAAGAGAACATTGAAGCTAGGAAACATTTATTAGTGCCTTGGGATATTTCTATGCCACAGCGGTAAATACTCTGTGATTAACAAAGCCTGCAAAACTGCCAGCGATTCCAATATGTGCTCTGTGTAGCGGTATATTGGTATCGCAAAATGATATCGGAGATAATACAAGACCGATGATGACTTATTTTGGACGGACAAACGTTGTACTCTCTGGCTTCAATTAGTGAGATATTCTCATCCGTAGATATCTTTCAACTTGCAGGGGAACTAGATATTCCTAACGGAATAACGAGCGTTGCACGCAAAGGCCATTACCTAGTGAATTAATCTTAAAATCTTTGCATGTGCCATTTCACGCAGGTAATGTTATACATAAAAGACGCGATGCCGAATTTTGTAGATGACATTATTTGTGTCGTTGTCGACACGTCCGTATAATCTCCTTGTAACATATCACCTGATCACGCACCATGAAAACTGGCGATTTTGACGTTCACCCCAAATACCTGTAAACAGGTCCACAATCACCATTAGTAACAATGCGTTTGGGCCAAACCATGGCGGCAAAAGGTAAGACAACACAATCGCCTCTATCATCTATACCTGGTTTCCATCCATCACATAGTACGCCTACCCGTTTCCATGGAAACATTTTCTCCCCGGCACAGAAAGGACTTCCATTTATAACGGCCAAATTACGGTCCCCAGGGATTTTTACGGATCATCGCTTTCTCTCCGGAGAAATAACGGTGGAAAAGGGAAGGGACTTGGCAAAAGTAACATCACTTAAGAAAATGGAATAAAATTAGAGTATTATGACAATGATTTTAAAAACCTATCTGTCATCCCTTTTATCTGAAAATACTTTCGATTGTTTCCCCCACTACACTCATTCGTTTCACCTTCTGGTCCATCGCTGTCAACATCACTTGTATCAACAACATCTTTTAAAGGGACAAAGTCGCCCATTTTTCGTGAATTTTGTTTGATACGAGATACTACTTATATTGTTTGACATGTTGAAAGATACTCAATGAACGGGTGACCATGCATATATTCGACCCTGGTTTTGGACAAATTAAATGAAAGCGGCGCGAAAATGAATTAATGGTCATGACCATTAATTAATGGTCATGACCATTAATTCATTTTCGCGATGGTTTCATGTATCGTGCCTAAAACTGGGGTCGAATATATGCATGGTCACCCATTCATTCAGTATCTTTCAACATGTCAAACAATATAAGTTGTATCTCGTATCAAACAAAGTTCATGAATAATGGGTGACTTTGTCCCAAGTATCTAAATTGCTCAGACACCAGAATAGCGTGTCAATTCCTGTCAGAAGTCTTATCTGCTGTAGTTTTTCCAGTTATTTCCTTGGACATGAATCCTTTACTACCACCTTCTAGAATAAAACATAAGTTGCCCGTGTTTCACTGATTTTGTATTTGTAATGGTATACTTCACACATGCAGTTTCTTGCACACTTATACAGTATAACAATTATATTTCATATTTGTTATGTGTTTTGTTAATATTTGAGGAACCTTGCCTCGTCTCTTTTGGTATGCAATGTTATTTAGTGAAAATTCTCAAACTGCTTCCATATTTATTGTGTAGTTTACCGAGAAACACATTCAGATTTGCTCATTTTATAACGATGTCTACTTACAATTGAATACTCATATCAGGGCGTATAAATGATTTGGTTGCGGCCATTGGTTGATATAATTGACATGACTATTGTTCTGGAATCTGTTCTCTCATGTTTATTATTGTGGGATCCGTCACCTATGTCTATGTAACGGCAGAAGAAGTCAATGGCATTAACGTTTTGTTTATTAACACAGAGAACTTAGTAATCCGGATGTTGTTTATTTTATTTGCTGACAAAATTAAAGTACACTAATTTGTTGTTTAAATTGTTGTTTTTCAATCATATCTTGTCGTTGTCCAACATGCGCATCGAAGGAGTGAAACGTTCGGCCATGTATGGCAGTTATAACAGTCTCCCTCCCTCTCTCTCTCTCTCTCTCTCTCTCTCTCTCTCTCTCTCTCTCTCTCTCTGATGTATTCGCTCGGTAGAATGAAACGTTTTGATTTTCTGTGCGTACTGTAGGCAAAGGACAACATAATTTTCAGTGCAGGATAAGATGTAGGACAGTATCATCATAATTGGCGACAGTGAAGGACAATGATTACAGAACAGAATATTTTCGTTCGTTGTCCTTCGCCCAATTATGCAGTGAAAATTCTGTCCTTCATCCTATACTGTGATGGGAATACTGTCCTTCACCCCTATTGTGTAATAAAAGTACTGTCCCTCACTCCTATTGTGTCGTGAAAATAATGTCCTTTACCGTATTCCGCTGTGATAACATTGTCCTTCGCCCTATTTTACAGTGAAAATTCTGTCCTTCACCGTATTGCGTAGCAAAAATACTGGCCTTAAACCAATTTTGTACCGATAACATTGTCCATCATCTTGAGAGATTACACTGTCCTTCACTCAATTCTGCACTGAAAATACTGTTCCCACCCTTTCTGTGTTCAGAAATACAGTCCTTCATATCATTCGATGTCTTTCATTTTAGTCTAACCCCATCGTGGCGTTTTGGTGAATGTATGGATGAATCTAGCTGCAGTACAGTAGCTCGAGGTTTTGCCTGGGTTTTGCCGTCCGACCCAAATACCCAGGCAAAACCTCGAGCTACTGTACTGCAGCTAGGATGAACCATACCATTGCCAAAGTAGTAGGAAGAAGACTGATCTTTCAATAAATGCAGAACGATAGCAGCTTCTGTACTGGGTTGATGTCAGTATGTGTGGGCTAAGCTCGAGTCGTTATACATAGACGATTTTGTACAAACTTTGTTTGCCATTATTGGTGATCAGTCAGTATGACAGTAATACCAGATCCGGGAACTTTATCGTCTGACCAGTCAACTGATGCCATGAACATATCCCTCCTACCGGAACGTTTATAGTAAAGTAAAAGTAAAGTAAGCCTTTATTGAAATCGTATCCCAGTTGGGATCTTGATCATAAAGTACAATAAAGGTTTTGCAAAAAAAACAATGAAAGAGCATATATAATATAAATATAAATATCTATACATGAGGTCAACATATTAAAGGTTCATAAATAGTTTACTTTGTCTTTTTCATTTTGTCTTGTCTGAGTTTAAAACATGTATGTATGTATTTTCCCAATTCACATAGTGATGCTTTATCTGTCCTTGAAAAGATGCTTACAAGGTCTTGTGTGCCTCTGAATGCGTTTTTACAAATGTTGAGATTACTGAAAAAATCATGTCTAATATGACCAGCGGGACAGCCCGCCGGTTGCCTTTCCTCCATCGACCTCGACAATATTCACTAGACCGCTTTTACTCACACTTCATCGCAGATTTCCCAAGAATAGAATATTATGTTGCTTCTCACCCTACAGTGACCGGTAGTTACATATTAGTGAGTGAAGGCAATCGGTCAAAGAAAAAGCTACCGATATCAGTTTTATATTTCCTCGATCTGCCTCAAACTTTCATCTTTCAGAAAGCATTGTTACTCTTCTCATCATTCAAGGCGCCAGTTAGCGTTGTTTAACTTTGGATATTACATGTATGTGCTATATAAATTTATTAGATAGATAGATAGATAGATAGATAGATAGATAGATAGATAGATAGATAGATAACTAGATAAATAGATAACTAGATGGATAGATAGATAGATAGATAGATAGATAGATAGATAGATAGATAGATAGATAGATAGATAGACCTTCCTCTTTACCACTCACACCCGGCCCCCCCCCCCCCCCCCTCCACCGACATTCATTCTCGACTTGGGTACGGATGTACCATGGACTACTAGTAGCACAAACAAAACAATTTGCCATAAAGTCGGAAGACAAAAGTCAAATTTTGGCCCAAATACCAGCATCAAATTCTACATTGTCTACAAAATGACTAATCAAAACCATGCTGGGGGATAAAGCGGTGAGAAGTTTACATTTTATCGATAATATCTGGTCAAAAGGCTATACGTGCAGAAAAGGGGAGGATCAAAACTACGGTAGTATGTGTATAACTTTCCTATGGTAGTGCCTCTGTCATCTTCCACTTGTTTCACCGTGCATCCTTTCAAGTTTTCCCTTCTTTCGCCTTTCCCTCGTTGCACTGTGTCGCTTGCTTTATTCGCCGCAGTCGGTGCGTTCATACTTCACCACCCCATCCGTCCGCTTTATACATGTATACCCTCCCCAACGTATTTCACGCTCCTCTCACTCGATTCCCTCTTGAGGTATCGGCGTTTGGAATCTTCGGCCCCCTCTCTCTCTCTCTCTCTCCCGTTGGTCGTGGCATGCATCAATTGCCTTGCTATAGGGCTGGGGACAAAAACTGCACTGAATTAGAAAGAAACAAGTTTGAACAAGTGAATAATTGCAGACATTATTTACAAATAATTATTTCTAAAACATATTTTTGTGGTATTGCAATTCTAAAAAGGACCTGTTCTACACTTGCCCAAATCTGTCTGCTTAATTATGTAGTATTAAACCTACAACCGACCAGGCAAACATCCTAAACATAGCGTGCAGCTAAAAACGGTTAATGGGAGACAGGAAATGACTGAATTAGTTGATAATCTTTTTTGAGACATAAAAAAAACACAAAGACATTGAAAACAAACAAACAAAAATAAAAAAGCCTCGCGACTAGTGGGCGTAAGCTAGTCTAGGCCTGTTGTCCCAGAAAAAATGTTGCCGCCATTCGCCCTCAAAGTTCCAGACATGACCTGTTCCCAAACTCCTACAACTCTCTCTCTCTCTCTCTCTCTCTCTCTCTCTCTCTCTCTCTCTCTCTCTCTCATCTTGGAATTCGGCACATTAGGGTAGCATACTAACATCGAGATTGATTTTTGGATCGGCATTTTAGGGGGCAGTCATTATTTACGGCTTAGAGGGTCGGAGTAATCTCATCGGAAACTGAAATTTCGATTACCCCCCCCCCCCCGGCAACCATGATGAATTTTAGTAACCCCCCTCTCAAACACAGAAATTTTTACTCACCCCACTTATAAAAGTTAAATATCAATACATTTATTTATAAAAATTAACAGAAATACAGCATTAGTAAAGACCTTTCAAATGCCGATGTACCTTTCTAGATTATCACCGGTTATCTCATGTTGGTTGAAAAAAGTGGAACCAACAAAACGAAATTCAAAGTCTCACGCTATAACCAGTATCCAACCATATAGTATTGTTTACTTTGGATGGGGTCATGACAGGGTTTTCACTAAGATATATGACAGGACAGAATTTGAAAGTACAGAGGGAGAAATCGTGGAGGAGTGAGTGGGAAAGTGTCAGGGGGTTTACCTTCTCTTGCATGGAAAATTGTGAGAAATTGATGTGTGGAATGGTACAATCTAAGAGGTGTTTTCAATTTCTATTTTCAAAAGTAAAACTGTTAGAGCACCCCGGGGCAGAGAACACGAGAAAGGTTTCCTCCCTCTCACATCAAAAATTTTGAGAAATTTTTGCACCAAAAATTGAGTAACCCCCTTCTTTGTCTCCACATTTTGAGCAACCCCCTTTAGCTTTCAATTTTTTGAGTGACCCCATTCAGATTCCACCGACCCCCCCCCCCCAGTAAATAATGACGGCCTCCTTAGTTCAATCACTGGAAGGACCGTGGTTCAATGCCGACTTGCCAGTTGTACGAATAACTGACTTCAACCCCCACTGGTGTTGTGTAAATCCTGTGCAGTACTAAAGCTACGCTGTCAGTGGTCAAGCCTCCAAGGGCTATTGAGCATCCGATCAATAATGATTTCGACACACCGATTATTTACTTAAGCCGTCACTCCACCGTACATGGTTGCAAGCACTTTACACAGGTAGTCTCCTATTGATTACTGATGTCAAAAGACTCGTGTTTACAAATATAAAGAATGAAGCGATTGTCAATCACCATGCCCTTGTTTTGTTAACACCTTACACATTTCAAAGAGGGCGGTGTGCTTCGTAAATCGCTAATCAAAGGCAGTCACTGTGAATTCTATTCCGACCGTCACTACCGGCTGCTGACGCATTTTCAAACCTTTCAAGACGAAAATCACTGATTTAGAAAGAGGTTGACTTAGTTCGATTAATTTTAATCATGTTAGTCGCAATTTGAAGCCAGGCTGATGATTGTTGTCCGTTGCTGTAAAATGCATGATCAGACAGTATACGTGTACAGCATGCACGCTTGAATACAACGGAGGTTAACACGATCCTTTCTTTTCACTCCAACGGGAAATCAATACTTCGGGGTCTATTCCCTGATATCAAAACACAAAACACAATCACTCAATTGGACTCGATGAATAATTTTCAGGCCTTTCTTTTGAAGAAGGTATCGCGTATAGCTGTTACGAATTACTCACATGCAGACAATCTGAACCCCGCTTTTATCCCAGAAAGTCGTATTTTAAGAAATGGACACTTCGTCCCGCTCATTAAAATTGTTTCTGCGATTCTGTATTCGACAACTAGTTGACAAACACAGCTTTCGAGTTATGATACTGGTATAATTATAGGTTGATGACAAAACTGCTGACGTTTGCTTTTTACCTGAAGCAGCAATTGCTATGGAAACGAATATGCAAATAATTAAAATTTCTGAAGGTGTGATGGAAAGCTCAAGACAGAACAGATTGGTGTATTATATATGCTTGGCTAGTTTGGAACGCAGATAGCTTGTCCAAATCCGATAAACACACTGTATAGTTGAGGAGCTTGCAGTAATGAATGATAGGCGCCATTGCAAAATTATGCACTCCGAAACTGATGTTCAAAATACATTGAGGGGGAAGGGAGGAGGATATCGCCAAAAACAGGCTATGTTTACAAATTCTCGATATTTAGTGCACCTTAGATGGAGAGAAGTGTACATGTGTCCTAATTAGTCGTACACTGTACGGTGGTTACGAGTTTTCTTTCAAGGATAATTGGCGTCTCTTATGGCTTGTTATAGTGTGTCCAAAAAATAGAGATGGAATCAAAGCTTTGTACATTTGCAGATATATATATATATATATATATATATATATATATATATATATATATATATATATATATACATATATATATATATGTACACACACATATATGTATGTATGTATGTATGTATGTATGTATGTATGTATGTATGTATGTATGTATGTATGTATGTATGTATGTATGTATGTATGTATGTAGGCCTATACACACAGATATATGTTTAATTCCAATGTTTTATATATATATATATATATATATATATATATATATATATATATATATATATATATATATATGGGTACTCCGGTCTTCTTGTTGTGCGAGGATTCGTTTGAAAGACGTTTTTCATTTCGGGGATGCGATGCTGGTATTCTCAGACGGTGAAAGTCTACGGACGCCCAAAAGATCACGAACAAACAGGAAAGAGAATATTATAACCTCTCTTGTACATGTACAATATGCATTCTGAACAGAATTGAAGTGAAAAGTTTGATTGTGATCTTCCGAGGTGGGGAGCGGAATTATATCAAGATTTTGCGCTCTGTAAAACAAGACAAAACAATAAGCCGAAAGAGATGAATTCGTTTCACGAGTTATGCGAATACCGCATGGCTGTACATGTAACTGACCTGAGGTCAAGCTCCCATCAAACATGAAACCCTACATGTGAACAAAGTTTCCGAGACTCGCGGTTGGAGACACGCAAATATCCCGTCTCACTTTCCGGGCATGGAGTGTAACAATCGTTTTGCTCCAAAGCTTCCTTTAAACAGTGCTAAATAACATCGGTCCCCCTCAAACAGACAACGGATAGGGGAATCTATGGCTTCCTGAGATACCATTAGCGCTAACAGCACACTATTATTTTGCCTTGGAAAGAGAAATAAATTCACGCTGAATAATTGTACGAGGTCGTTAAAGGGTAGTATCAATTGTGTGAGAAATGAAACGATGTTCTTCTTTCGTAAAGTGCGTTGAATTATATCTGCCGACGGTGGCGAGTAATTGATAGCACAGCGACTGGGCTTTCTGTGCATTACACTACCTCCTTTTGTTACAGAGGTTTCAATTGGCTGTTTGTTCCGCCAGCCAATGAGGGTGTCCGTTACAAACGGTAGTCTGTAATAGGATTTCGTTCACAAATGTATGTATGAGTAATGTTGTCAATTACTCTTCGCACGTTGCAGGTTTGGCTTTGAGATTTTGTCCAAAAACACCAAATCCGCTTCATTTTTGAGGCAAAAATTCCTTCGCTAAAGGTGAGTGGATTGCATGTACGTTCGTTTCTCAAAAATTTTGAGTAAAACGTGATAAGGTGTGGGAATATTGCCACGTTTCGGCGAACTTTTGGTCGTAGCCCCGTAAGTCAGCCGGTTTTGTGTGTTTATCAAAGGTTTGTTTTGAGTAGTGTATTTAGTTTATACTGGCTTTAGAGTGAGATAAAACACATCTGTGTATCACAGGAACTCAGCATTTCAGTAACCCAAGATCAAATTCCATGTTGCTGCGCCGCTGTATTTTGTTCCTCGCCTTTTACCGGTTATTAGCGGAGCGGAAAGGCAGAAAGTTGTACAATTTCTTTGTTATACGGGTGTTTCAGCGGCATTGTGAACCACCGCGCCGTTTATAACTTATAAGTCCGTTAAAAACTCCTAAATATCAATACCACTGTTTTGTCATAAAATACCACAATAATGCACCAACGGATTTCTTCTCGACTAATTTCCTTTGTCGATAGAGGCTTTATTGATACTTTTTTCTCGACCAGTCAGAGAGGTACACAGACGACAGTATCTGTATGCGGGAGGGTGTTTGGATGGTGTTTGAACTGTTCGCAGTCGGTGTGCCGTAGACATTACACGTTTCCACATGAGTGACTCCGTGTAACCCAATGTATTGTTGGCGTTCTGTCGCCTTTTATATCGTCACAAAAGTAGTAATTGTCAGTGACTGCACTCTGATGGGTGCTATCGTAAGACGCAGTCAGGGTCGCTTTAGAATACCACCTTCTCTGCTTCTTTTCACCGCGGCGTCTCGTAAATGGTGCCCCAGCGAGTGCAGATAAGTCATCCGCTAAGACCAGCCACATACAAATCATAAGCTTAATTGCAACATTCACAACTTGAACGGCAATCACTGGCAACTCAGTAATTTATACCACTCGAAATATTGGAAATAGTACGTGTGCTGAAGTGAATGAAAATGGTCGAAATATCACAGATGGCGAGGGACTATGGATATCATTGTTGACTGCAGGTTAAATACTGGGTGAAATTCCTGCCGGCAGTGTCAGATTCAGAGAGGAACTGTAAACTGTCAGAACAAGCAGCAACGCTTCAGATTGGACAGTTCCACTCTCGTCAGTCGCGTTAGCTGTAATGACTGTCAGCTCTCTCAAAAACGCGGCTTTCATCACATCAGCAGATGAGCTGTTCTGTTTGTGAGTGGTTCTGATCCTTGAATGTCCTAGGCACTTTTTCGCTGAGCAGAATTAGCCCCTTAGAGTCTCAAGAGAATTACAGCAATCAATATTAAATACTGACTGGAATGGTGGTATCTCGCCTGGTTAATTTTATACGTGCTTCAGTGAGCATTCGTGAGCTATGTAATATGCGTCAAACTTACTTAATTCCCCTTCTCTCTTTTTTCGGCTCCATTCGTTGTCATGGGAATTTCACATCTGATTTGGCACTGAGCCCACTGGCCAACAAGTGGGACTGAACAAATATTGATTGTAAAATCTCAAAATCTAATTAACAGGAAATACTCAACGATCTATAAAATATAACAATGCTATTATTAAGTGAAGTTGTACTACATTTAAACATGCTTAATGTGTCACTGAGGTATTTAGCCTCTATTATCAGCGCTTATATTGGACACTTCATATATTTTTCTCAACAAGAATGCTGAATAGTGTGTACCTGACAGTTTTTTCGTGTGAAATCAGCAACAGTGCAATTTAGAGCACACCTAGCATTGGAGTGTAGGTGTTCTCAAACTAGGCTGTAATCAAATATTTGAGTCGGCCACCAGGTGTAATGTTTGACTATCAAAGAATCTCTAAACTGATTAATGATAAGTATATGTGTATAAGGGTGTGCTGAGTTGTGAAGCCCTTGCCCCTCCAACCTCATCGACCTTTGACCCCCTCCCCTAACCAGTTGACTTAGTACCAACAAAGCTCTGCCTTTACAACCATAGAAATTTGTTTCATAAGATCTTTATATTTGTTGCCAATATTGAATACTTATACTGGATGTCTTCACAATCCATCAAGTCTTGAAGTTGTTTGTTAAGCTATAATTTTGTTCCAGTGTATGATTAATATGTATTTGCTTCATGCCAATATCTGAAATTTACAGACACAAACAAGTGGGAATCTGTTGAGCTATCTTTGTGGTAAATACTTTGTGCTGTGTTCAGGGTTAAATTCTGGTCATATTATCTGCTTGCAGTTCATTGATAGTCTTTGAGGTAATGATGTGCTGTCATGCTTGATGTTATCCCTGGTGTGATTCTTTGCATCAATGCTTTGATACATTTATGTGTTGTCATGCACAATTTGATGGAATGATATATTCTGCATCATGCTTCTTACAGATCATGAATAAACAGGTTTTGCTGAGGGTTATATTTAAACCAAAGTGATTTATAGTGCTTGTTTTGTCTAAGGTTACTTGTTAAAGACTCATTCAGATTATTTTGAGGTGTTATAAAAATGCCCGCTCAACGTTATGATGTGTTATTGATGTGATCAGGCCATGGTGGATGATGATGGTTTTGTTAAATGGCCATTAGATGATTGTGCTAATGTTCTGCAATGCGGTAGTTATGCTGCAGTTGTGATGTAGTTTAGTATTGATGTGCTGTGATCATGTGAAGTTATTCTGTGGTGTAATGTTTGCCAAGGTCAATATGAAGGACACATTGTAATGCTACACAATAATATGGTATTAATCTATGATTTAATCAGTTCCCATTGAGTGATTGTAGTGGATATACTTTGATGCTGGAGCATTTGAATTACGTTTTCATTCACAGTTTCCTGTCATTGTTATGAGTGCAATGTCATGTGACATTATGTTATTATCATGTTGTATAAGGCAATTAAGCTGCTTTGTGGTGTAGTGGCAGTGGGTCAGCTTTCTGTCGTGGTGTGGTGTACAATAATTGAACATAGTAAAAGACATGTTGAAGTTGTGGTAAGATGTGAATTGGTTACAGGGAGGTGCATGGACTGTGTCCGGATATAGTATTGGTTGATAGGACAATATTGCCAGCATATCCTGTCTTGTGTTACTGATAGTTTCAATCTGTAAGATGTGGTCTTTTTTTGGATATGTTGATTTCATTTGTGCGGTCTGTCTGCAGTGACTGAGGAAATCGGAACTTGACCTCTTGAACCCATTCTGTGCTGTGACAAGAGGTCAGTTGAAAACCACAATCTCAAACGGATCCTGATGTTGACATGTATAAAGTCATGCTTTAACCCTTTGAGCGCTGTAATTTTTTTTCCTCGCCAAAATTTTAGTCCAATATTTTACCAATTTTACAATTTATGAATTTTTCTGTACTATTTTTATAATTTTGGACCAAATGGACATCAGCTTTTATTGGCTACAATTTTTTCTCAAATTTTGGCATAAATCTGAGAAAAATTGATTGCGGTTTATTTTATAAAGGGGACAAAACAGACTTTGGCGCTCAAAGGGTTAAGATAATATCCATCACCAAAGTGAACGGCTTCAGCTTGTGATCAAAATTTCCGTAAGGAAACTTTCAACCGTTCTCTTACTAAATCAACAATAAAAATTAGGGGTTACTGTGCAAAATTTGGTACCAGAGAAACAAATTACCCAACATTTACCGATATATGAAATTCAAAATGGCCACTATCCCTGTGTTAACTCTATGCAAAAAAATAAAATTTTCGATTTTTGAAAAGCTAAGACGGAGAAAATTTGTCTTTCTGTAAGAGCTTTTAAATGAGCACAAGAGGTAGATCAGAAAAGAATTGTAGAAATTTGAGAGTCCAAACATCTGCCCCTGAGGCTAGCACATTCTACTGTACCTTAAACCAAGCAGAATGTTATATCCCTGAGTCTGACAGACTTTACTTAGTTCACAGTTCACACCACTAGCTGATTTCAAATGTGTCTGGATAAGAAGAAATAAAAAGTAATAACGTTGAAATAGAGCCTGTCTGCTATGTAACCTAGCTACAGAGCACATACAGTGTAATTTACAAAGAAGGATAAAAAATCAACAAAGTTTTAATCAATAAATAACAGTATCAAGAAGGAGACTTCCTCACTGATAGACTGGCAATTTGTCTGATAAAGGAAGTTGGATAAAAAAAATCAGGTTTATGATGATAGTTTTTGCAAAATTATGTTATTTTCAGAACATTTTCTTAAAACCAAATGTAAGTTATCTCTAAACGTCCAGCTTATAGTTAATCGTCAAGTAATGATCAAACCAATGTTGGAATCAAGAGGGTTATTGAAAAGGTGCTGGAATATCAAAAACGCTCATTTTGAATAGTATATTGTACAAATATTATAATTGAAAATTGTTTATTGTCTTTTCCCAAGACACAGTTGTAATCTTATACACCTGTCATTTGCAATCGGAGTGTCTACAGTATCTTAGCAACAAAAGCATATTTATTTAATGCACAAGCACTTTTAACCATCATAAATTTTGCATGCTAATTACCAGACGAATCCTGTACTAGATTGTAAAGCTCACAACTGTGCTGTAGTTCATTGAGGTAGATTTATTGGTCGACCTGTCTAGAATAATTGCATTATTGTGTCTGATATTAGAACAAATTTATGCAGCAAATAGACCTGTCTGGCTAATCTGTAAATTTGTTATTTCAGCGCCATATATGTAGGCTGTGAGATAAGCTTCCAGATATGGTGATAAGATTTCTTATCTAGTCCTTGTGTTTTAACAACCTAACCATCCATTGACATGCCTGTCAGTAAATTCCTATCATCAGCCTTTGTGAAGCTACGAAATCCTTTGTGTAGTGGCTGTGAAAAACCTTAATTTATTTTCTGTAGTTTACTAGTCTGCAAAGTTGAAACTGAACAGGTTGTCATGTTTTATTAGAGTGTTTTTCTGAGAGATATTCAATGGTTGCCAATGTTCTGACCATTGTTGTTCTGCTGTCTACCAGACAGATCACTTATAAAAAGCCGAGACATGTCCTTGTTTGTGTTCAGTTTAAAACATATTTGGAACAAGTTAACACATAACCAGCTACCATGGACATGTGATCATCCAGAAGCCATACAAAGGCTTCGCGGGGATTTAACTCTGTACAGAATGATGGCGCCCTCTATGGTATCAAAAGGAAAGGGATAGTAGAGAGTGCATGTGATGTATTCAGAGTTTCAAGAAGGATTCTTTGCTTATCTAAAGATATTTTATGTCCTCATGAACTACCATTACATTTAATGTTTTTGCTTGAGGTCCAATGCACTATTTGGACTCAAATTTTTACAGTACTTTTGTGATCTACCACTTGTTGGGGCTCATAATATTGTGTTCTGCTCTTGGAAAAAGGTAAGTTTTCACTGTCTCAGTTTTGTCAAAATTGAAAATTTGATTTTGTCTCATAGAGTTAACCCATGGATGGTGGCCATTTTGAATTTCAAATGTTGGGAAATATTCTCTTGTATCAAATTTTGCATGATTACTCTTGATTTTTGTTCTTGATTTTGAATGTGAATGGTATAAAGATACTTTAAGGAAGGTTTGAGCAGAAGTACAGGTCTTATAATTTTGAGGTGTGTACTACCGTAAGACTGACTTTATTATCATCCTAATGCTGTGATTAAACTAAAAATACAGGACTGAGAATGTACGGTTATCTGTTCTTGTTCAGCTGATTTGCATATTATGAGGAAACAGGAAAACAGTGACAGACAACTCTAATCAGTGAAAGTTAAACTTCCTTTTCAATTTCATATATTTTTTGTTTCTTTTTTAATTCTAATCATTGTGTAAGTTTTCCTGTAGTTTGTTTTATTACACGTGTCATTTTTGATTTTTTGTTATGAACAAAATTTCGTACATATCAAAGTCTGATACATAACACAGTGGTGAGGTGTTTATTCTGACAGATGACAACTTCACATCAGTAACGTTAGAATGATTATGATAGGCTAAGATAAGAGAGTTTTTATTCATTTATCTGTCATGGCTCAAAGTAGAACGTGCCTCCAGGACAGATATTCTTACTTAATTTTTCATAAACCTTTTCTGATCTACAACTTATGGGGGCTCATTTTAAAGCTCTTGAAGTAAGACAAATTTTCACGGTCCCATCTCTGCTTTTTGAAAGTTGTATATTTTTTAATGTTCTTAAAGTTAACACAAGAATGGTGGTCATTATGAATTTCAATATTGGTGAATATGGTTAATTTGTTTCTCTTGTACCAAACTTTACACTTTGATTTAGTAAGAGAATGGTTGAAAGTGTCATTGAGGACAGTTTGAGCAGATGTGGAAGTCCTTCACTTTTGAGGCACATACTACCTTAAAGCTCCATTCCCTGTAACTTTGATGCCCTCTTCATTATTTCTTTTTTTAAAGTGCCATTTAATGTAACTTTTTCTGTTTGTAAAATACTTTTTTTCAAAATCATGTCAAAGTTCAGCTTGTCAATGCAGTCTTGATGTGTGTATGATATCCAATATTACTATTTATTGTGGACAAATTAATTTTAGTCTGTACCAGAAATGTTTTCTTGAGCAAAAATCATAAGGATATGACAAAAAGTATGCTGGTATGGCTGTTGTCTTTGTAATGTAGGATAAAATATACTGTAGAAAACAAATGTTTAAGAATAACCCTTGCATCCCATTTTTCTTGTCCTGAGGTGCAACATTTAAAAGCAAAAAGGTGAAAATAAACCTATTACCAAGGATAAAGGATATGATCTGTTTTATTATGGCATCGAAAACTGAGCTTTCTTTGTACATGTATTGGTTTAAAGTAACATTCTGCAAGCATATTAGGTTGGTAAGATAATGTGGTAAGATATTCGGCAGATAATGAGCTGTGTATAACGAGCTTTAATTAAGTGTATCCAAAACCTGTTCTAATGACTTACATTATACTTGCCTAGTGTGTATGGTGATTAAGAATTGTGCATGTTAGTTTAGGAGTAGATTGTTAAGTTGACCTGGTTTATGTACTGTATTGTCAGAGAGACAAGTTTCTGTAAGGGATGCCTGTAGGCCATGCATGGATAAATCGTTAAAGCGGCATATCAGAGCAAGGGCAGAGATTAGAAGCCGCACAGTGAGCCAAGGGTCTGTGAGAGAGTCTGGGAGTTTGTGTACAGTGAACTGAGTGCTTGTGTGTTGCAGTGTATGGCAATTGTAAAGTGTCATGTATGGCATATCGATTGACCTTTCTCGCTGACTGCTGGTTACTCTGTCTAGTGTTTCCAGTATAATCTCATCACAAGTAATGAAACACTATAACACCATAATGCAACTGATAAGCTACCTAATATTTGAGAAAACAAACTCTGGCATGAACTCATCATGAAGTTGTAGGTAGGGTTACTTTCCATTGACTTTGAAAATTTATACTAGAAATAGTATTTGTGTAGATGATAAAAATCAACATACACAGTTATAGAGATGCAGTAGCTGTAATTTTTGATGATTTTTTCATGATTTATGTTTCTATATGTAATACAGTTTCTGGTCCTACTCACCAAAGCATGTTGAGATACACAGTATTCAGCTTATCAACTCAGCCTGTTGTATATGTGGAAATGACATTCACTTGTTATTGTTGAAAAGTCAATTTTGGTCTTTGTTTCAACATGCTTTGGGGGCGTAGAACAACAAATAGTTGTTGGCGTTGAAATAAAATTTGTGAAAATATCATCACAAGTTACCGCTACATGTAATGTCCATTTAAATTGTGTGAGTTGTTAATAATCAATCAATTCACAATTCTTCACCATTCCTGTCCAAAGGTGTAAGTTGTTGAAAGAATAATTAAAGAAACCCTTGTGATTACTTATGTATGCATTCATTCACATCATGCCAAAGGAAGTAAATTCTTTGTTTTATGGAAAACAAAAACTTTTGCTTTATTGGCAGTATTCTGTCTAAAACCAAGCCAGGACTTTTACATTAGGTCATACCGTCAAAGTAATTAAATTCTTTGTTTTGCGTCCACTCAAAATGAGAAAAGGTACGTGTCTAAGCGGCTGAAAAACACACACAAGAAAAATAACACAACGTAATTTGATTGCAGCAAAAAAAAATTGTAACAAAATTTTTAGTTCAGAAAAGCTAAGCGTGTATGTCCTAAAATTTCCTATTTAAATACACTGTGTGTGTTTTTCATAAAAAACCTTAAAAACCTAAGCGGGTGGGGACGCAAAACAAAGAATTTAATTACTTTGGCCTTACGACAAAATACTTCCTTATAGCACTTTTTTCAATTGTTGAACCACACGGTATCCTCTAGAAGTTGTATGAAAACCGTCAAAGAAAGACATCAAGTTTTGATGTATTTTTTAACTGCCTACTCACCTACCTGCACCTCTCACAATTTTGAGTAGACAAAAAACAAAGAATTTACGTACTTTGGCCGTACATATCATCATGATCAGGAACTTATAATGCCAATGCTTGTTTGGAGGCATGTTGAAACTATTACAATACTCAGATAACTAGATATTTTGCCCTGAAGTGAATTGGATCTAATCTACATAAAACTAAGTCTTGGATTATATAGTACGAGTCTCAACTGTGAATTTTCATCTCAATTTCACAGCACGCTGTGAGTCCGTTTCAGTTTTTACCAGTGGCAATAAAATCAAGCATGAGATATAGTATTTATATATTATGGATACAGTGTCAGATGTATTAATGTACTGATAGAGAAGTATTCTGGCTTTTGTCCAGTGAATTCAAAGTTGACCCAGAATTACACAGTAATCTGTCATTCTACATGTACATATAAATGTCTTTATCATTCCTTATTTATCCATAAGTTTTCTCTCATCTGCATTTTCATGTCTGGTTTTTACCCATGCAGAAACTTATTTTTAGAGATTTGTTGGCCTGTAGCTTACCTATTACTTGTTTGGTCCATCATAAGTATATGTGAATTTACCCATTTATATGCCAAGCCAAGTTGTCATTTATGTACATTTAGCATTTGCTGGCAGTGCTATATACAATTAACTATCATTGCCATACATTTAGTGGGTCATTTGCTACCTGTGCTGTCATTATCATATATTTAGTTGGGCATTTGTTGCCATTGCTGTCATAGATATACATTTGGTTGCTGTCATTGACATACATTTATTGGGTCAATTGCTGTCATTGCCATACATTTAGTGGGTCATTTGCTACCAGTGCTGTTGTTAACATATATTTAGTGGCGCATTTGTTGCCATTGCTGTCATTGATATACATTTGGTGGGGTATTCGCTGCTGTTGCTATCATTGACATACATTTATTGGGTCAATTGCTATCATTGACACACATTTAGTGGGTCATGTACTGTGTGACAATTCATCTGCTCCAGTTGATGTCAATAGTTTCATCAGCAGTTTGGCTTATGTCAGCATACCTACATGCACTACTCTGTCTGTACATTCATACATTGAGTACATGAAATATTTTCACTGATCAAAAAATCGGTGTATTCACATTGATCCACATATCTTTCCTATTTTTTGTGCAAAGATATTTTTGTTGGAAAACCTTTCATGTAGACATTGTGTAATTATGTTCATTATGTTTGTGCTCTTTATTTTTGACAATGCAGCATTGGCTGGTTTCCATGGCAACCTTGAATCTAGCAAATTAAATATTTTGCGTCAAAAGTAGGAAATTTGAAGTATGTTAGACAAAGAAATAGTTTGTTGATTTTCCGTCTTGACCTGCAGTATAAATTTGCACATTCAGCTGACCTTTCACAGTTCGCCCTAAAGCACAATTTGACAAATGTCATTTGAACATCTAGCACTCCAACTATCAAATGATTTGCTATTGTATTGCGTAGCCTTAGGTGCACAAAGCATTACTTTACTTCATTGTCAGGCCTAGGGAGTCTAGTACTTGTTTCCGTATGAACGACTTTCCAGCTAAGTTTCCATCAATGTGATTCGTGTTGTCAATAATTCACTGCAGACATCTTGATTAATTGAAGACGGACAAACTTCAAATGATGTATATTTGCATATAGTGGTTAGTTTTGCAAGCTAGCTGTCTCTTCTTGTTGAAAATCTTTGCCAATGAAGCACATGTTGAGTCAAATGAGTTGACAGCAATCATATCAATGCATTATAATTATACTAGCAGTTATACCAGCAGTCTAGTACTATACTGTCTGCAAGTTTAATTTTAATTGTGTATTATGCCAATATAGGTGCTAGGGTAAAATGTGTGAGATAGAAATGAATGTAACCATTTTATATGACAGTGTAGCAATTTAACTAAACAATGTTGCAATCCAGTGCAATTTTGCTACAATGTAGCATTACATTATGGAGAGGCCATATATAAGCATTTAGCTGTGGAATACATTTTGCAAAAAAGGACTTGAGCATGTTTCCCCACAATAGATACAAATCATAAAAAAACTGAAAACATTTAATATTCTGTAAAACACCAACTAAGACCCTGAGTTGAACTTTGCAAATTACAACAGCCATGGGAATATTACTATTCAGAATGAATATTCTGGTAGGTGTTTGCCATTTATATTTCTACTTCAGTCCCAGCTCATGATTTATTTCAACTTCAAGGGTAATTTGATAAATGACTAAGTACTTAAAGGTTACAGACCTGGTTGTTCTATGGTAATGACATTGTGCATTAGCTTATATGAAGCTCACAGGCACTAATAAATGATGTACCATTCCAAGAGGTCATGACCTTGTAGTTGTGTTATACAGACATTGTGGCAACTTATAGCCTACCCTATTACATATTGACTTCAAAGGCAATAATACAGGTATTAATGATAGATGAGAATTTGCCATGACCTGGTACTTATGTGACAATAACTTGCATTTTAAATTAATATTTTAGAGAGAATATCCAATGAAGATAGAGAAATACATATTTTATATGATCTACATGTATTATTGAAATGTAACCATGCATAATGTACTCATGGATTTGTAAAATGTTTACTCATATGTTTGATTATTTATTATACATCAAAAGGGAAATGGAATTAAGGAATAATTAATTAATGAGTATATTAATGAGTACATGTACAAATGTAGTAAGTAAATTAGCAAACACATAAATATGTAGTTTTTTTCACTTCAGATATTTCACTTTATGTACATGGAATCAATGGTAGAAATATTTAGATTCAAAAAGTTTGATCTCAACAGTTTTGTTTCAGAAATAGTATTCCTGTACATGTAACATGATACATGTACACTGTAATAACGCTTTCTGGTTCACACTGACTGGAATCCCTAGAAATCGCGATTACTTTTGACAGAGAAATACTGCAAAGAAAGGTAATTTTATTGGATCTCTTCTGTTTAGTGTTGTTGTGCATTAATTAAACATAGAGAGCCTGTTTGAAAAGATCCCTGCAGAATTGTGATAAATGGAAGAAGTGTTTCCATTTACAGTGAAATCTTGTGAGACATTCAAGACATTTATCAAAGTCTGTGTTCACTACCAGATATCTTGCTGTATAATTCAGTTATAGCTGTACTCCATGCCTACTGGTATTGTAGGTGAACTTCATTGAAAGGTATATTTCTCAATCCCTAGTTATCACATTGGTGGATGTGCTAACTTCTCGTTAACACATAGTGAATCTCCAGTAAAATTTTTATGAACTGAGTACATTTCCTGTGAGATAAATTTTTTATCAACAAATTCAATTTCCTGTTATGTAAATGTGATCATGATAAAGTGGAGAACATAAACTTCAGACATATTCAATGTACATAATAAGTTAAGTAGATGTGAGATTGTGCCTTATTAGTGATGAGATCATAAAAAATATGGAAATTATATAAGAAGGTCTGAAAACAATAGACATGAAAATAATTAAACTGAAAATGAGTAAATAACTATTATTGCCACTATGAAATGTCATGTCACATATTTACACTGCATTCTCAATTTTGTACAAATATGTTAATCTGGATATCATGTGTGGTGTAAAGGAAAGGAATGACAGTGTAAATGAGTTAATGGTAGGACAAGTATTTGTACTATGCTTTGTGTGTTTGCTTGAACTTTGTTTATACTCAAGCTTTAATTAATCACTGGTGTCAATCAATTAATGGTTTTGAAAAGTAATGTGGATGATGTAAATACACATGTACCAGAATCATAGTGTGAACCCAAGTCATAAAATCTGATAATCACATTGCAGAAAGTTACCGATTGCTAGATATATTATATACATGTAGGCATAGTATAATTAAAGTCCCAGTAGCTGTATTTTTGTTCATTCACTTACAAAAAAATTGCATCCAATCTTGACAAAGATGTTTGCTATAAAGCAAAATTGTCTTTGAAAATATCAGTGCTCCAATCCTTGGTGTTGGATTTGGTTGATTCGTGTGCTTTCATACATGTTCAATATATGGGGCGGCCATATTTGATTTGCAACTTGAACGTTGTTTACTTGCTGAATTCTAAGTTGTGCGTTCATCACCAATGTTTTAACAACATTTTCATGAGTTGCATTTGATTTTGAACCATCTTATCAACTCTTTGAGTGCCAAAGTCAATTTTTGTAACCTTTATAAAATATAATCAAGTAATTTTTTCCAGGTTTTTGCCAAAATTTTGATAAAAAACTGTAGCAAATAAAATATGATTTCCATTTTGGTCCAAAATTATCAAGAAAATTACAGAAAAATTTGAAAAAATGGTAAAATGTTGTACTAAAATTTTGGTGGGAAAAAATTACAGCATTCAAAGGGTCAAAAAAATGCAACGAGATACAGCAATGGTGTTTTAATTTGTTTGTTTGGCCAACTTCATTATCTATCATAATCATTATCAGTACATTCAATATTCTACAACAACATACCTCTGACTAGTTTTGCATTTCACATATTATAAAGAGCAAACAGTATTCACAATGAACTGTTGACAAAGAGGTCTGCTTTCTTGACCCATGTTTCATTAATTTAGCTGTGAAAATTCAAGGCAATTTAGATAGTTTAAGGCGAAATGCACGACACACTGAATTTAACACTTCCGACATTCATCTCAATGTAACACAGTACCTGCAACTTGTCATTATGCTACAATATCACAATGAACAAAGGGGTAGGAGGAAAAGGGAGAGACAAGTTTTTTTTTCAACCACTAATAACAATTACAGTGTTTTCTCCAGGCTTCTTTCACAGGGTGAATGTCATTCCCCCGCTTGAAAATTTAGGGGAGATTTGGTTGATAAATTATGCAAATTTTAATTATGCAAATTAAGATATTTCCACCAGTATTAGGAAATGAGGGTTATAGGATTAGTAAAAAATCAAATAAAGACACTTCTTTTTCTTTAGTTTTTCCATCCAGTAAATGTTCAATAAATTACAAGCCTTCACAAGGCTTCCGCATTTTCTTATGTGAAGGTTAAGATCCAACTATGCAATTAGATAAAAATTTCCACTGTTGAAACAGTTTGTATCGTTTCTAGCAAACTATTCTTTGAATCATGAAAATGAATTTCGTCGTGAACTGGTAATCGCATACCAATAATAACAATGGACATACATGTAGTGTACATTCACTGTTGAATGCTTAGTATTTCAACAAAAAATTTTTTTCGATCCCATCGGAAATAGAAGTTAGGACAACAGACTTTGGGATACTGTTCAAATTACATAATTAGAAGTGAATTTCTGAAGATGTGCATTGCAATACAGCATGATGAAATAAAACATGTACATCAATAAATGATGTTTTACTGTTTAGATGTACGTAGCTGACATACAGATTTAGTATATTACTCTTTGAGAGCAGACTTGCCAGTGTGCTAGGCTAGGCATAGCTGTGTTAAACTACCAGCACTTCATCAAAATTGTGTTTTAAAACAAGCTCGTTTACTAGCATGCATTTCATAGTTTGAACATTCTGCAATTTTGTCCTTTAGAATATTTGACATTTTAACTGAACAACTTCAGCAGAACCATGGCTTTCTAAATTATTTACATCTAATGTAAGCTGGATCATCGTTACTTGCTACAGAATGAAATTGAGGGGTGTTTATCGGAAACCTTTGCTGAAAGTAAACATGACTATTAATTGAAATGAAAGGTGATCTTTTGTACTGTACAAGTTATAATGTAACAGATCAGGATCAGTGGTCTGAAATGTACAATTACCATATCTGGGTTGTTGGACACAAAACATTATGGTAACCTGCTGAAATAGTTTTAGACAAACAAGATTTTTGTTCTTGCTGACACAAAAACTAGTCATCAGTAAATCTTTTACAGTGCAAGTATTGAGCAATTGCTTTGAAAGTAATTTTCAGATTTAAACTTCAACTAAAGAAAAAAAAATCATTTTTTGTTAAAAAAAACTGAGAGACGGATTGCTATGCTAATTGAATGCATAGTTTTAGATGGATGTGCCGGTAAACCCTTGGACAATTACAGTCAATGTCAATGCAATATCAATTTGATCATTGATTGAGATATGAAATGGATCATTAATGAGATACGTACCGGTATATGACAATACCATTCATTAATAGGGGTGGCAGGTTTCAGAAATTCTTTCCAATTGTCCGTGTTTTGCCTAGGGACAGACATGCTTTTCAGGAGGACTAGCTGGCAGGTAGGTTTTTTTTTTTCCTGAGAAAACCAACTTGCTCATCAGTGAATGTGCAAATAATATTGGGATTATTGAGATTTCGTGTCTGTGCAAGCTCTGCTTTTGTTGAAAAATTGATCAAGCTGACTAACATCTGTGAACAGCTTGAAGGTTAAATATCTAGTTTGATAAGCGGTGAGCATGTACATGTATAACAAGTACCATTTAAATTGAGTGATAGAGTGAGGACATTGCGGCAGAATATTTATACAGAGTGGCAATGAATGGATCACTCTGTTTTATTGTCTACCAGACAGCGGCACAAACCTACCATATCTAGAATCAGCATAGTGCTGTGCGATGTGTGTCTGAGATAAGCACTTTCATGTTTGTCTCTTGAACTGATGTCATTTGTTTCACAGCATTAAGCACTTGGGGAGTTTCTAATCTCGGTCACCAAGGTTAGGTAAGATTGCAAGGATAGGAGAACAGGTTTGTTTCCTGGGTGAGAAGGAGATAAACTTTTAGGATTGTAATTTGAATTCTATGTTGGATGATTTTACCTACATGTGCGTCTCTGTGTGCTATTGTGCATGCATGGTACTTGAACGGAGCATAGTTAAGTTGCTTTGTTTGGCTTTACAATCCTTCAACCTTTCAGAGTGAGTTTATCACGACCCGTACATAATAGGTGCATTGGTTTGTAGTTTAAGCCAACTCCTTTGTGAGTTTGCTGTGTGAAGGTGGTTGGCGTTCTGCTTCTATTGACGAGCAGTTGTTAAAGGTATGGGAATAACGTAAATACAGTTTTTAACCTGAGTAATTTACTTGATGTCGGTAATTTCAGTTGTGAGTGTCGAGTGCCAGTAAACGTTCAATGTTTCCTTTTATAGTGATACTTGTATAAATGACGGTACTTATTGTTATTAATAACATTAGTGTACAGAGATGTAAGTTGTTTCTAAATGCTTTTTGTTCCCAGTATCACTATCAGTGGCACAAAACATTTCAGTTGACATTTAAGATGTACATTACATGAGTCCTTTGTGTGAAACACACCGTACTTCTCTGACTTAACGCTTTAGTTGAAGTGTGTATAACGTGGACTGTTTAGTTGCATTGGGTAATCTGCTATTAACCTCTCCACTGTGTAGAACTTTTAAAAATTCACATCAGTTTTGAGTCACTGATTGTGATGACTGTCACGGAGGAACCCTTGCTGATTGAATAGACAAACTTCTATTTGCCACTGCTCAAGTATCAGCTGATAAAAATATTCTGTAAGCAAACTTTGATGATATTCATATTTTAAGTTCTTTCAAATGGTAATGATAATTTGGTTTGGACCGATTGCTCTCAATGCTTTGTCTCGGCCAGATGGACATGTACATGTACGCTGTGACATTCAGGTTAGCGTGTTAATGATTAAGTAGTGTGTGTGTGTGGCTTTGATGGGCAGAGGTAAAGGCTAAATAAGGTACATTTCACTTAATTTCAAAGCCGCTTTTCAATGGGAACTGTTTATATCCCTCAATGACTTACATGTATAGTGTTCGAACAGATGACACGAACCAAGCTGAGGTACTGCATAGGAGAACAAAGCCTACTGTGTGTACGCCCTAAAGCCATGATTTTACTGCTGGGGCAAGATAGGTTTAAGTCAGGAATGTTTCATTACCTTGCGATACGCAGCGCTTTTCGGCAATGTTTACTCATGTATAACCTCACAATTCAAGACACGGTGACTTCTGTTCAGCTTGTAGGGTAGGTACAGTACATCGTAATCTGATGTTATCTTACAGATATTTTAGAAATCGGTGATCAGCAGGTTAGAGTACTGTCACTCAAAGCCCTTGCAAATGATACCGCTAAATGTAGATGTTATTTCATCCAACCCTATCATGCATGAAGACACTGTAATGTGTAAGAATTGTTAACAGATCCCAAAATGTATTACACCTATGGAGCGGCTCATATGGCTGTAAATCGTGCTGTGTGGTATCATGGTGACAGTTAATATGTTGCTGAAATATACTTGTAGAACAATATTTTCACCAAGTGCAGTGAGTAAAATTTTAGAGTGAAAAAGGAGGGGGAAAGGATGTGTAAAGAGATATCCCAAGATAAGATACAAGTTTATTCATATTTCAGGAGATTTGTACAAACTAGATTGCATTGCGTATATTTTTTCTCCAATGTAGGTCCAGCAGTTTACAGTCTGTGACTCTTATGATGAAAAACAAATAACTTTCTATATTTTGAAAATAGTCATGCAGCTTTATAAAAGAGGTTTTAAAGGGTTTGATTGGTAAACTCATATTTTCTACAGTAGCTGCAGATCTATATCAGTGTGCATATGAAGTTTGATCAGATGGGGATGTGTTATGTTGATTCAGGTATTTGAAGTACGTTTTTTAATAACAATTCTTTTGTTGTGTACACATACAGGAGTATGATGTATTTCATGATGTCATACACATGTATGGCAGTGTAAGTAGATATTTACGTGTGAATGCTGAACTATGATCAATTGATACAAAATTGTATGGCTGCAACCTATCGATAATTAGATCGGCAAGGTTCATTTCCACTATTGTGTTGTTCAGTGCAGCAGGAGAATTTGGACTGAATTAAAAACACTGTTTGTATTCTCTTGTCACACTTGTGATAAGAAATTCCAATGTTTTATCTCTTAATAATGTATTGATTCCAAAGCCCAATGATGTTTTTATCAGTAAAGTTTATCTGCAGCTTGTGACCTGCACATTTTGACAAGAGAATGCATTGTATGTGAATTAATCACAGGTACATGTATTCAATCGTTATCCGGAAACTAGTTGTGAATGCCATGTCAGATACAATATATGGCACAAGTTTGTGAGCGTCCTGCTCATTGAAACCCATCCACATTAATTTCACTTGCAGTAACTTCTGTATCCTATTTATCAAAATGAATTTTTCCATTAAAGGGTTCATACATGTAAATGATTTAATGAGACAGTTGTTTCTGGTCACATTTGTTTTATTTTTGGTTTCTACCAAAAAACCAAGCTGATTACTTGTTTTTCTTCCTAAAGTAAATCCCAATATAAAACACAAGCCTTGAAAACCCAGCACGACGTCAGTAAACAGCAAGTGTCGTGCACGCATTTCTATATTTAGTAACAAACCTACTGTCGTGATCGGTGCAATTGTTCCCTGGAATTGATGTATCAACTCTAATCAGTGGCTAAATACATGTGTTTCATGATACAGTGAATTCATTTGCGGGAAACGATATTTGAATAATTGTTTCAGTTTCGCAATCTATATTTGACTTGGTGTTTTGTTTCAGGATATTACTAGGGAAATTTACATGTATTCTTGTATCAAAATCTACAAAAAACATCTCTGGTCTACCATGATGTCATGCCATTAAAATACAAATAAATGCAAATTTGCTTCTGTCTATTGTTTCTGTTATGGTTTACATGAGATACTGTGTATCATAAACACTTATATGCATGTATGTACAATACCTTGTAGTGAGTTACTTTGTATTATGGTTAGAAAATCTCAATATGATTGAAACCCGATGTAAAGATGGTTTGGTCTTTTAAATGAAGATCATAACACAATTCTGTAAAAGACTTACCGATTTCTACATCAGATTTATGTCAGATTGTATCGAATATCAGACTTGAACGACTGTGAAATTTTCTTTTATTGCGTCCTTGAAATTTATCACACACAGTGTAAAGTTATACATATTCTTTGAACTTAACGAAGGCCATATTTTAAAAAGGTTAATAAAATTATGTTCATCATGTACAAAATGATCAAAATTTAATAATGGATATGTTTCTTTTATTACAGGTGTAAAATCTTCGCAGGAATCAACTTTTTGTCATCAACACATGCTAATCGCACAATCGTCATATAGCAAGAATCGAGTTTGTATACTTATGTAAACTCCAAATTCATCCATACGAACTATTTCCAGACTTTGGACTCCCAGAACTGGATCCAGGGTCAATCTTCAGGTGAACCGGATATCCTTGTGCATTTCTTTGGATTGCAAACGAGGAGCAATGACGGAGAAGAAAGATTCAGAAGAGTCACCAAGCAAACGTCGCAGGAAGAGCAATGCTGAAAATGGAGAGTTTGAGGAAATGGAGGCGCTCAGCTCCTACTGTGGAAAGAAAGTCAGAAAAGGGAAAACCATCATGAACAAGCAAGGAGAAATTATCTTGTATATCAGTGATGATAAAATGAAATATCGTCCAGGAGGTAAGTGAAATCAGGCAACATTGTTATAAAGAGAAAAAAAAATTGACCTTGTTGTGTGACAATTGCAGTTGTAAAATTATTTCACATTACAAGTTAACCATTTCTAAAGCTGAAATGAGTCAGTTTCGGACCATCTTGATAAACTTTGCTACTAGTTTCAAGATGTTCCGGTAAATTTTTATTTGATGACATAATTTCCGGAGAAGGATTCAGAAATTATTTATGATTTCAAAGTGTTAATGTCTTACACTACAAGCTGAGCTTTAGCAGAGCTAGTGTGACCAGTGACATGGTGTGATAAGAAATAATTCTTTTCATGTGACACAAAAACAAGCAAATGTCAAAAGATGGTGTTTTTTTGTCCATTTTGTTAATATTTCACGTTGCAATTATATGAATAAAATAGATTAAAAACTGATGATTTTCTTGCATGATTTAAAGGGAAAATAGCTTGAACTTTTGGTAATAGTTTAATTAATTTTCTTCCACAAAACTGGGATGTTTACTTATTTTTTTCTTCCTAAAGTACAGCATGTCATGTACCGGTATAAAGTCAATGGCCCAGTGCAAGAGAGGCGTATCTTTTATGCTTTAACACAGGGGATACGCTACTCTTGCACAGGGCCATTGAAGTACATGTATTCTTGTGCTTAAAAAACCAATTCAACACATTGCATACAATCTGCATTATTGATATTGTTTACAATTTAAATTTAGCCTTGGTTAGAATGCATTTGTCAACTGTAAAATTGGACAGTACAGTGTTAAAGGGGAAGGTCACCAAGGCTAGGTTTTTTATATGTGCTAGCTATTGGGTCGCTTATTTCTGAAAAGCCCTTTTTGCTGTTCATAACTGTGCAATATTTTACAAAAATGGACAGAAAATTGTGGCAAAAGTTCACATTCACACCAAGCCCTGCTTATTTGCGTAACATAAACAATAATTACACAAATACACACAGCCTGTAGTAAACATGAAAGATGGTCCCTGCCATATCACATGACCAAAGCGCCAAGCTTGGCGCTTTTTTTTCCCGTGATTTAAAATACATTACCCTACACTGAAACTTTTGTCACTATTTCTGTCCATTTTTGTGAAAATTGCACAAGTAATAAATGCGAAAATAGCTTTTTGGGAGTAAGTGATCCCAAAGCTAGCTTATGTAAAAATCAACCATGTGAACTTCCCCTTTATTAATACACAAACATGCAGTGTTAACAAGCTGAACACATTACATTTTGATGTGATAGTAGGAGTAGAACATGAAAATAATATTTTACAAACCGACCAAAATACTCTGCACCAAAAGTTACTTTCTGATGGACATTCTCATGGCGGCAAGACTGTATATTAGTGGATACAAAGAAATTTTGTGTGAATTTTTAGTAACCTAGGGTGTTCACTCTCACCATCAGTTACTATTAAGAACCCCAAAAGAAGTATGTTTTAGTTTGCAACCAAATATGTGTCAACTAATCTACAGTTCATGATTTGCCCCTATAAACGGCCAAGTAAATTTTATCACACTCGCTACACATTTGTGGAGAGGAACATCATTATAAGTATTATCTTATTCTACTTTCTGAATGGTGTCAAAATTCATGGTGTTCACTTTGTCACTACTTCCTGAATGGTCTCAAAGTTCATGGTGTTCATTCTACTTCCTGAATGGTGTCAACATTGATGGTGTTCATTTTGTCACTACTTTCTGAATGGTGTCAAAATTCATGGTGTTCATTTTGTCACTACTTCCTGAATGGTGTCAAAATTCATGGTGTTCATTTTGTCACTACTTCCTGAATGGTCTCAAAATTCATGGTGTTCATTTTGTCTCTACTTCCTGAATGGTGTCAAAATTCATGGTGTTCATTTTGTCACTACTTCCTGAATGGTGTCAAAATTCATGGTGTTCATTTTGTCACTACTTCCTGAATGGTGTCAAAATTCATGGTGTTCATTTTGTCACTACTTCCTGAATGGTGTCAAAATTCATGGTGTTCATTTTGTCACTACTTCCTGAATGGTGTCAAAATTCATGGTGTTCATTTTGTCAAAATTCATGGTGTTCATTTTGTCACTACTTCCTGAATGGTATCAAAATTCATGGTGTTCATTTTGTCACTACTTCCTGAATGGTGTCAAAATTCATGGTGTTCATTTTGTCACTACTTCCTGAATGGTCTCAAAATTCATGGTGCTTATTTTGTCAAAATTCATGGTGTTCATTTTGTCACTACTTCCTGAATGGTCTCAAAATTCATGGTGTTCATTTTGTCAAAATTCATGGTGTTCATTTTGTCACTACTTCCTGAATGGTGTCAAAATTCATGGTGTTCATTTTGTCACTACTTCCTGAATGGTGTCAAAATTCATGGTGTTCATTTTGTCACTACTTCCTGAATGGTGTCAAAATTCATGGTGTTCATTTTGTCACTACTTCCTGAATGGTGTCAAAATTCATGGTGTTCATTTTGTCACTACTTCCTGAATGGTGTCAAAATTCATGGTGTTCATTTTGTCACTACTTCCTGAATGGTGTCAAAATTCATGGTGTTCATTTTGTCACTACTTCCTGAATGGTGTCAAAATTCATGGTGTTCATTTTGTCACTACTTCATGAATGGTGTCAAAATTCATGGTGTTCATTTTGTCAAAATTCATGGTGTTCATTTTGTCACTACTTCCTGAATGGTATCAAAATTCATGGTGTTCATTTTGTCACTACTTCCTGAATGGTGTCAAAATTCATGGTGTTCATTTTGTCACTACTTCCTGAATGGTCTCAAAATTCATGGTGCTTATTTTGTCAAAATTCATGGTGTTCATTTTGTCACTACTTCCTGAATGGTCTCAAAATTCATGGTGTTCATTTTGTCAAAATTCATGGTGTTCATTTTGTCACTACTTCCTGAATGGTCTCAAAATTCATGGTGTTCATTTTGTCACTACTTCCTGAATGGTGTCAAAATTCATGGTGTTCATTTTGTCACTACTTCCTGAATGGTGTCAAAATTCATGGTGTTCATTTTGTCACTACTTCCTGAATGGTGTCAAAATTCATGGTGTTCATTTTGTCACTACTTCCTGAATGGTGTCAAAATTCATGGTGTTCATTTTGTCACTACTTCCTGAATGGTGTCAAAATTCATGGTGTTCATTTTGTCACTACTTCATGAATGGTGTCAAAATTCATGGTGTTCATTTTGTCACCACTTCCTGAATGGTGTCAAAATTCATGGTGTTCATTTTGTCAAAATTCATGGTGTTCATTTTGTCACTACTTCCTGAATGGTATCAAAATTCATGGTGTTCATTTTGTCACTACTTCCTGAATGGTGTCAAAATTCATGGTGTTCATTTTGTCACTACTTCCTGAATGGTCTCAAATTCATGGTGCTTATTTTGTCAAAATTCATGGTGTTCATTTTGTCACTACTTCCTGAATGGTCTCAAAATTCATGGTGTTCATTTTGTCAAAATTCATGGTGTTCATTTTGTCACTACTTCCTGAATGATCTCAAAATTCATGGTGTTTCATTTTGTCACTACTTCCTGAATGGTATCAAAATTCATGGTGTTCATTTTGTCACTACTTCCTGAATGGTCTCAAAATCATGGTGTTCATTTTGTCAAAATTCATGGTGTTCATTTTGTCACTACTTCCTGAATGGTCTCAAAATTCATGGTGTTCATTTTGTCACTACTTCCTGAATGGTGTCAAAATTCATGGTGTTCATTCTACTTCCTGAATGGTGTCAAAATTCATGGTGTTCATTTTGTCACTACTTCCTGAATGGTGTCAAAATTCATGGTGTTCATTTTGTCACTACTTCCTGAATGGTGTCAAAATTCATGGTGTTCATTTTGTCACTACTTCCTGAATGGTGTCAAAATTCATGGTGTTCATTTTGTCACTACTTCCTGAATGGTGTCAAAATTCATGGTGTTCATTTTGTCACTACTTCCTGAATGGTGTCAAAATTCATGGTGTTCATTTTGTCACTACTTCCTGAATGGTGTCAAAATTCATGGTGTTCATTTTGTCACTACTTCCTGAATGGTCTCAAAATTCATGGTGTTCATTTTGTCACTACTTCCTGAATGGTATCAAAATTCATGGTGTTCATTTTGTCACTACTTCCTGAATGGTCTCAAAGTTCATGGTGTTCATTTTGTCACAACTTCCTGAATGGTCTCAAAGTTCATGGTGTTCATTCTACTTCCTGAATAGTGTCAACATTGATGGTGTTCATTTTGTCACTACTTCCTGAATGGTGTCAACATTGATGGTGTTCATTTTGTCACTACTTCCTGAATGGTGTCAAAATTCATATTGTTCATTTTGTCACTACTTCCTGAATGGTGTCAAAATTCATGGGGTTCATTCTACTTCCTGAATGGTGTCAACATTGATGGTGTTCATTTTGTCACTATACTTCCTGAACGGTGTCAAAATTCATGTTGTTCATTTTGTCACTACTTCCTGAATGGTTTCAAAATTCATGTTGTTCATTTTGTCACTACTTCCTGAATGGTCTCAAAGTTCATGGTGTTCATTCTACTTCCTGAATGGTGTCAACATTGATGGTGTTCATTTTGTCACTACTTCCTGAATGGTGTCAAAATTCATGGTGTTCATTTTGTCACCACTTCCTGAATGGTCTCAAAATTCATGGTGTTCATTTTGTCACTACTTCCTGAATGGTGTCAAAATTCATGGTGTTCATTTTGTCACTACTTCCTGAATGGTGTCAAAATTCATGGTGTTCATTTTGTCACTACTTCCTGAATGGTCTCAAAGTTCATGGTGTTCATTTTGTCACTACTTCCTGAATGGTCTCAAAGTTCATGGTGTTCATTTTGTCACTACTTCCTGAATGGTGTCAAAATTCATGGTGTTCATTTTGTCACTACTTCCTGAATGGTGTCAAAATTCATGGTGTTCATTCTACTTCCTGAATGGTGTCAAAATTCATGGTGTTCATTTTGTCACTACTTCCTGAATGGTGTCAAAATTCATGGTGTTCATTTTGTCACTACTTCCTGAATGGTGTCAAAATTCATGGTGTTCATTTTGTCACTACTTCCTGAACGGTCTCAAAATTCATGGTGTTCATTTTGTCACTACTTCCTGAATGGTGTCAAAATTCATGGTGTTCATTTTGTCACTACTTCCTGAATGGTGTCAAAATTCATGGTGTTCATTCTACTTCCTGAATGGTGTCAAAATTCATGGTGTTCATTTTGTCACTACTTCCTGAATGGTGTCAAAATTCATGGTGTTCATTTTGTCACTACTTCCTGAATGGTGTCAAAATTCATGGTGTTCATTTTGTCACTACTTCCTGAATGGTCTCAAAATTCATGGTGTTCATTTTGTCACTACTTCCTGAATGGTGTCAAAATTCATGGTGTTCATTTTGTCACTACTTCCTGAATGGTGTCAAAATTCATGGTATTCATTCTACTTCCTGAATGGTGTCAAAATTCATGTTGTTCATTTTGTCACTACTTCCTGAATGGTGTCAAAATTCATGGTGTTCATTTTGTCACTACTTCCTGAATGGTCTCAAAATTCATGGTGTTCATTTTGTCACTACTTCCTGAATGGTCTCAAAATTCATGGTGTTCATTTTGTCAAAATTCATGGTGTTCATTTTGTCACTACTTCCTGAATGGTGTCAAAATTCATGGTGTTCATTTTGTCACTACTTCCTGAATGGTCTCAAAATTCATGGTGTTCATTTTGTCACTACTTCCTGAACGGTCTCAAAATTCATGGTGTTCATTTTGTCACTACTTCCTGAATGGTATCAAAATTCATGGTGTTCATTTTGTCACTACTTCCTGAATGGTGTCAAAATTCATGGTGTTCATTTTGTCACTACTTCCTGAATGGTGTCAAAATTCATGGTGTTCATTTTGTCACTACTTCCTGAATGGTGTCAAAATTCATGGTGTTCATTTTGTCACTACTTCCTGAATGGTTTCAAATTCATGTTGTTCATCACTACTACCTGAATGGTGTCAAAATTCATGGTGTTCATTCTACTTCCTGAATGGTGTCAAATTCATGTTGTTCATTTTGTCACCACTTCCTGAATGGTGTCAAAATTCATGGTGTTCATTTTGTCACTACTTCCTGAATGGTGTCAAAATTCATGGTGTTCATTCTACTTCCTGAATGGTGTCAAAATTCATGGTGTTCATTTTGTCACTACTTCCTGAATGGTGTCAAAATTCATGGTGTTCATTTTGTCACTACTTCCTGAATGGTGTCAAAATTCATGGTGTTCATTTTGTCACTACTTCCTGAATGGTGTCAAAATTCATGGTGTTCATTTTGTCACTACTTCCTGAATGGTCTCAAAGTTCATGGTGTTCATTTTGTCACTACTTCCTGAATGGTGTCAAAATTCATGGTGTTCATTTTGTCACTACTGCCGGTAGTATCAGTTTCCCTTTTCCTGCCAGACAGTAATAACTGTATCACTTCCCCATCAGCCAAGTCAGTAAAAAGCGGTATTGAGCCAAAAAATGACGTATTTCACCCACTTGGCTTGGTCATGTTATAGCATCTTTTGTCCAAAAAAAATCAAGTTTACAGTATCTATGTTTTCAACAGCCTTCAAATGCACAGTATTATGTTAAAATACATCATATGGAATACGTTGTGTTCATTAATTTTAACCATCTTGACCTGGTGGTGAAACATGGACTTGGCAGGAAAAGGGGTACACCAGAATGTGGTGTACATTGTTATCATTGACAACTTCAATTTTGCCCAGACTAGAATTCCTGTGTCAACAATAACACTATACCTTTACACGATGCATTGATTCATTGATAGTAATTCAACATGCAGTGTAGGTACAGGGTGTAGAAAGACAATGAAATGAAAATATCATGGAAAATTGGAATCGTTGTGTTTAAATTAATGTTGATCAAACGAATATTGCCAAAATATTGATCGAGGAAAGAGCAAAAGATGGAAAAAATGTATCAAATATTTCTTTGCTCCGTAATGAAACTGAGTTTTCTGTTTCTGTCCATTTTTGATAAAGATTGCTGAGGATCAATACAGATGTGTGAATGAGTGTAGAGTTCTGTAACCAATTATTTGTAAAGTGAGATTAATATGACTTATGCTGTCTGTATATTGCGGTAGACTACATTCTGAATCAGTCGTTGAATGATACCATGTTCATAGTGAGAACCTCGTATGAATTAAGCGGGAATATTGAGATAAAATGTTGACCCGGGGTTAAGTCAAAAACGCTGTCATCCATTTGAATGGAGTGAAAGTGAGTCGTACACTGGGCAATGATAAAAATGATACTGTAGACCTCCAGGTTATCAAAATGATAATCTCCTTGTGTGTGAATAATTCAACTCAGGTAATGGAACTCAGGAAAATAGAATGAAATTTGAATATAGCCTCGAAACAAGATCGTTATGAAACATAGAATAAAATACCATAATATCTAGGGGCGCTAAGTATATGGTTGCTATGGTAACATATCCTCTTAAGGAAATATGACTATCTAATTTCTTAACCATTAGATATATGATATCAAAATTCCTGTGATCTTTGTTCAGCAAAGTGTGTCTCCATTTGATCATGTGTACGTGCTGATGTTAGAGCAAGCAGATGAATATGTGTGGCATGTGTAGTTAGCCATGGATGTTATGAAGCAGCAATCGGGTAATGCGGCACCGAGTGACGGCAATCAGGCAACCTCTGTTTAATAGACGGCAAAGCCGAAGAGCAAATAAAGCATCAAAGTGGAAAAGATTGATGGGTTCTGCATGTAATTGTAGTAGTGTGTGTTTATAAATAATTCAGCACCCAATAGTGTATATCTTTTGTGTTATGTATGTTTGATATTAAACTAAAGCGCTAATTTGATGAAAGTATTCATGATAAAGTAAATTCGGCTTCTAGGATTTTCATTATTTTTATTGTTTTCATGGAAGGCGCAAGGTATCTGCGATTATTAATGTAATGAAATTCAGGTATTAATATAGTTATGCAAACATGATGAACAGCAGATGTTGGATGGTGGTAGTCTCCTCTTCTAATAGATGTTGCTGTGTTTGCAGTTGTCTTGTTCATCTTTAAAATCTAAAAAAAATATGACATGTCATGATGGCATTAGCTAAGCACTGTATAACCCTTCCTGATACATTTTCATTGACACAGTTACTGAATTTTTTTTTCTCTATCTTGCATGGAATTTAGTCATCAAAATATCAATGTTGATAAGTATGAAATTATTAGATTAAAAGTGATTTACCTTGGTGTCCAAAAATACTGAAACATTAGCTGCTAAATATAGCAGTTAACTTTAATACATTTATCAAATTAGCCAGGTACATGATAAATGCATAATCCTAAATATGAAAATACTGACATTAAATCAGGAATTATATCAAAGTTCATGTTTGACACTAAACATAAATTTCTCAACTTTTATTACTAACACCCAATCGTAGAGTAAATGTTGATCATGGCTCTGATTCCACAATCAGCTGAAAATAATTATCAATGGCAAGTTTTTTCAGGCCATAATGCATTAGGGGTGCACCATTTGATATCCTGGGGGATCCATTGTACATTTCTTTTTCCACTCTCCCCTTTATTTTGTCAAGCCTTCTCTAGCTGTATTTTTCATTGACATTAGCTGGAAATCTTTGTTTTGAAAATTTTCCGGTAACCTCACCCCGCCCCCGAATACAAATGGTCCACTCCTTAGTAATCTTAATAGTGGTATCCTGTATTACGTTTTACATCTGTAGAGCAACCTTATAATGAATACAAGAATTTGTGCTGTTTGAACGTAATGATGATAACTCATTGCCTAAACCATGACGATTCATTGCCTTAATTATGACAATTCATTGGAATTATTAGTTAGCATAAATCAACTGCCTTGTGATTCCTCGTCTTCATAAGCACTTCCTTTCACTTGAAACTCCATCTTTACTCTCTTATCACAATTTCAGATCATCTACATTATAGCTTGACCATGGATATTTTAAGGATTTGATCACAAAGTTTGATAGATTGATATTCAAAATAGCACTTACAGGTATTACTAATTAGGACTTTCATATGTTTGACCTTGTCAACCTAATGCCCTGTGTATTGGGATCTACTTCATTAGGAAAACAGTCGGGTTGTACCATCTGTTGATGTTTTAGAGGGTAGACCAGGATGCCAAGGGTAGGAAGTCCCTTCAGTGTGGTCAAGTCACTCCATACACTATGCCTACGCAGTTTTGTGTGAAATACCCTGCATGTATGATCAATGAAATAAATGTTTCATAATTGTACAATGACACCTTCTTTCGAAGGTCAAGATGACATATGGGCTTGTGTGTTTTGGGGGACAGACCATTAGATCTTGGGAGGTGCGGGTGGTCACAACTTTTTACAATTGTAAACTTTTGAAATATTTTTTCCAGGTGAGTCATGATGTGCTAATTTTTTTTCTAAGTAAACTGTCAGATTTGTAATTTTTTTCATTCTTATTTTTAACTAGTCTGAAGATTTTTTTCATAACATTTTGCTTTGAAAATTTTTTTCTGATTTTGACCACCCCTTCCAAGATCTAATTGTCCATCCCTTACTATGTTCACCACCAATTCCTTGCAATCAGGGACACACTAACCATTGATATCAATAGGCTTGGGCCAAGCCATGGTGGTGAAATGGTTAATGTGCTTGTATGAGTTGTTATCAGTTCAAAGTTTTACACTTTCTGAAAATGAAGTCTTGCTAAATCTTTTGCCATTCCTGCTATCTCCAGAAGATCATTTAAAAATCATTTTCAAATTTTTCCAGACAAATTCACTGTGGAAGGTTGTCTTATGGTATCAATATATTCTTATGATAAACAGATGAATACTACAACATTAACCCTTTGAGCGCTTAAGTCAATTTTAGCCGCCTCTATAAAACGTAACCCAGACAATTTTTTCAGATTTTTTCCAAAATTTTGATCATATATAGTTGCCAATGAAAAGTAATGTAAATTTGATCCAAAATTGTCAAAAAATTACAAAAAAATCATTAAAAATTGGTAAAATTTTGCACAAAAAATTTTGGTGAGAAAATTTACATAGGTCAATACAAAATTGTGTAGAAACTTCCAAGCTATTGTGAAGACAAATGCAACCAGCAAATTTCCACTTGCCTCAGTGGAAATTTAATCTAGCCTGGCAGACAATAAAATAACTTTACTTGATTGAATGAACATTCTGAATAGGTAAAACAATGAATGCAATGACAATTGAGTTTTGAATTAACTACACAAGTTTGCAACACTGGAAAGTAATCCCCCTAAGACTTTACCTGAACTCTGACCAACAGCTGTATGATGGTAATCCCCAAACACCAAGAAGAATATTAAAAAAAGTTCAATGTCACAGGGTTCAAAAGCAATTACTGGAATTTGTATTAATTTTCACAGTGTAGCACATTTACGTGTAAGTATAGGGCCTGGATAGCTTTACATTTTAATGATTTTTAGCTCATATTTGGTATTGATATAAATACCAAAAAGAGCTTATTTTCACTGTTTTTGGTTTGAATGCCAACTACAGTTTTTTGTTCTGTTCCCAAAGGCATGTTGAAATACACAGTAGTCAGTTTGTCAACTCAGGATGTACATGTAAATGTGTAGACTGCATTGTTGACAAGTTCTAATCAGGTCCAGACTAAAAACTCAAACATGTAAATAATAACTGTACACTTTACACATAAATACACAAGCTGTTTTGACAAGCTAAATAGTGGGGGTTTGTCTCAACATGTTTTGAAAAGTAGAACAAGTGTAGATGGCACACAAAACAAAGCCATTGAAAAAATCATCAAAGTTATAGTAACTTTGTCTTTAATGACAGACTGTGGACTAAGAATACTAAATGTGAGTTTTACAGCAACAACAAGACACAATTCTGTCGTTTTAGCATTTGTTTCTTTTAAAATGAGGAAGGTGTGTGCTCAAGTTTGAACAAGACATATTTCAATTTCAATGAGCCATTCTCATAATCGCCTAGGCAAACTCCTACAATCTTCAAAGTGGATTTTTTACATGTAGAATTCGGTAGTCATGAGTATTAAATTCAAAGTGTCACTTCACAAAGGTTAAAGCAAGATTTGTTGGGTTAAGGTAGAACGGGCCTCGAGGACAAATATTTGGACTCTCAAACTTTTACAATTCTTTTCTGATATACCACTTGAGGAGGTTCAGTTTAAAGCTCTTGGTGTAAGAAAACTTTTCAACAGCTTAGTTTTTCGAAATTTGAAAATTTTTTCTCCATAGAATAAATACCGGGATGGCGGCCATTTTGAATTTCAAATATCAGTAAATCTTGGGTAATTTGTTTCTCTAGTACCAAAATTTGCACGGTGAAACTGGATTTTTATTCTTTATTTTGACAGAGAATGGATGAAAGATTTCTTGAGAAGAGTTGAAGCAAAAGTTTAAGTCTTTCACTTTTGAGGCACATACTACCTTAAAGTATTTAAATTGTGGTATGATCATTTGGATTCCAACCTTGATGTGTGTGTGATTGTGACAAACAGCTGAAAATAAATGATTCCCTTTAGGCCCTATTAGTCCTAACCTCAGTATGATTTAAATCATCTTACCATGTGTGGTATACTGGTACATTGTACTTTGCAGTTAGCTTCCTTTAATTTCCATCATGTTGTTCCATCATTCACAAGAGGAAAATCAATTATATTTTCTCATTTTGTAACATAAATTTCATGAAGATGAAGTGTGAAGATGAAGTGAAGACACTTACATGAGCCAAACGAATCCAAACTGTGACTTTAACAACTTAACTAGTAACTTTAACTTTTGATGATTTTTTACGCTGTTTTCTTGTTCTATTTCCCAAAGCATGTTGAGATACACAGTATTCAGCTTGCCAACTCACCCTGTACTAGTGTAGACTGCATTATTATTGTTGACAAGTGAATTCTGGCCCGGACTAGAATTAACGTAATAACAGTTCATTTCTACAGGTAGTGTTGACAAGCTAAATAGCAGATGATTCACCAAGCTTTGAATATAACAAGAAACTGCATTTGACATTGAACCGTTTGAGTGCCGTAATATTTCCAACCAAAATTTTAGTGCAACATTTTAACAGTTTTTGTGAATTTTTCTATAATTTTTTTTATTATTTTGGACCACACGGACGTCAAATTTCATTGGCCACAGGTTTTCATCAAAATTTTGGCAAAAATCTGAAAAAATTTGACTGGGGTAGATTTTATAAATGTGACAAAAGTTGACTTTGGCGCTGAAAGGGTTCAAATAAAAAGCTGGAAGAAATTATCAAAGCCACAGCTACTGGCCCTTTAAGAGTTGTGCTGACTTATTCTTGCAAGCCAGTGCTTTGTTATGGCTCCATCATGTTACGCAAAAGTTGTGTTGTAACCCTTTGAGCGCCAACGTCAATTTTGCTCACCTTTATAAAATATACCACAGTCAATGTTTCTCAGATTTTTGCCAAAATTTTGATGAAAATTTGTAGCCAATAAAACATCATGTCCATTTGGTCTAAAATTATTAAAAAATTTCAGAAAAATTCATTAAAAATTGGTAAAATGTGGCAGTAAAATTTTGGTGGGAAAAATTACAGCACTCAAAGGGTTAATGAGTTCAGCTGTTGCCTTGAAGAGGCCAGTGGTTCATGAGAACGTGCAGACTGAACATTACTGAAAGGACATTACATCACAACAACATTTGCAAAGGTGTTAGATCTGTTTACATGATATGAGCGACATTCTTTAGACTGCGCTTGTCAGGAAGTCATTTCTTCCTCAAGGAAACTGTAATACGATTAAGTCATTGTGTGTTGACCCTGTTCGTTAAAGGTCAATGTTCAGTTGTTAAAAGTCACCTAACGATCATTTTGAACTGTGTGTGCCTCAAAACTGAAAATTTTTAAAATTTTGCTCAATTGTTTGTTTTTCAGTAAAGCTTGAAACCATCCTTTTTCATATCCAACACTAAAAACCAGAGATCACTGTGGAATTTTGTACTAGAGAAACAAATCACCCAGAGTTTATAGATATTTGAAATTCAAAATAACTGCTATCTCTATGGTAACTCTCTGGGGATAAATTGAATTTTCTATCTTCACAAAAACATGACATTACAAGCTTCAGATGAATTTTTTCAAGGAGCAGACCAGCAAAGTATTGTGTAACTTGGAGAATGTGAATAAATTGGAGAGTGAAGGACAAAGTTTGCCATAATACTTCATCTGTAGATTGCAGTGTATCTACCGTATATACTGTTGGATGGTGGATTGAATAATAATTATAAAAAAAATAAAGTATCAAAGCATGTGTCAGCAGTCAGCTTGCATGCTAAAACATACTTGAATAAAACAGTCTCCCAAAATACTGACTCAGTACACTTTAAATATGAGCAATGTAGTATTCAATGTTTGTATACAATGAAATTTTCTTGCAGCTCATTAGACATTTTCTACTCTCTTTCACATGATGTGTTTCTAAGCTACTTTCTTTGTGTAATGTGACAGTTTACAGTGGACATGTATGATATTAATGAGCGATCTGCTGTTTGGCTGACAGGATAACATGCAGCGTTGTCAGAGAATTATTGTTGCAATTTGCCCCAGGGCACGATATCAAATGCTGCTGCGTTACTGGAAATACATTATCAGTGTGACCTGGTGGTGTAAAGTGTGACTTGGCATCACTTTGACTTGTAAAAAGTTGAATTATGGCGTCTCACATGTGCATATTGCCAGATATGTGATACCAATGCTTGATCAACAGCTGAGCTGGTTTGTATACTATGTACAGTCTTTCAATGAATCAGAGTCACTCTTGAGATCTATTCTGAATACAAATACACCAATTTGCTCTTAAAAGTTTGAGGAAGTTGCCCCAAAATACATTTATAGACGGTAGTACCTCATAATTTATTACTTCAATTCCTGATTCCTAAAATATGTAGTTTATTGTACATGTACCACACCATGCCAATGAGTGTTGAGAATTACAGTACAATCTATTCACATAATTTTATCAGCTGTCCAAGGAACTGTCTTATCGCATGAACTCTTTGAATCAATATTAGAATTTGTTTAAATATCTTTGTATCAGCCTAATAAACTATTAAATATAAAACGTACTATTTTTTTTAGCAGCAGTTCACAATCCCTGGTTCTCACATGAGTGGTAATTGACGTTGACTACATGTCTATGTGATTTCAGTCCTATGTTCTCCTTTGAAAGTTGTGCTCAGCTATGGTAGTCCATTTGCTTCTTGATAAAGCTGATAGAAAACCTGCTAGTTGACACACTGCCAAGGACTTATTTCAATTTTCAGTTGCCCACTTTGTCAAAGAAAGATGAACTTTTCCCAACGATTGGAAACTATATAATTTATAAAGCATATTATTAGCTTTGACGTTTATTTTTTACTAGGTATATTTTATTCAATACATTACATTATCAACTGCATTTTGTTGATATATTTCAAAAGGATACCATAAGTCTTCAATAGTACAAAAAGAAAAAAGGTATGATGACTTTGCTATATTGTGAAGACTGTATATTTTTTCAAGTATTGTTATCATTTCATGTGCTTCTATCAAATGCAGACAGTTTTGTCCTCCGTTTCTGAAAACAACCATATTCTATGACACAATTTAACCGAAATATTGAAAACAAAATTTAAATGTTGAAATATCGTAAAAGTCATCACTGTAAAACATTTACCAGACTTAACTACAGGCTAGGGAATTTAAAAATGTACAAAACTGATTATAAAATTGGGAAATTGGCGTCATGTTTGAGAATATTGTAAGTGAATAAACAGATCAAAATGTTTTCTGAAATGTGTTGAAACACATTTCTCGAATTAATAGGATTATATATGCTGCTAAGGTAAACAAGCACATGTACATTTTGTTATGCATACCACAGCTGACAGGCAATGCTGTAATGGATGATTAAGGTTGTAGCATGTTTATACAAACTCCGCTTAGCGTCTATTAATGATTGCACTGGGAAATATCGTATGCGAGTTTTAACTTGTGAACAGTTAACAGTAAACCTTATTTACAATTTATTATAAAATGTTCACTTCTTTGTAACATTATTAAATAATTTCAATTATTTCCAGGTTTAAAATTTCTTTAAAACGTGTCCAGTAACTTTGAAAAATATTCAGCAAGGGTGAGGATTTTTCATTGCTACTGTCTTCAGCTGGTGATATTGACAGTTTTATGTGATCGTAAACACATTGGATGCAATGCAGTGAATACCTGTACGTCTCAAGGGTGTATTTTGTACAAAGTCAGCTGTTATCTCATTTACTTTTATCAAGTGCAGTGACAGAGTATGGCTTTTATTTATTATTTCCTTTGACCCTTTGAGCGCCAAAGTCAATTTTTGTCACCTTTAGAAAATATACCCTGGTCAATTTTTTTCAGATTTTTGTCAAAAGTTTGATAACAAATTGTACCCAATGAATGTCAAAAAATTACGGAAAAATTCATAAAAATTGGTAAAAATGTTGCACTAAAATTTTGGTGGGAACAATTTCAGCACTCAAAGGGTTAATAGTCCAACCCAGGGGGGGGGATGTGCTGGTGTGAAATGACAGAGAACGGCCTCAGTACACGGCTGCCCCTACTACTACAACTAAGTCATGCAAATTTCAGTGTTTTAGTGATATTGGTCTTAATCCAAGTATTTCTGACTTTCAGTATTCTATCTTGTGCTCAGAAGTGTCAACAATCACTCTTGTCAAATCCATGCTCAATGACAATCTGTTTTATGGTCTTCTGTAGGTCAAGGTGAAAAGAAATCCATGGTGTAATCAATCTCTTTCAAATGAACTTGATCCACAAAAGGCGGTACTTTTAGGGATAAACTTGTCTCCACTGGCAAAAGTGGCTTAGCAACCTAAATCCTTTTGTTTAATTAATTACTAGCCTTGGTGAGCATGACACAGGGAGTTGGTTCTCTCTGCAGAGTTTATCACATACTGAAGTTGGCAACTGTTGCTTAGCAACTTGAATGTTCTGGCCTTATGTGTTGTCTTTGGCAACAACTTGACATTGACTCTGAGAGTACATGTATCTGTTTTACAGAGGAAAAAGGTAAATGACAAGACTCTACATGATTGTGATATATTTTTGCCCTTTTTGGTTGCCATTGTAGTTACTCAACAGAAACGACATCTCTGATCTCTGCCATGGTGTCATCAGTGGTAATGATTGAACCATGTTGTCATACAATGATAGACAATGTGCAGCGGTTTGGAAGGTTATCTCTGATTGGTAGATTAGCATTATTTACAGCAACTTAAGCATAGTCTGAAACTTGACCAATGATCTACATGATTGGCTGTTTGGAAATAATAAGAATTATAAGTTCAGCAAATCAATTGGCTTAAATCTTGTGAGACCTACAGTAACAGAAACACATCCCATACTGATAGATATGACAAGTTAAATTTTTTTTATTCCAGCCTAAGGAATTTACACCATTCTGCCTGAAGTAAACAATTGTGATTTTATATTTTGCTTCAACCATAGTTACTGAAACCATACCAACCACTATAACGTCAACCACTCAGTTTCCTTGTTCTATGCCAGCTGGCTTTTAAGGGTCTTTCAGGTTGTTGATAGGGCCAGTAGCTGTAACTTTTGATAGTATTTTCCATAATCTTGTTTTCCATGTTAAGGTAGAATGGCCCTTTAAGCTCATTCAGACCTCAAACTTTTGAAATTCCTTTTTTGTTCTTCAACTTTTAGGTTCATTTTTGATGCTCATGGATTACCAAAGTTTTAACTAGCTTATTTTTATGAAAATCAAAATTTGATTTTTTTTTCCCATAGATGGTGGCCATTTTGAATTTCAAGTGTCAAAAAATATATATTAGGTAATTTGCTTCCCTTCTGTCAAATTTTGATTTTCAAAAGGAATGGTTTATTGTTTCCTCATGAAAAGTTTCAGCAAAAGTTTAAGTCTTCCAATATTGAGGTGTGAACTTTCCTCAATCGCAAGTTCTTATTCTACTCCTAAACGTAAAACCATCTTATAATGCCAACCATATAGCTTGTCAACACAGTGCCTGTATGTGTAAATGTACTGTTATTGTTTACATTTGAATTCTAGTCCGGACCAGAATTCACTTGTCAACAATAACAATGCAGTCTACATATGCACAGACTTAGTTGACCAGCTGAAAACTTTGTATCTCAACATGCTTTGGGGAGTAGAACAAGAAACTGTAATGAACATAATAGTGAAAAAATCTTCAAAAGTTATATCTACCAACTCTGTAATCAGGTGTAGTTTGACATAAAACTTGAGGCATTATTTTATTCATCATAGACAGATCATTGTCCGTATTTGATTAAAATAAACCAAGTACAGCATCTTAGACATAATAACTTATTTTAATAATTATATCATTGTGGATTTTAAGATGACTGCAGACTAATTTGCATACTAAATAGATGGTAACAGTTATTTAATTAATACTGGTTTAATTGGAAAATGTATTAATTTCATAAATATTACAAAAATGTTAATAAGGCCAGAAAATGTAAATGATTATTTAATTTTATTTGTTCTGTTCAACTTAATTTAGCTTATACAAACTAGATATTCAATAAATCCTGTTTTCATCAAGGACAACCAAAATTATCTATTTATAAATGTGGTAATGCCAAATTCATTGACAAAATGGAGTGCAATGCTATGCCGTAATTGATGACATTCTGTCCAAGCATTGATGTATGGAATCTGACACAACCGAGACTCAGTGTAACCGTACTTTGTAAAAAAACACACCTTCAGTAACAGCTTTCTGGAAAATGTGTAAAATACATGTGATTACTGATAAGGTATACTAGGTACGTGTCTGAAGGCAATATTTCATATCATCGTTTGGATGAATTTTCAAGGTTAGGTGTCTTGTTGTATTATCTTTTTTTCACATTTCTGCACCCGTTATCCCCAACTTTGAAAATAACCGCATTTCAATAATTACTGAAAGTGTTGTATTGTCATCTTACCCAGTACATATCCACATGCAGTAATTTTTTATTTTAGTAACATTGTGAACGTGATCTTTGTGTGAAATTATATAAATGGACCATGCTGGTTATATCGCCAAAGGGGAAAAAGTCACATGTGATGAAATAATAAAACATGCATGAGGTGAATTTATTAAAGAAACTGTGTGACCTGCAGGTGTTCAGCTTAGAGGTGAGAAGTTTTATTATATCCTTCATGAATGGCAAATGTGAATAATGTCTTTAAGGTATTTTTACAGGAGTTGAAGGAGGTGATTCTGCATGTACACATTTGAACACACTGATCAGTTATTTTTTAATTGTTGATGGATTTACTGTTGACTGTATTACAGGCACATTTAGTCATCTTTGTAATACCATACGTCCAGTAAGTAGGGTATTACAAAGAGTAAACAAATTATACTCTACTGTTTGAAGTCCTGGAGGTAGCTACTGGTATGGATATGCAAAGGTGTGATACAGTCTTGCTGTGTTTGTGACCTTTCACCCTGGAGTTGATGCACTGTCCACATGAAAGTGAAGTATTCTGACTTGAATGTATAAGTATATGATAAGTTTTCTGCTGTTATACTTGTCAAGCACTATCCATATAGAAAATACAGCGCTAATCTTTACAAACCCTGAACTTTGGGATCCGCACACTTTGCATAGCATTGTTAATTTACTCCAGTATAGATGCACCAGGGCAAATGAACAAGTTTTCCTTTTTGATAAAAGAGCCTTTGTAAATTTAAAAGAACATGTATTTACATGGTTCATATGCTCCTGGAATGTCCTTGAATTTTTAAAGCATCCTTAAAAGTCTCTGACAAGTCCTTGAAAATGAAATTTAATCTTAGAAAGTTCTTGAAATTGATAATCCATCTACAATTTTCAAAATAACAAGATGATCAGTCTTGATATCTAAAAATGATATGTGAAGTGACAATTGTATAGATGATGTAAATTATATCTAGAAACTTTGATTTTGGACCTCAAAGAGTCACAGAAATGCTGAAAAGGTTCTTCACTACTTGTTGTAAGGTGTAAGTGACTTTGAGTGTATGGACCCTGTATCTGTATTTCTGTGAAAGAAAACCAACACTACTTGCTAATACAAAAGAGGCTGAAATGACAACATCATGTAGTTTCCTGTATAGAAAGTTCAATGACCGAGGGTGCTGTTTCCAGTATCGAGTTGAATTGCCTTTTATAAAAAAAGGTGAAAAATGATTTGTTGGAAGGAAGTTACCTTCCCACTCTAGGTTTCTGGCCTACTTGTGTTTAATAAACTGTTGATCTTTTCACAATATCAAGGTGATTACAATTCCTGTGAAAGGAGAAGTTAAAAAACATACATGCAGATTTCAATTGACTGCATCACCACACAAGACATATTCTATTTACAACTTCTGTTTTGACTACATTCATGGATGTATGGCAAAGATTTAAGACCAGGTATACAGTACTGTAAACCCAGTGAATCCAAATGTAGTCAGTGTTTTCTATTCAGCACATATAGTCAGTGCAGTGCATGAACTTTTTGGAGGCACTTTAAAGTCCATAGAACACTCAAATTTGTCATAGCAACTAAACCCATTGGCTTAGCGAATCAATACAAAATTTATTGTAAATCTTTTACCCAGATCTCCACTCATGCACTAAAATTGTTTCCTTCTCAGCTCAGAGCTATGCCATCAAAAGAATCCCATTGTCAAAAGCTGCTTAGGTTCTGAAGTTGGAAGGAGATGATCTAAACCCCTTTTAATACAGCTGTCGTCCAGTTGCAATTAATCAGTAAACTTAATTACAAGTTGTGTTGTCCCAAATACAGCAAATCACCAGTGTTGACTAATTTGTTTGATTTTTGTAAGCTTGCCAGCTACAAACTTGATATTCAGAATACATTGTTGGGATTTTTCTCCGGCTTAGCGTGGTTGTTAAGTGAAATCTTCAGGAATTGAGGAGCTAGAATCCCATTGTGTGATGTTGCCTAACTGTAGTAATGATGTCATCCATGTTACAACATGTTAAGTCATCCGTAAAAGGCTTTATCACTTTAGCTACTGATTTTCCGTTCAATCAACAATACGTATATTGATCAGTATAATTTCAACATCACTGGAAAACTAATGGATTGAAAATTACAATAATTACACTTGGATATCATATGACAGTAGTATAATATCAGACTGGGTATTGTGTGTCTGTAGGTGGCAAAGTTACCAGAAGTGGCCCAAGGGGTTAACAAAAAGTTCCAAAACAGATCTTACTGATCTCCCTGCTTGAATTGCATAAGTGTTCTTTTGATGTGCTAAGACCCGATCAGAAAACATGGTGTTTGCACAATACACTCATTAGTAGCTTTGCATGGATGCAGGTGAAGTATGTGTTTGTCTGAGAAAACATCATTTAAGTCAGTGAGAACTTGTTGTGTTCAACATCCACTGTCCGCATTCACACAATTCATTTCCATCAGGAACCACGGCAATCCGGAATGGTTTGAATGGAATGTTTACCCTGGAATTCTGTTACTTGTATTAACCATAGGCGGGAAGAAAGATGTGCCGATGTCCAATACAAGACAAACTGTTTTCAAATATCTTTAATTTTGAATTTAAATTGTTCAAATTTAAGAATTCTATGTGTCAGCAAAAGGGAAAAAATAGTTTGTTTTATGCAATAATTATAATGGTATACATCTCTTGACACAGTTGTTGAATAAAGGTTTGTTCTAGCAAATGTTTCAATCATTTCATCAGCAATCTTTGTCGTCCGGTTTCCTATGGTTTTGTTGGAAATAGTTGCCACAGAAATTGGGATGAAAAGAGTTAATGGTAATCAAGCATATACAGCAATCAGTAGTAAATTTGTTTAAAATATGGAACTGTACAAAGTTGCTTCTGGCAAATGTGCTCATTTTGTGGTCAAACTGCGGGCCAGACAGTCGTCGTGTGTGATGACTATAAATGATTGATGGTCTTGGACATTTAGTGATGTGATCAGGCATACTCGTAAACTGCGGACATCACAAAAGAGGTTTGTGTTCGGGGTGTTTACTGTGTGTCAGAGGTAAGGTTGTATGAGACAAAGGATCGGTCAAATGGTAGATTTGTTGATGGTGATATCGTATGTCTGTCACATATAGCTCAAGGCACAGTAAAGGATAGGGCTTTTCTGGGTGCTTTGGTGTGTCAATACCTGGACAATAATTATCACCTATGGAGGAATGTTATTGCTGTAAGCATTCACCTTGTTGTTACACAGGATGGTAACCTTTTTAACGCCCAGGGCAGTAATCAAATAGTTTTGCAATGGAGTCAGCTTAGTGTTTCCTCTGCAAAGGTACTTGTCGATGACAGAATGCTTGCTTTAAAGTAGAAAGTGCCACGGAGACAGACATTTGGACTCTCAAATTTTTACAATACTTTTCCGGTGTATCGTTTGTTTGTGCTCAGTTTGAAGCTATTGGAATAAGGCAAGTTTTCACCATCTTAGTTTTATGAAAATCAAAAATTTAATTTTCCCGTACAGAGTGAAGTAATCACTAGGATTGTGGCCATTTTGAATTTGGAATATCGGTAAATCTTTGGCAGTTTGTTGCTCTTGTATGAAAATTTGCATGACGACCCCTGATTTTTATTAGCTCCGCTGTCAGCGACGCGGAGCTTATCAAATAGGTTGATTTTCCGTCGTCGTCCGTCGTCGTCCGTCGTCGTCGTCGTCCGTCGTCCGTCGTCCGTCGTCGTCCGTCAACAATTGCCTTCTCCTCTGAAACCGCAAGTCCAATTGCTTTGAAATTTTATATGCAGTTCACTTAAGGTGACCTCACTTCAGTTTGTTCAAATCGTGGTGAAATTTGCATATTTGTAATTTTGAGGCATTTTTTTGGTGTTTTTGGTAAAAAAATCTTCTCCTCTGAAACCGCTTGTCCGATTGCTTTGAAATTTGATATGCAGTTTGCTTAGGGTGCCTTCAGTCAGATTTGTTCAAATCATGGCGAAATTTGCATATTTGTATTTTAAAGGCAATTTTTGTCATTTCTGGTAAAAAAATCTTTAAAAATCTTCTTCTTCAAAACTGCCTGTCAGATAGCTTTGATATTTGGTACATAGGTCCCAAGGGATGATCTATTTCAGATTTGTTCAAATTGTGCAGAAATATGCAAATTTGCATTTTTAAGGCAATTTTTGCCATTTTTGGTCAAAAAATTTATTTCTCAAAAAGTACTGGTCTGATAGTTTTGAAATTTGGTATACAGGTTTCTATCGATGAACTAAGTAATATGTATTGAATTTCTGATGAAATCTGTAATTTTGTATTTTTGGGGCAATTTTTGCCATTTTTGGTCAAAAAATGTGTATTTCCAAAACTACTCATCCGATAGCTTTGAAATTTGGTATACAGGTTCCTACAGATTAACTAAATGATAGTTATTGAAATTATGATGAAATCTACAATTTTGTAATTTTGGGGCAATTTTTACCAGTTTTGGTCAAAAAATGTGTATTTCCAAAACTATTCATCCGATAGCTTTGAAATTTGGTGTACAGGTTCCTACAGATGAACTAAATTATAATTATTGAAATTATGATGAAATCTGCAATTTTGTAATTTTGGGGCAATTTGTGCCATTTTTGGTCAAAACATGTGTTTCTCAAAAGTACTGGTCTGATAGCTTTGAAATTTGGTATACAGGTTTCTACAGATGAGCTAAGTAATATATATTGAATTTCTGATGAAATCTGTAATTTTGTATTTTTGGGGCAATTTTTGCCATTTTTGGTCAAAAAATGTGTATATTCAAAACTACTCATCTGATAGCTTTGAAATTTAGTATACAGGTTTCCATAGATGAACTAAATGATATTTATTGAAATAATGATGAAATCTGCAATTTTGAATTTTTGGGGCAATTTTTCCTATTTTTGGTCAAAAATGCGTTTCTCAAAAGTACTTGTCTAACAGCTTTGAAATTTGGTATACAGGTTTCTATAGATGAACTAAATTTGATCTTTTGAAATTATGATGAAATCTGCAATTTTTACTTTTGGAGGCAATTGTTGCCATTTTTGGTCAAAAATTTATTCTCAAAAACTACTCATCAGATAGCTTTGGTTGACATGTTCTTAGAAATGATCCTATGTGATACATTCAAAGTATGATGAAATCTTCATTGCGTATTTTTGCAGCTTATTTTAGCCACTTTTTTCTGGCCACTGCATCGAGCTATCAAAGATTTCCACCCTTCTTCATCAACATGTCTCAAAAATAGTTATTCTCTACATAAACACAGCGGAGCTATATCGGCCGCTAGGTCGCTTGTTCTTAATTTGGTGAAAGTATAGTTGAAAGTTTCATCTAGGAAAGTCTGAGAAAAAGTTTTGTCTGTCAATTTTAACCCTTTTCCTGCCAGACAGTATCATTTACCCATCATCCAAATCAGTTAAAAGTGGTATTTAGCCAAAACATCACGTATTTTCACCCACTTGGCTTGGTCTGTTATAGCATCTTTAGTCCATAAAAAATTGTTTACAGTATTTATGTTCTTAATTGCCTTCAAATGTACAGTATTATGTTAAAATGCACCATATGGAATATGTTGTGCTTCACTAATTTTATCCACCTTGACCTGATTGTGAAATATGAACTTGGCCTGAAAGGGGATATGGCATGTACTAGTACTTTATATAATACTCAGAACACACATTTTGTACTGTATCAGCTATTCCCATCCTGACTAACCTGCCTGTCTTGTATCATCTGTTATCAGCATAGCTTTCCTCAAGTAGATGAATAGTAAAGTACTGTATGTATTATGTAAAATAATGTCAATACCAATTGATAGTTAATGATTCAAATCTAATTATGTCATTGTAAATTATCATATTGATCTACTTATCTCTGTAGATAATTATTTGCTATTTTGAATCCTATGTGATTATTGGTTATGATATTCTGTCAATGACACAGACTGTTAACCAGATATTCAAACTTCAAATGTTTACAATTCCTTTCTGATCTACCACTTACGATGGTTCATTTTGAAACTCTTGGAGTTTTCGTTGTCTTAGTTTTCTGAATATCAAAATTGAATATTTGCCAAATAGAGTTAACACAGGGATGGTGCCCATTTTGAATTTCAAAAAATCGAATAAATACATCAAATTGTAATGACTTCTGCTGTTTTTTGTTCATAAAGAAATTAGGATATTTTGATCAGTTGTGGTGCAAATCCGCTACTGACATACCAATAGTTTGACAATTTGATATAAATGAATCTCATCATATTATTGTATTTAAACAATGAAACTTGTTTAGGCTCTCAAATAGTGTACAACATCAGTGGACTCTTGTTTTACTGTGATATTATAATCTAGTAAAATATGTATACTTTTTCACTAAATTTGTCAAATAGAAGCACACATTGTAGGGATATATGGGTACAGGGGTGAGAGCATTAAGTATCATTATGCAAATTGTGAAGAATACCTTTAATAAACAATAAAAATACAGAGATTTTAAATTTTTTGTTTTTTTAGGTATATTAAGTCAAACTGCCTGTAATTTTGTTACGTTAGTTTTAATTTTGGGGTTTTTTTGATTCATTGTATAATTTGAGAATAAAAACATAAAAAGAGAAAAATGGAGAGCTGAAATCCTGATGTGACAGAAACGATATTCAATGATGAGACTGATATGTTGATAAAGAAGTGTGATTATTTGAGCTCATTTTGCATTCCATAGCGGAAACTAATTCGAAAGTAATCAAGTCTGACATCTTGTCGTTTTATTGTGAAAGGAGATAAGGTAGAGTGAAGTAGGATAATGCTTTTACCTTTATGCTGGCCATTATAAAATGTAACTGGTGTATTTGATTGAGCTGTATTCTGCTACAAAGTCCACAGAGACAGTGTAACATGGACACGATTTAAAGAAAATAAACCTGACAAAATATGTATGAAATGATGAATCTGTTGCAAGTCAAATAACCAGTGTTAAATGTAAATATTGAAGTTCCTTTGTCAGCATGATTATTTGGAAACGTCGCTGTGAATATCTGAATTTGAGGCAACAATACTTTCATCATATGTTGAATATTAGTCAAATATTTAGTTACATCTTGTCATATAAAATCTATTTTAGGTACATTGTACAATGTTGTCTTCTGATTGGCCAGACTAATGGCTACATTGTATATTTTAAATTGATACAATTATTGTATCAAAAGGTGTATTTTACAGTCTGTGAAAATCAGAAGTGAGAGCATCAACAGTTCTCATTAGTTGTTGATGTAAATTACAAATGAGCAATTCAATCTCAGACATCAGTATTCACTTGGGTTGTCGCCAAAATTATTCTTGTTTTTTGCATTTCAAGAACACTTTGAAGTTTTGTATACATACACTGGCTGAGAACATCAGAATTAATGACTTTGAATTGTGATCATTTAGTTGCATGTGTACCAATATTGTCCTCACAAAACATTTTTAAAGGAAGTTTGTATGAGATATTTTACTGCTGATATAAATGCTTGCGTAAACGATTTATTTGCTTGATGTTTTTGAAGGCATCAGAGAGAGAGAGAGAGAGAGAGAGAGAGAGAGAGCATGTGTTAGTGAGTGGATGACTATGTTGATGTGTGTAAAAATGTTATGGGTCATGGATTTTCAGAAAATGTAATTCATAAATTTAATTTGACTTGCCGTACGATCTTTTAATGTTTTTTTTTTCGATCTGAGGAGAAAGCCATTAATTGTCATTTCTAGGATTTTCAATGTAAAGTCTATCAAGCATAAAATCCATTAACCATAAAGAAATACGTCACAAATTTAATGGACGAGATTCTGACAAACACAGAAGAGAAATTTAAACTTTAGGATAAATATATAAGAAGCGATTTCCAATTATGTAAATGTGTTGATGATGAAAATAGAACACGTTTTGCAATAAATCGCTCCACAAAGACAGACTTATTCTGTGCTAAATCCTCTTTGAAAAAGCCTTTCATAGGTCATAACTTCTTGTATGACTTTGTCATAAATAACCAGCTGTCACATATCTACAGTATCTTTACTGTGTATCTGTAGTCGACATGGGGCTATTCAAGCTTATCTCATGTGAACGTGGAACAACAATTATATGCCTCTCATTGTAAAATTAGCTGGTTTCTGTTCATAGCACAATAAAATACTTAAAGTTCATAGCAGCTTGTGTTGTGAGTGCATATTAATAAAGCAGTTAGTAGTGACCGAATAAAGGTGGTGTCACTATCTAGATCCCATATTGTATTCGTAAATTGAACAACATCCTGACTATTGATATACTGTATCCAAGGAAGGAAAAACCTTGAGAAAGTTTAACCTGTATTCATCAGAACACTGACTCTGACACGTTTTATGCACACATAGTTTTGTCGCTGCTGTTACAAGGACAGACATTAAAAATTCTCTCTTCCTGGAAACAAAAATCACTTTTCTGTGGATTTAGGTAGAATATGTCCTTTCCGGTAGTGTTTTGTCGCGAGCATTAATTTCAAGCGCTGTCATGAATTATTTCTGATATGTTCTATTTGTTGGTACATGTAGATGGAATGTGCTATAGTGACAAGTTATATGGATAACATGTAACTAAAAATTTGTCGAAAGTTTGCATAAAATACTGCTGTTTCACTGATTGTAAATTGAACCAGAGGATGTAGGAGATACTAGCGATGTGTCCACTGTATCTATATTGGCTGTTCTTTCCTGCTTACAGATGGTTAAACAAATGACACATTATCCGATCAGTGTTACTGGCATATTGTAGATACAAGTCTATTATGTTTACACTCAGTATATGTAGACATACACAAGGCCATCAATTAAACCTCATTGCCTATACTGCTTTTCAAGTACTGTACAATCCATGTAGGTAATTTGTGAGTCTCCACAAGGGATACCCTGACAACAGAAACATGATCTAGATGTTGGTAGGTGTAAAATACAAATAGAAATCTCCTTATAAAGTAGATCATAAAAAAATTTCGAGACTTCACATGTAAGCAGCATGAAGATAAAAATCTCCACAACTCAAAATTATTGTATTCTGTATCATCGTTTAGCCACCATTTTGTTGGTTGCATTAACCCAACAAGTTATTTTTCCGCTTCCTTCATCCGTAAGAGCATGAGACAGTCTATGGTCTATCATGATCATCTTGGGCATGAGACAATCTATGGTTGACTGTATGGTATGATCACCTAGGGCATGAGACAATCTATGGTTGACTGTATGGTATAATCATCTTGGGCATGAGACAATCTATGGTTGACTGTATGTTATGTTCACCTTGGGCATGAGACAATCTATGGTTGACTGTATGGTATAATCATGTTGGGCATGAGACAATCTGGCACACAGTCCATGTAGCCGACAATGAGATGCAAATGATATGCGGTTAAGGTCCCCTCGACTAACTTTCAGCTGGTTGCTCACTTTCTACTATTTTTATAGTATTTTATACAAAGGCACAGACTTATTCTACCTTCAACTTAAAACTGATAGTGATTTTGTAGCTCATTCTTTACTATTTTTCATAGTTTTTGGTAGCCGGTAACAGACACTTCGTGTTCGTGTCGGCTACATGGACGATCTGCCGACAATCTATGGTTGACTGTATGGTATATGTTCACCATGGACATGAGACAATTGGTTGACTGTATGGTATGATCACGTTGGGCATGAGACATTCTATGGTCTATAAGTGTATGATCACCCAGGGCATGAGACAATCTATGGTCTGTAGTATGGTCTAAGGGCAAGTGTATTATGAATAAAACTTTTTTACCGCTGAACTGTATTATCATATCTGACATAGTCTCCAATGATGATGGATTCTCAGTCCATCTAAATATATAATCTAACATACTCACGTCACATTTTTGCAATTTTTAGTTTCGCAGAGCATAGACAGGTGTGTATTTCCAGTTTTCAAAACAGCCAAAGGAGAATTTAATGTTATCTGCAGTCAAGACATAAGCTGTCTTTTGCTGGGTCAGTACATGTAAATATGTACTAAAAAAAACAAGAGGTAAATGAACAACCGGGGTAAAATTCACCAACATTAAATGAAGCCCAACTCAGTGTAAGCAAAGGCAAAGGAAAGGTAATAACCAAAATTTACAGAATATCTTGATGTTGTACAAATGTTATCAATAACTTTTACTGAAATAGACAAGTATTTTCATTCATGGCACACATGTCTATGGACAGAACTAACATTTTTATAGGGCTGTAAAATAGCTGTTAATAACTGAGTATGTTAATTCAAATAACTGATACAGAGAGGACCAGTTTCATGTTTCTAAATCTGTAATGTTCGTACAGTGACACCACAACTCCCAATATTTATTTACTTTTTATATATTAATCTCCAGTCCAGATGATGAGTTGATTTACGATGCATATTAAAAATGATCGAAAGCTCAGCCACTGCCCTTACTTTAGAATAAATTTTCTTTAATAATAATGCGACACAAAGTCAAAAATTTTCACTTTAAATTTTTAAATGTAGCAGTACATACAATGTACAATAATTCCAATCCCCTGGCCCTCTCAGTTAAGTGACATATTCCAATATTTGCATACAGATCAATGAATCATCTAACCTCCGTCACTAATGCTAATTCCAAAATGTGTTACACATGGCTTTTAAGGTTAAAACCAGGGTAGTTCAAGACCTTCATATTTGTACAATTCTTTGGATCAGGGTTTCTGTACATTGTGAAGCTTACTTTAACACTACTGTACTTATAACTGAACTGTTTTGACAGACACTCATCCATCTTAATGTTTCTGTCAAGGATACAAATTCATGTACTTTCAATACTGCTGACTCATTCTGTAAGTAATCTTGAGTGCTTTAGTGTATTCTCTATTCTATCAAATCAATGACTCGACATATTTGTGTTGCAAACTGATCAGATTTTTTGTACTCAGATTTTCCGATTAAAAGTTGACATTATCTTCAAATGCAAATGGCTTGACCATCAACCTACTTTCTGTTCCGTCCAAAAATAAAAACAATGCAGATAAATTATCTTGGAATTAAGCTGTCTAACAAATGTTCTCTTTCTAAACTCCAGAGGGCGCTTCATAATATCATTTGTACAGCCAGGAACAGAAACACAAAAAAGCATTGTATATTGATGAAAAATAACATCAATTTTTTCATATAGAAATAAAGTTGCATACATAGAAAAAGGTATACTCACAATGCACCATAAATTGTGAGTGAAAATTTACGTAGATTAAAAAGAACCTTCATTCAAGAATTTAGGGGGGTGGGAGAGTGGGGCTGGAGGCCTTCATGTGATACTAGTATTATTGAAATGAGAGAATTAGCTCTATCAATAAAAATCTGTCACCATCAGGAACTGTCTTCAACATGCTGTAGCTGAATAATGTGCAGATACATATATGTAAGCGATGATGTGAAATTTCAGGTGATTTTCGGTGTAATGCAGTCCTGTCTTCCTGTCTGCAGTCATACTGTTTCCATTCTTTAATAGTTCAGCTTGCGCAGCTACCCATTGTGTATGTAATGTCTCTTAATTCCACTCTCTTCATGTCGTACATTGTGTTACAAGATGATCATTTGATCATTTGCGTTGTTACAACATTAGAATGTTACCCACAAAACCAGTTATGTTGTCTTATTAGTCAAATAATTATTGCCATATTTTTTTTTTAAATTAATGGTTCTTAGTGAAAGTATACTGTGAGTTGATTTTGACATCGTAAATTTAATCTCCATCAATACGATCAAGACGTGGACATTCCTGATTGGTAACTGGGTATAAAAAAAATTGTTAACGGGCCAATACTTCTACCGGTAACTTGTGATGTTTTGTTTTTTTTATTTCAACTAAATGTTCTTGTTATACTTCTCCAATATACTCAATAAACCCACTGTTTAGGTTGTCAACAAATCATGTTAAATACACTGTTATTCACTTGTCAACAATAAAAATGCAGTTTACACATGTACAGGCTGACTTGACAAGCTGAATATTGTGTATCTATAGTATCTATACATGCTTTAGGGAAAAGAACAAGAAACAGAAGTTCATATTAAAAACAAAAATAGTGAAAAAATCATCAAAAGTTACCGCCAGTATTAAACCCTCAACATCTGCAAAACACCAAACTCGTGTCTTCACATTCCATAAGACAATTAGTTACACTCTACTTGATACATTATCAAGCATGATCTGTACTTGTCTGTCAGTGTATATTCTAAATCAACACTGGCAAATTAACCCTGACATCAAGTTAATTACCAAAATACCTCAATTAGCTCCAATTTTGGTTTTGACTGATACTGTGTCATGTATGTCACCTTTCCTTGCGGTAATTTTACATAACTGTAATTGCTTTGCATTCTTAATGATAAAAATTTAGCCTTTCCCACCTTTACTTCAGTAAGGTTCCACTACACCATTTTAAACAATAGGGCTGCCGCCAAAGCATAATGATGACAAGGGGTTATAATTCAATTTCTCAGTCACTTGTAACCTGTGATGTCTCATTACTGAGTCTCAATGTAATGAAGAGTAACTGTGATGTGTCACAACTCAGATACATTGAATCATCAGGACATTGTGAAAGAGATCTCATTCCGATAATTGCCAATCTTGAGACTTGCGTCAGCATTTCTAATTTACAATTTTATAGTTTATCACTTTGAATTGAACAGGACAGTGATGAAAACTTCCAGACACAGATTCTCCTGTCAGGGTCAATCTGAATAAATGTGTGTGCAAGTGTGAAAGTTTACGAATTGGAAACAGTGGGATATACCGTACAGTGACTGATTTATTGAGTCTATTTATCCGTCACGCTGTGCTGTCTTACACATTGATCTTACCAAATTCTGCGCATTCATTAATAGTTGTGAAAAACCCAGATTCATAAAGAATGTTGCATCATTGCTTGCATCCTGATTATTATGTCAGTTGTTATATCAGTTGAAAATAAAATTAACAGGATATGTAGATCCCAATCATAGTCATGCATTGTGTTACAATTGCGTATATGATGACAAAATGTAGGTGGTACAATGTATTGCTGTGCCTCGACTGAATGTCATTCAAAGTTGGCACAAGCACAACACACTATGATGGACAGATGCATGACAAGTAATTTTGTGATTCGATCCAATATGGCTGCATGGCCATTTTGTAAAGAATTTTACATTGTTTTACATGATATCATACTGAAGTACAATGCTTGCGAGTAAAGCAAGAATTTTAATGCCACACTCAGAAGATAATAAAATTTCTGGTGTTCTTCAAAATTGAGTAATGTTTTTAGATGTCTGTATGAAGCTACAGTTACCACTCTGCTGAAGATCAGATATTTAATACCCAGTATTCCAGTTACTCTTCTTTGCTGGCCTAATGCAATCAGCTAGGAAAGGAAGAAGACTGTGTACACACAGTGCAATGTCTGAAGTCATCGATAGCTGCTTCACTGAGTGAATGTCACCACTTGACCTGACATGTGCGAGTTTCCAAAACATTTTGTCATTGTGAACAAGATCATCCATATAGAACTGTACAAGACGATATGTTGCCAAAATTGATAAAGTCCTCATATTAAAACAGAGGGATGAGAAACATATGATTTTACGACACCAAAGTAGGTGAAGATAGTGCGATCAAGTGGACTTTATATGGAGAAAAGATGTGAAATTTTCGATAGAATAATTCACCAATAGTTAGTTGTTTTAAAAATTCTGAGTGAAAGTAGAAATATTGTGATGTTACCTTCATTTAACAGTTATGAATTTGGCATATCATTCCGACATGAGTAGCTTTGCCAGGTAAAAAATAATTTTGTGTTTCAGGTTTCCCTTTGTGCATTTTTCAATTCCACTAATGACACATAACATTCTTTCATGATTTCAAAAGTAAAATATGAATTTATCAAATTTGTTGTTCTGTTCATGTTAAAGGCAAGCAAAATACCCAATCTCCCAGAGCCCTGTAACAGAGAATAACTACAATTTATTCTTTATCTTGTACTAGAAGCTTTTTTCTGTCTTTGAATAATCTTAGATGATGATTAAATCTGAAGTTTTGACATGTGAAAGCTTGCAGCTTGGAAGCTGTATATCATAAGTACTGAATCCCAAGATAATTGGATATGATATCTTAAAGCATTCAGGAACGTTCTGTTAGTAATAGATATGGTCTCTGTCAGAATAAAGGAAAAGCCAGCAATTTCATGATATTTTACACCAACGATATTGTACATCAGCCATTTGAGGGGGCTTCTTCAACTCAGAATGTCAGAATCTGAACTCACGATTTACAGCAAAATGCATACTATCACAGGTGAAATGGGCATTTATCTGAAAATAGACACCTGAGTTGATTTGCCCACTCTGTTCCATCTATTTTATGTCTCCGCTGTGCGATTGCCTCCAGCAAAAATACGGTCGTGGAAAGCATGCCGCAATTTCAAGGCAAATGTAAATATTAATCTCATTTCTGATGTAGTTTATCTCAAAGGGAGGGCTATCATTTTTACAGCTTGATAGCTCATTGCAGTTTCAAGGTCAATGTAAAGATGAAAGTCTCATCTTACACAGTTCATGTGAGGACAGTGCAGGAAGAATTGCATACTGGGATACAAGAATATTTCAACAGATGCTTTGCAGATTATGATGTCTTTGTTTACATGTATAAAACTAAATGCCGAGTTTGATCCATATTGTTTGTGGCCATTAAAGAATAAATGAATAGATTATTTTTGTATGTGTTGACTATTTCAATTATACTGGTAGTTTGAAATTCTGTCTTTATGTACGAACCATAATTATGACAGGTTTCAACTGAAGGTACCATTCAAGCGGTAAATATGTCTGCTACAATCAGTAACCAGTAAATCATTTGAACATTTGAAGGATTGGAACTTTTTATGCTGTTGAACATTTAATGACTTTCCCTAATTACTTTTCAGGTTTCATCGTTGTAATAAGTCAGCGGTTAGAACTTGATTAATGACACGCATTCTGCAGTGGATGTCATATTGACCCAATCATGGTAATATAGTTCTAACACACACATACTGTTTGTCATATTTTACAGATAATGTATATATTGAGAGTCAGCGTGCCGATACTCCTTATTTTATTTGTGGCATTCAGGAATTTCGTTTGGTAAGTACCTCTTTTGATCTCTGTTCGGCGGTTGAACATCCTTTATTTAATGACTCCAGTTTGTGATCGTAAAGCTTTACAATTCACAGCAGAATTTGATGGAAAATACACATATCAAACGATCACTTTCTTTTTACGTCAAATGTAGGGTATAAATTTCTCCTGTTTGTATGGATTCTTTATGATCCCACAGCGCTTTGGAGATTGTGATCACGGAGATTGTTGGCTTGTAAATGGGGAGATGAATTCTGTCTGTCAATGTGACGGTTCAGTTTGCCAACATTGAATACAAATTTAATATCCTCTTCCGCAGTGTTCCTTCAAAATCAGTCCTCATTCCACCACAATGAGAAATATTCGGTATCATGATAGTCCTATTGTGAGTCTTAAATCATCTACATTCATTTTTGTCATGAAATATTAGAGGAGGTCATGTTTTTCTTTGTTCTCTGGAAAAATTGCTGAGTGTGACATAGGTAGTGGCTTTCAGGCTTTACATGTAGGGCGACATTTGTATCCACAGCCAATATCCATCAAGCTTAAAAGTGTTGACGTTTTCATCATGTGACATCTAACAACACTTTACATATAAATTGACACCTCAGTCTTTACATAAAAATACTATCCATGGCTCTGGTGTTCAGCCAACACCAAGAATTTCTCACAAAAATTTGGTTGCCATGGTTACTACGTCAGAGCGGTTTGATGAGAACTAAATAGAGTTTAGATCAAAAAGTAAAAGCATACGGCAGTTAAATGCTTGTTCATTATTCACAAGAGACAGTAGAGCCAGTGGGTCTCAAATAAAACGCTATGGAGGTGCAATTAATTCATAGCATCGGAGAGTATTCCTGAATGAAAACTACATTTACTATTAATGCATCATAGATGGATATTCAATACAAAATTTAGAATATTTTTAAAACTGTAAAAACAGGTTTTTGTCATGCAGTTGTTTATGTCCTTCCAAATCAACAAAAATTTGTCAATTCCTGTACCATATGACCAGGATATACAGGCAATGTGGATGGATAAATCAGAATTAAATTTACCCTTTCGCTGACAATGAATTGAATTTGATATACTGATACACGAGTCTGCCACATCATTACTTTTTAATTAGGGTACACTGGATCTAAACAGGGTTTTAATATTTAATCAATCATTGTGTATCCATGTAGATCATGAAATATGATAATCTGAGCAATTTCGTGGATATACGTGGTAACATATTTCATGATTGCCCCATGGACATATTGGCTTGATAATCTTTTGTGCTGTGCACGACTACTGTGTAAGTGAATATACTGCCAACAGCAGTATGTTTTTAGTTACAAAGTTGCCTTTTGAAGAGACATTCCATACTTTGTGAGTGATTAGTAACTTTGTTATACAATGTATCAGGTGTATACACCATTTAGATACTCTGTATCCAGTTACTGTAACACTAGTCTGTGAACTATTACCCTCACAGAAATGTTTACAACAACTGATAAGGAAAGGTCACTTAAAAACTGAAACAAAAAACTTCAGTTGATCAACAGAAAACGAAAAATGGAGATGTTGTCCTGGTCTTAGCATGCATCACTGAAAGATCTGCACATCGTTCTTTATTGTTATCATACTGTAGGTGAGATAAACAAATCTATTCTGAAGTATTCAAAAACATTGCCAACGCTCAACTAAAATAACTTTATCATATGGTAACATTGAAATTAGCAGACTAAATGCTTTGACCTGTCTGCACTTGTTTCTAAAATATGGGAAGAAAACAAGACAGTATTTGCAGTCAGTGTGAGATCAGTATTTTGTGTGGGAAGTAATCTCATGCCACAGAGGCCATGGAAAAACCTAAATATTGCATATGTACATCACTTTTCCAAATGTGAAAATACAAGAAGCAAATTTTATCTTTTGCTTGGCACAATGACGATAAAACCTTGCGGTATTCTGCATCAAGCTTACATTTCAAAGGATGGGATATTGTTGAGCACTAGTGGGATTAATGTGCACATTAACAGTTTATACGTTTTGACATTTGTTAACACCCTATAACATTTTACGTTTGTGTTCTCACTTAAGATGTATAGAAATCAGTCACTAGAGCTCAGAGCAATTTCCTTCTTGATTTGCTGTTTTGAAATGGATTACAAAACAAGGAAACTACACCGAGATGTTCTTCTAAATGTTCAAAATTGTCTGTGACATGTCAAATTATCAGTAACATTGATTTTGTAGATTTTGAATAGAAGTTAGTGAAACTGGTTGCAATGTAGAAGTGCTACTCTTGGCATTTGCAAAATATCTCATAGTATTGAGCCTCTGGACAAGATCATGATGAAACTCTCAAGCTCTCAATCGATCTTGTAATTTCAATCAAGCTTCTCAAAAGAAATCGCAATAATCTCATCTCAAAGGAATCTATGAACTTAAAAACGGCTTGTAGATACACTGAAAATAATAGTCAGAGAAATTGTTACTTACTTTTATATAAACAATTTCTAAGCAAATAAATTAAAAATTAATATTCATAAAATACAAGTTGTGAGACATTGGCAAGAATGATATGGAGTTGTGCATTATGAATAGATTAGTGCAAATTAAGACTAACAATTGTGGAGTAAAATTCTTTGGTAGAGAATATGAAATGAATAGCATCAGTTGTGAACACCTCAACTTGTTCATTTCATTTCATGGTTTTGGCAAATTTTCAAAATTAAAGAAGATTGGGCTGATGGGAAAAATACTTTGAATAATTTAACAATAGCCTGGATGACAGTGTTGTGTAACGTCATTGACTGTCCATCAAGATGGCCATGCAAACGTTAATATCATGATAAAACTCTATTTAATCACATGGACTCTTATTAGAAAACTGGAAATTCAAAACTTATTTTGTTATGAGTTTAATCTGATATGAAGACGAATATTTTTCTCGTACACATTATTAGATTTTCTTTGAAACCTGTTTGATTATATGTCAGTATATGGTAGTTTGTCCTCATAGTATATGGTGTTAGATTATAGAGACAAAGTTGACGCTTTTTAAGAATGTCTCAACATTTATTCTGTAAAATTTTAGTGGAATCAATAACTAACTAAAATGTAATTTCAATATTGTATTTTGAAATATTTTAAAGTTCTTAAAGCCAAAATCAAAATACCACATACTATTCAGTATGATATTCTAGAAATGAACACATTCAGATCTATTCATCTTCCATAAAATTTTCATATTTTTATTTTTGGTAAAATTTTCTCCTCAAGTATGGCAGAAAAGCTTCCCAAAGCTATTCCTCTGATTGATACATGTAGCTTCAAAAATGTTTTCAGACAGCTTTCAAGTTTGTATGATCCTTTAATGACAGCGTCATATTACATACTAAAGTTTTTATGAAACCATTAGTCAAAATCGTTAATTTATTACAGAAATCCATTGATGTGAAAATAGACTCTGATTAATTTTGATATGGTGGTGCTTTTTTACTCAGAGTACTTGGAGGTTTGTCATTTGCTGCGTCACATGACTAGCTTGTGTATTTCTGTCATGTCAACCAATATTGGTTTCATAGCGGTGCTGTGTTCAGTTTATGCCATTTAAAGACTTGCGGTCATGATTGAAAAGCATGAAAAGAGTTTGGTTGTTTTATAATCTTGCTCCTAAGCTGCTTCAGATTCCACTCAGTCTGTTTTTAGAGTCTATTAAAATCCCATTGCACTGTCAGGAAAACATCAAAAGAATACCAAGTTTATTCAGTGTAATTAGCTGTACAAGTGTAATACCAGCGATTTACAGTCCATAGTTTACGGTGTTCAACATTCTGATTCAGATAGTGTGCACTGCATATCAACAAATTATCTGTGATATTGTCTGACAGTAATTCATGTTAACTCAGTCCCAGTATGGCCGTTGGTATTTAGGATCTCAATACTACGGTAGTATTACATCAAAGTATTCAAATTACTGGATGTCAATATCATAGTCCTGTACTATAGCAATTGGAATAATGCAGTTTTCAATGTAAATGAGAGCATCTGAAAATCATTTCTAAGGTTTGAATCGCATCAGTTTGCTTTTGACAATACACACACGGAGAATTCAAGGAAAGAAAGATTCTATAAGGATGTGTGTGTGCTGGTGTGAATATAGCATCCATGCAATTCGTTCATGGTTAAATGATATTGAATGGAGCCAATTTGATTGAAATTCATGATAACGTCTGCTGTTCTGACATCTAATTGGTTTGATGGGTGAACACTCCATCTCCCCACATTATTCCAACACCTGTCTATGGGTTGCCATGGAGATACCCTCCCTTACTTAATCAGTAAGGATGTTGATCAGCGTCACAGCAGTTTAATCTGCTCTGGAGTTGTCAATAAAAATTGATAGTTTTTGTAACACAGGAAATTGTATACCTGTCATGGGACTTGTTGCCATGGTAATGCTGTTATCATCCTGTTGGGTTGACCTGTGTTTTTACATGCTGTGTGTCCAAGTAACTATTTGGTGGGAAAATTATCTCATAGCTCTTTTATAATACACATTTATATCAATACATGAATCTTCAATTAAGAATTGATTCTTTGTTCTGGTGTTATTTTGATCAGGGCTGTTATTTTAGAGTGATTTAGCCCCGAAATCTTCTTCATTACCATAGCAACTAAGGAATGAGTCATGAGGAGAGATTATTTTGAATTTATCGACTGTATCTCAACTCTGGCAGAGACCAGCACAGGAATATATCAGACTTGTCACATGTCATTGAGTTGGATATTGCTTGTTAGTCTCTTATTTAGATGGTACATTGACAGTGTGAAATAGAAAGTATTTTAGGTTTGGTGATATTGTGCGTCGGACAAAAGACGTTCTTAATTCCCTACCTTGTCATTGATATATTGCGGCATTACATTGATTCCGAAACAAGACTCGGAATGAGCATTTTAGCTGCTATAGAGTGGATAAAAGTGCTCCAGGAAACTATGGGGGATTCCGTATTCAGCAACTCGCCATGTGGAAATCCAGTTTTGATGGGTAGTAGGTTAAGTGCTATTAAGCTGTGAGTTAACTCAGATCTGGTAGTGAATGATGCAGTAGAGCTAAGAGAGCAAGCTAGTATGGGCATCCATTTCCACTTGATAGCAATGAGATTTTTAACAGACACGCCATAGTATACCATCTATCCTTGAAACCATATTTGCTGTGTTAATGTTAGATGCAATCTGGTCCCTATTATGCTTTTCAAAGCCATTGATTCAAGCATATACTGTCGAGTTTCCTTCACATATTGAAATCTTTGAACAAGGAAATTTAATGTTCTTTCATGAAATATGAGATTAACCACTTTTCAACCAAATTTTGTATTGGCCAAGCTTCATTGAAGATGTTGTCGGAGGGCTAAAATGGAGAAACAAAAAAAAAATTAGAAATTTTGTGGCAAAGTTGTAGCCAGAGAGGAATCCCAAATTATGCATATATATATTTACTTACATATTAATTGTCATTTTTTAAAAACAAATTTCAAAATTCTAAGGAGATTTTTTATGTTATCATGGTTAGTGATAAATAGTTGCAAAAGTTCAGCGTCTCTGATTGAACCAGCAGTAGTCAATTTACACAGGAGCACCAAAATTTTTCTGAACAAATATTGGATCACTCACTGTATCTAGGTTGACATGTCTGGCCTTGTGATAACATTAACAACCTACCGGTCTAGGGTCATGGCTCAAACTTATAAAGTTGAATTTCTTCACAAGTCAACACGTAAGTTCTAATTATTGAGGAAATTATGAACATTCTCTACAATTTTTTGATGAACAAGGATGAAGGAGCATTCAAAAGTGGAAAAGCTGTTGCATTTTGGAATGGGTTTAGAATGAGATTTTATGAAGTCTGTTTTATTTCCTGTACACTTGAATTTCATGCCTTTATAAAAACTTGTGAACTTTGAGATTTTACTTACAAGTGGAGACAAGTTGACAGAGATATTGATTAAAGATACTGTCATTTGAATGCAGTGGATCTGTCGACAGCTGACAGCAAAAGTATTTTGTAGAATGTTGATTTCATTGCCTGTCACATGCCATAGGAGTTAGCGTAATGAAATATGAACACAGTACAAATGCTAAATCCAAAGTTGATTTCTGCTCAGAAAAAGATTACAGTGTCAGATACACCAAGCACAACAGACTTAGTTGTGAGAGTCATGACAATGAAATTTGTCATGTGTGGTTTAATATTATTTGTAGCACCGATGGGAATGTTATTGGGTATATATCATGTATTTTGTTATTTCATATATTAGTTTTGGATTGAACCATGTATGTTGTAAAGGCAGTATTAAAAAATATGTTTGAACCGTCTGTCAACACCAGGTTCTTGATCCACTGCCCCAAGCATGTTCAAACAAACATTATTTAGTTTGTCAGCCTGGCCTTAACGAGTTTAAGTTGCATTATTGTCATTGGTGAGTGAGTTTGTGCATGGACGCCAGTTTTCAACAGTGACAATATATGTCACACATAGGCAGTGTTGACATGTGAGATACTTGGTATTTCAATGTACATCGGATCATGGCTAGTTTACTGTCTATGATCATATAGCTGAAAATACAGATTATATGTTTGGTATATGTTCAGTAAAGTTTTGATAGAGCCAATATTGGAAAACTTTGAATTACCACAGTGACTCGGTACCAACCTTGTCCACTTCTTTATGTTTTCAATGGGAAATTTACACTATAGATATAAATTGACCGGGGTATATTTCATTATTAAAGGCAACTCTAAAAATTGACATTGGTGCTCAAAGGGTTAATATAACTTGATGCAGAAGTTAGATTTTTTGTTTTATTATAGTTAATGGTAGCATTTCAATAGAGTTTTAACAGAAAGATTACAATCTTTAAAACTTTTTAAAATGCAGAACAGTTCAGAACTGGGCCTCAACAGTAGTGGATATTAGGAAACATTTCTCATTTTCACCACTAGGGGTGCTGTACTAGTTGAGATAAAAAGGAGGTCAATTCTGTTGATAAAATATTATTTTACCTTCACCTGCATGTCATTGCAATGAATTCAAGGCCAATCCATTGAGGTTATGTTTCTTTCGCAAGGTTTTTACTTTGTAAATGGTTTCCGGAGCACTCTAAAAGACAGAATTTACGAGAAATTTAATGTGTTCTGCGCAAGACTGAACTGGATACAGGTTTATTATCCCAGAATACCATACAATTATGTGTAATGAGATATTTATGAAAAAATTACACTCAGTTAATTATTTTGTATTCATTTTATTCATCAACTTTTATTTCTTTACTGAATACAATGAAGCCACATTTCCATTGTTCTCAAAAAGAATAATGACGGTGTAAACAATCGAAATTGCTATCCTGAAAGTGTTTAATCATTTCTTGTTGAAAAGATAACAGTACAAAACTGAGATGAGCGCTGTTAATGATGTCTTGATTGTTGAATAATCTATGGGATACCATTTATTCATCTGTCAATAGAAATTGATTATGTGTATCCATCTATTGTTACTCAGTAACGTTGGTTTGGCTTCACTTGTGTCTCCCGACAATAGGAAAAAGCCTCATTGTTTTGAAGTTATTGTACAAAGTAATTTGTGTATAGTCACTGCAATATTATACAAGTTTCTGACGTTGGTTCAGTGAAGCATTTGACACACCTGTACTTATTCAGTGAATATTTGTTGTTCAGTAACAGTCACTAGTTGTTTCAGGTTCCTGATCGAGGCATAGTGGAGGAGAAAGGTCAAAAAATCAGACAAGCAACCATGCTTTCAGATTGGACAATGTGACAGAGTTTGGTTCCACTCGGCTTTTTTAGTGCACGCAAAATGTTATCCTGCCAAGTTCATATTTCATCATCAGGTCAAGTTGGTTAAAACTATTGAAGCAGCATGTCTCATCAGGTGCATTTTACAAAAACTTGAACATTTGAAGGCTTTGAAAACATAAAAATTGGAAACATGATTTTTACGGATTAAAGCTATCATGAGAAACGAAGCCATAGTTAGTGCTTCAACATTGTTTGGGGAGGAGAAGAACTTGTAATTGACATACAAAACAAAAATGGTTAAAAATCATAATCAAACAGTATATCCTTTTAAGAATACAGAAAAAATATTAGGCCATTTCTTCAGCATTTCATGGAATTTTTCAGTAAAAGTGGTCCATGATTCAATCACATTGATACGACTGTCTTATCCTCTTGTCCATTTTAGAATTTGTTGCTTTGCAATTTAAATAAATTCAGGTGACATTTCCAGTACTTGACTTTAGCTCTGTGAGGTTGAGTGAGCTGCTTCCAAGGTGCTATGTTTAAATTGAAGGAGATTTGTTGCGCAAAATGGGCTTACACGCATACCGTGTGCTGAATCTTAATGCAAATTGTGGTGTTGACCGTGCAATCGGAGCGATAAATACAAATACAGTCAGTTCGTTTGGAAAATAGACAACTTATTCCAGGCATGTGACAGCTTTGCTTATCCTCATAGAGTAAACTGATATTAGGTTGTATGCATCTCGAAACTGAAAAACTTAAACTTTAGCCCAAACTTTTTTTGAGGTAAACCATTTTTTTTCAAATGGGGAATAAAATTCATGAGTCACAGAGCAAACTTTGTTGCAAGAGAATTAAATTACATAAAATTTACCAATATTAGAAATTCAAAATGGCAGCCATCCCTGTGTTCACTCTATGGGGAAAAATTAAATTGTCGATTTTCACAGAAATAAGATGGTGAAAATATCATTTTTTCCAAAAGCTTCAAAAATGAACCCTAACAAGTGGTAGGTCAAAAAAGATATTGTAAAAATTGAGATTCTGAATGTCTGTCCCTGAGACACACTGACTGCCTTAAGCTTTCAGATATTCTTGACATGTTTAGGCCAAGCTGAGTTGTATTCAGGACACATTTTAGTCTCATGAGGGACAAATACATCATCAGACTTGAAAGACATGAACATTAGCAGACTGTGTGTGTGTGTTTATGGCACCTTGGTAATGTCTTGTCGGTGAGTTATTGCAGCTTTGACACTGCAGTCACATCAAACAAAGTACTTCACTTAGTCCAGTTCATCAAAGAACACATTGGAGCAGTTAGCATTCCGAGTACCTCACAAAATATTGACTCTACGGCGAAACACACTCTGGCTCTCAACCACTCTGTCAATAGGAAATTTATCGACTGCATTGACCAGAGCTGAAAATTGACTCATTATGGTTATGGATCAGTCAAGAAGACTTTAAACAGACTCCCTGAAGTGTGTCCCTCTCTGTATGTACGTATCTGGTTTCACAGTCATTTATCACAGATGAGTTAAACAACGACTGCAGGTTTCCTCTGATAATCAAATTACATTACTTAGTTCATTTCACATGGGCAGCAGCTGTAAGTGTTGATGATATTTTCAGTGTTTATAATATTTCATATTCCTAAACCTAACATTTGTTTACGTTCAAGCTTACCTTTACAACAGTGATAGGAAAAACCGCACCTTTAAGATTCTCGTAATAGTCTTATGTATAGGTGTGCTGGAGACACTTAATATTGCTAATATAAATTATTAATATGTGAATCAGAAAATACATTGCTATAAATATTATTATCTGACACAAAGATGTTACTGTACTTGTGAATTTCAGTCTATGTAATAAGTTGTTGATGCAGAAGTCATTGTCTGGTGAAAAGTGATTTTGTGAATTTCATTGATATGTATCAGTATATCTAGATATAACTTTTACTGATCTATTCTGTTCTATTCACACATTATTACCAACTGTATCAAAATTAAGGTAGTATGCACCTCAAAACTGAAAAGACCTGAACTTTTGCTCAGATTTTCCTTCTTGAAACCATCAATCATTCTCTTTCAAAATCAAGAATAAAGTCAGGAGTCACCAGGCAAATGTCAAATTACTTTAAATTTACCAATATCTGAAATTCAAAATGGCCACATCCCTGTGTTTACTCTATTGGAAAAATAATTAAGCGTCCCATTTTCACAAAAATAAGATGGTGAAAATTTTATGTACACCAAGTTTTAAAATAAGCCTACACAAGTGGTGGATCATAAAAGTATTTGCAAAAATTTTACAGTCCGAATATCTGTCCCTTTGGTGTTTCTACCTTAAAAATCATGTTTCAATGATAAGTTAACAATACTCATAGTTTAATTACAAAGGTTCTGCTGTGGGGTATAGATTATTTGTATGTGTCAATATGAAAAGAATTAAAAGAGATGAAATTATAGTCATTTCAATGCTCAGTGAAAAAAAGGGACAAAAATGGAAAAGTTACAACCACGACACCTTAAAAGGGGTCCAATCTGTTGGCGGCGGCACAATTTTCTTGATAAAGATTGCCTCTTCCCAGAAATTGACATTGAATGACATGTCAAGCAAATGTGAAGCATAAGTTAGCATTTGATGCATATTTATAGTTCACTAGTTTTGTAGCTTTCTAATCACTGCAATTTGTCAAATAAACTTTGGCTGCCTCCCTTTGTTTATATGAAGCTGTTTGTATCAGTTACCAGTTTCAATACAGCCACCATTTTAAAAATTTGGATATGCACCAAGGATGTTTGGATTTGTTGTGCATAGCAACAGACCCATTATATAGGTTCCATAGGCACAGTGGCAGTGGGATGGCCCCCCACCCCCTTTAACCCTTTCCTGCCAAGTCGGTGAAATCCGCTTGAAATTCGGTGTAGCTAGAATCTGAGCAGCCACGGCCGTTATCCTGCCAAGGCGGTGGAAATCGGGCTACTTTTTGGTACCCCCTTTCCTGCCTAGTCGACGGAACTACGTGTAGCAAACCCTTGCTCGCGCTAGGGGTCGTTCGAGGACAGGTTTTGGGCGAGGAACGGCGTTTGCTCTCGAAATGGGTTCACAGAGAGTCCAACGACAGGAAAGGTGCGGAAGCTACCCAGCCAGTCCCCACCCCGGTGGGGGACTGGTTTTTTTTGGGGGACGAGTAGCGTACTTGGCAGGTTAGCACGTTGACGTATTCTAGCGGAGTTTGGGGTAACTTGGCTCTGAGGCACTACATAGATTGCGGCCGAAATTGACCGTCTCGGCAACGCTAATCTGTAAGGCAACCGCCTAAGACCGCCTCAGCTGGCGGTGCAATTTTTTGCCAATGGTGCGAGACGAAAATCACGGACTTGGTCCTGATTGACGGAAGTGCGGACGGATTTGACGGACTCGGCTTTCTCGAAGGCAACCGCCTAAGACCGCCTCAGCTGGCGGTGCAATTTTTTGCCAATGGTGCGAGACGAAAATCACGGACTTGGTCCTGATTGACGGGAAGTGCGGACGGATTTGACGGACTCGGCTTGATTAGTCCCTGACATGGAACTGATCCGAACGGACTTGAGCGACATTTGTGAAGGGTAACCACCGCTTTTAACCGACTTGTTACCTTCTCGAAAAGACTACCCACTCAGATGTCGGACGTTGTCGGCTGCACTTGGCTCTAGACGTTCAAGCCGTGCAACGAAACACACCGCCTCAGCCTTGCCATTCAGGAACATGGCCTCAAAATTTGATACCATTGTTCACCGACTTGGCGGCTGCGGTTAGGTGCGTGAACCGTTGTTCACCGACTTGTTACGCCTATGTTGTCCCTGTGAAGTTCGGCTAACGGCCGAGTCTAACGGGAGTTGGCAGACCTGTGTTTGTTTATACCGTAGTATGACCGACTCAGGTAGAGGTACCTGTCGGTATATTCCGAGTTTTACGCACTCGGGCGTCAATGACGGGTCGTCATCACCGCTGATGACGTAGACGTGCTGGCCACGTTATTTGAAGGAGCCATGTTTGCCCAACGGACGAGGCCGAGACAGCCGTTGACAATTTTGGCATCCTTCATCTTTGACCGCCTTAGTTGGGTAAGCCGCTCGGCAGGCGACGGTTATGACCTAAACAAGCCGCTGAAGCACTGTTCGTTGCCGTACAAGAACGAGACGGCCAGTCCATTACTGCTTAATGGGCAATCTGTCGGGTTGGCTTGTCACCGACTTGGATGACAATACGCCCTGCGCAGGCGTACTTAGAAGGGACATGAGGTTAAAGATACGGGTTTCCCACCCGTACTAAACATGGGCTTGGGGCAACGTCCTTGGGTGGCAGGTGCGCATGCCACGTACCCAGCTGGACGGAATGTCAAGTTGAGATGCTAATGACATTGACTATGTTATGCTAAGTGCTCGATTGATTTGCATCGCAAATGAGTATTATTAGCATATCAAATGGTGCGGACAGGCAATTTACATGACGGGTAGGAATGTCAGCGCGGTTGGTGGACTGATTGCCGTAGGTCCATTATAATAACAGGTGGATGCATATATTAACACCCCTGCGTCCAATCATGTCCAGGGCTTTGTTTCCCTGTGGCTTTAAAAGGGAGGGACCTGCTAGTCTGTCGACACTGTTCCAGACATGAGCTTGACGGACCGCAAAAGTTTTCTGAAGGCGAGCAGACGACTGAAGCTCAAAGATGCAGAGTCTCCGGGCGGTAGTGGTAGCGATCGTTGTGATGTCCCTAGTAAACGTTCTAAGAAGTCGGGCAAGAAACGCTCCCGTAAGGCGAAGCCATCTCCGGCTGAAAAACCCAGTGGTAAGCGTAAACGTAAGACCGATCGTTCTGCGATGAGGATGATGACGGGTCACCGGTTGCCAGTGGTTCTCACCCGGCTGCTCCGGGAGAGACTACTTCACCTGCAGAGACTACATCTGCTCTTGTGGGAGATACTTCACCTGCACAGACTACGTCTGCTGCTGCTAGTGAGACAGTGAGTAATGAGACGGCTGATGCCATTGGTTCTCCCCCGGCTGCTCCGGGAGAGACACCACCTGTTGCTACTATGAGCCCTCATCCTGCGTCAGGAGAGGTTCCTGTGCCCAGTGCGAAAGAGCTCGAGTCCTCGTCATCAGCAGAGGCTGCCGAGCCCGCTCCTGCCATAGTTTCGTGTGCTGCGATGTCCCCGCCGAAAAAGATAGTGCGGAGGGTTCGTTATCAGGATAGCCCACCTGATTTTGAGCCAGATATGATCCTTGATGCCGCTACGGGCGAGTTCAGGCCCAGACGCCCAGACGACGGTGATATCACCGCTGAGTCCGACTCGGAGGTTGACGAGGATGCAGGCAGAGGACGATGACTTTTATGACAGGCAGTACGTAGGTGAGGCAAGCTCTGACGACGATGATGACGTTGCTGCTGTGTTGGCGGAGGACGACACACCTCCTGTCTGGCGTATGTCGGAGACTACCGATGCTAATATATTTGAGGAGACCGATTTTGACCATGAGAGAGGACCGACTTTCACCTTGCCCAGCCACGCCCGTGAGCTCGATTACTTTTTTAAGTTTATTCCAGCTACACTGATCAGATTGGCCAAGGACGAGACTAATAAATACGCCAAATTCCACCAGCGACATATCGCTAGGAAAATAGATAAATACTGGCGTAACGCTGACTACCGAGAGGTGCAGGCGTTCATGGCGTCTTAGTCTGTATGGGTATCGACCGTAAATCATCAGTGGAGGATTATTGGTCTAGCGATCCCTTTCTGAGAAACCAGGGTATTTCTACTGTGATTACCCGCAGTCGCTTTCAGCAGCTTATGCGATACTTTCATCTGGCAGACCCAGAGAACGATCCACGTCGTGATCCTGATGAGGCACGCCGCCGACGTCGGTGTCAGGAGGATCCCCTGTATAAAATCAATCCATGGATGGAGCCCATAGTTGACCGGTGCGTAAATAATTATAAGATGGGTAGAGAGATCTCCATCGACGAGGGCATGGTGCGATTTAAGGGCCGTTCTAAATTTAAGCAGAGATTACCGCATAAGCCTGATCGAGACGGTTTCAAGATATGGCAGCTGTGCGACTCCACCACTGCATACATAGCTAACTTTGCACCGTACCTAGGTGTGAAATATCGGGATCGGACTGATGGGAGACGGCAGGAGCGAGGTGTGGTGAAAAGAATTACGATGGAGCTGGTCCAGCCATTCTGTGGATATAATCACAGCCTATTCTGTGATAGCCTGTTTAGCACGGTCGTTACTGCTAGAGAGCTGATGGAGACCGGGATCTACATGGTCGGGAGTTTCAACCGCCGTAATCGTCGCACCATGCCCCCTCAATTAATTCCGCCGGGTAAGAGGAAGCGCCTTCCTCTGTCTGTTGGGGATATGAAAGCCACGACCAGAACGGACTCTCGTCTTAACATCACTGCTTATCAGGATAGTAACGCTCAGGTGCTGATCTTGAATACGGTCTATCCACCCTTGGAGTGCGTGCCAGTGGGGGAGGGAGACGAGCGGCGACAAGTGCCTCTGTCGCTGTATAATTATCGCCGGTACATGGGAGGCGTCGACCGAGCCAACCAAAAGCGCAAGTACTTTCACACTGGGCGCAAGAACCACAGATGGTGGACATATCTGGCATGTTACCTGATTGATGTTGCCCTGGTAAATGCATATATATGCTTCAAGCATGTACACCCTGATAGTAAGCTGACCCATAAGATGTTTCATCTGCGTGTCGGGAAACAACTCATTGGCGGTTATTGTGGGCGATCGCAGCCCAGTGTGAGAGAGGTCGAGGCCACTGTTTCTCTTGCCTCGTACATCAATCCACAAAATCAGCCGATGCACGTTATCAGCCGTTTGGAGGGGCGGCAGAAATGCTGTAAAGTATGTAGCAGAGAGGGTAAGACCACTGCGAGCGGACGACTGTCTGAGACGTCCAAAGGATGTAGTCTGTGCGGGGTTCATCTTCACGAGGGCGAGTGTTTTGCGGCTTTTCATCATCGCATGATGCTACGAGGTAAGAGGAGCATTGGCGTGCAGACCTCTACTCACACAGCCCCGACGACACCCATCAGCAAGAGAACCCGACGTAAATAACGGACAGGGGACAGCTTCGCCTAACAGTGGCTTGACTGTATTCTGAACACGGACCATGATCACATTTTGAGCACGGTTGTGCCGTTTGTTTGTGCTTTACGATCCCGCTTATTGTAAATTGAAACACGGATTATTTTGTACAATCCCCCGATTGTAATCTTTGTAACACGGACCATGCACTCGGACGTCGAGACAGACTCTGAGATTTATTATTCGGCATAATGTAAATTATTCCCGAATAAAATACTATCTATGGATCGCATATTTTCGTTTTGTTTTGTTTTGTTTAGACGGATTATTTTGTACAATTCCCCCTATTATAATTTTTGAAACACGGATCTGCCACCCCGATTGTAATTTTTGAAACACGGACCATGCACTCGGACGTCGAGACAGACTCCGAGATTTATTGTTCGGCACAATGTAAATTATTCCCGAATAAAATACTATCTATGGATCGCATATTTTCGTTTGTTTTGTTTTTACCCCCACTTTCGTTTTTGGCAGATCCGTAAGGACGCTATAGTAATGGATGAACGTGCGTTGTATCACGTGGGAGGGGCACAGCCAACGGAGGCTGTGCTCGTGCGATGTAGACGTTGTACCAACCATCTGTCGTTGGGGTTAGTGCATAGAGCAGTTGCACTGTCCAGAGCTAAGGTGGTACAAACTGCACCTTAGTAACAACTGCACAACTAACGTGTTAGGAAACGGTAACACTAACGAGCTAAGTGTTCACTGAACTGGCCAAACTACGTACACGCCTTCCTTCAATGGCGGAACTATGTCGTTGACACTACGTCAAAGCAGACTGCAATGTGCGACTCTTCCAAGTCGTTCAAAGTACGTGGCCAAGTGACACAACCCAGGGGAAACAGGACAGGTTTGAGGGTGCTCCCGCACCCATAGCACTAACCCCTGGGTCTTCTACTAACCCACGAGAGAGGTGACGTTTCCCCGGTGTGGCCGTGCGTGCCGGCGAACGAGCTTTACTTCCGCGAAAGTAAGCTAGAAAAGGGCATAAAAGTGCACGTCCCCCGGGCAAACAACGCCCGTGACCTCGTCATTTTCTGGACACAACCTCATCAGCGGTTGCCCCTCTATACGGGCATGCAAAAATTTTTGAAGTCTAACACGTATATGGTCGGTAATCGTACCCCGAAAATGCGGTATTTTCCCGCCAAATGCCTGGCAGGAAAGCGTGCAGGAGAGCCTATCTTCTGTAGACACGGAAAAGGGGGCCGGTTTTGACCGACTTGGCAGGATAACGGACAGGGGCGCTCGGCAGGAAAAGGGTTAAAATATTCATCAAGTCAAGAATCCTAAATTTGGCCAATAAACTTTCTCTTTATTGTAAGTAATATATTGACCCCCTTATGACCTGTTATACCACTGATCCAGTTACATATATGCTACATTTACTAAATAAGTATTAAAGTCAATAATATATATCAGCACATCCAAGTTGTCAAAAGTCATTAATGAACTGTATAATGACCTGTAAAGCGTTTAATATTGGTTTTAGTTTCATTACTGCATATTTAGATCACTGTACATGATGGCAAGGCTTAGGAATATATTTTTGGCTTCCTGTAATACCTGTGGATCTAGCTTGTGGCATTTAATTCTAAAAGCTGTTAAATTTCTATATATAGTTGGTAAGACAGGAAATTAGAATTATGATGGATGATGCACAGGAAAATCAATAACCTTTCAGTAGTTTTGTAGAGTATGAAGATTCCCAGCAATGTTGTTTTAACCCTTTCACCACAATGGTTTAGCCCAAACCCACCACAATGGTTTAGCCCAAACCCATGGTATCAGTGCTGTGATTGTGGACTTGTATACAGACAATTTGGCTTGGTGTGAACAGCTTATATGATCTGAATTTCCATTAAGTTAGCATTAATTAACCCTTAAGCATGTCCAATTGTTTTTAATAGGGTTTGTTAAACCAACATAGATGCAAATAAGTTTAAATTGTGAAAATGGTGAATTCTGCTGTCACTTAAAGAATAATTTGAAATCAAGTAATATGGATATGTATGTAATGGGTTAAACCCGGAATATGAGTGGACCATAGTACAATCAAAACCACGCGCAGAAACAGATAGAATATGTATATGTATTCATGTGAAATCGTTTATCCATTGTATTTTCTTGTACTAGCATCATATAGCCTCTCTCCAGCATCCATTTTTCATAGTAGTTGAATTGCATCATTTTATTCCAGAGTAGGCACGTATCCAAGATGATTTCAAAAGCAAGCAATACTGTAATCACAGTCATATGAAATCAATATCTTTGCTTGTAGAATAATTTTAAATCAAGCATCTTCAATAAATATGGATGTAATTTCAAAGTTGGATATATTGGATAATTTTATTTGAAAGCAAGTACAGTCTCTATTGATTTCGTGGTAAGGCATGCCAGTCGGCAAATGACGTATTTTGAGGCAGCCTTTTATCATTTTATGACAGCAAACATATCTGTCATAAGTCTCAGAAGAGAGAAAAACCGTGAGCTGTCAATAGTACCTCAGATTTGATAATTTTCTTCTTCTTTGACAGTCAGTTCTAAAGACACGATAGATTTACGGAAATAAGATTTACAAATACCTATCTGAAAATTCTCCTCAGAAAAATGAGCATATGAAAGTGTTTAGAGTCAACAGTTTAAGAGAGAATGTGATCAAAAATCTGTATTCATTGCTTAACTAATATCATGTCAGTTTTATTTTGTGACATGTTTAAAGTTTTGCCACTGTGTCAAAAGGTGGAAGTAGTTTGTGTACATGGAATAATAATAAGAGGCAATACCCGTTTAAAAGTTACCAACTAGGATTTGAATTCCCAAGGAATGGACACACTCATGTTTTCGTAATCAAGACAAAATCAGATTGGCCATCAATATTATTCAGTTCCATCATCTCCTGTGTTCGTTTTAAGTCTTATTATGCTTTCTATAATTGCATGTTGACTGTTTTTGGTAGTTATAGGTACAAACTTTAAATGGACGAGATTCATAGATGTACACTGTTCATGGCTGGCCATTCAGTCTGTGAAATATCCGTGACTTGTCTTACTCTGCTGATTCTGTCAACCAACACTCCTAATGCACTGAGCATCTTCAAAATAGATTAACATGGTAAACTCTGTTATGAATCGAAGTCGTGAATCAAATTGATAAATTACATGACGAAGAATAGAAATATTTGATTTACTTGCAATCCAAATGCTGCAAAATTTATGCATCGAAATGCATAAAAGAGTTTCTGAAAACATATGTCACAAAGTTAATTTGATATTTGTAATAAGTGGTCCATGTAATGGAGAAAGCCATCATTTATTCATATTGACTTGGCAAGTATTGTTTTACTAATATTCTTATACAGGTTAATAATAATAAAACCATTATCAGTAAAAATTTTAATACAATTAATATCAGCAGGAATATGTGTGTATTATTAAGCAATTTGAAAGGAGACAATTTATCAGAAGGAAATAATTATTGTCGTGGGGTAATAAAATCAGAGGCATGTATTTCTTTGGAGGGCAATAATGATAATGTGGTGATCCCTCAAGTTGAAAAACAGTTATGTATTGTTGGCTTTAGGTGGTAAATAGGCCTTGAAATAAATAATGATCCCACAATATCTTGGCAATATTGAACAAATTGAACAAGGAAATGAAGTATAGAGATGAGAAATTTCTACATGTCACAGTGAAACACTGATTGCAGTGATAAATAAAAGTCATGTCTCTTCCCAACAAAAAAAAGATTCTAACTACTGACTTGAAGCTCTAACTTTTCTTCTGATGATAGTCTGTCTTGATGTTGCAATTGATCTACGTCACCATACTTGAAATTGTTTTTGTCATACTTCAAGAGAGGAATGCCACGTGTCATATGTCATGTCTCAATGAAGACTTTCCTCTAAAGCATCAGTTGAATTCATCATTGATGCTGGTACTACCAGCTACAACCTAATGACATGTTGTTAAAGGGCCAGTATGCTAAGTTTTGATGATTTTTTCATTATTTTTATTTTTTATGTCAATCGCAAGTTCTTATTCTACTCCAAAAGAATGTTGAAACACCCACTATTTAGCTTGTCAACATAACGTCTATATTTGTAAAATGCACTGTTATTGTTTACATTTGAATTCTAGTCCAGACCAGAATTCACTTGTCAACAATATCAATACAGTTTACACATGTACAGGCTGAGTTGACAAGCTGAATATTGTGTATATCAACATGCTTTGGAGTGTAGAACAAGAATTTATGATAGACTTAAAAGACTAAAATAGTGAAAAATCTTTAAGTTAGAATCACTGGCCCTTTAATATCTCTGTGGGGCTCAGTTGCCGTGTCAAAACACATAGAAAAGTAGTTGGTTTTCAATCTGGTAAAATGATCCACTTAGATGATCTAATAATAATACTTTTCATTTATTTTATTTGTTTCAACAGAGTAAAAGAGACACACTTCACGTGACGGTGAAATGGTTTTATCGGCCATCAGAAGTGCCAGATTCTGTATATCAACTTCTAGTGCAAGACAGACATATTGAAAACAGTGAGTATGATTGAATTCCCAGCTTTTTCTCAAAGGCAGATTTGAGAACCACAAATACAAAACTATCTGTGTGAGACATCAAAATAAGTGTGAAAAAATCCATAGTCTCTACACTGTTAGTAGATAACCACTAAAGTCATCATAAATTGTAACCTTATACAAAATGGGAAAAAAGCATTATCAAATTTGACAATTATGGTAGTCCATGCCTGGAAATTGAAAGACTTTTATATAAACTCTATGTAAAAAACTTTCAAAATCAAAGATAAAGTCTTTGCACAAACTATTAAAAATCAGGGATCTCCTAGCAAATTTTGGTACTTTAGTGAAACAAACTGCCTAAGATTTACTGATATTTGAAATTGAAACGGCTACCAATCTAGTGTAAACTCTCTGGAGGAAAAGTAAATTTTCTTTTTTCACTAAAGGAAGGCAGTGAAAAATTTATTATTTCATAATCTTCAAAATGATCCCCTACAAGTGGCAGACCCAAAAAGAATTGTAAAGGTTTGAGAGAAAATGCGTTTATTTTACAGGACAAAAATACATCTATTATTAAAGGTAGCATGCGCCTTGGGGACAGATATTCTGACTGTAAAACTTTCTCAATATTCTTTTTACTTATCACTTGTTGGGGTTCATTTTGAAGTTTATGGAGTAAGTAATGTTTTTGATAGCTTGGTTTTATGAAACTTCATGTGTTTGAATCATCCAAAATAAACAAATACAAAAAGTCAAAATATGCCATCAGTTCAAATTATCTTGATAATCTCTTATGATCTATTCATCCAACCACTACTTTGTTACCAAATTGCTTGAGATTTGTATCTTTCTTACATAATTAATTTTGTTTCATGTACAATTATCTTGTAAGTATTAAACTTATAGTAACAGTACAGTAAAAAAACAAACTTCAACTATAAAAGTACAGAAAATAGTAAACATTTTTGCAGTAGAAAGAGACCAAGCTGTTACAACTTGTCAAAATCAACCTTATATTCTTTGTATTCTAGACCATAATATTTTAAACCTTGAAATGACATTTTTTAACTATCACCAAAATGCCGTTGTTCAAGATTTTTTTATTGGAACTCTTTGCTGGGACATAATGCTAGTTAGTGAGTTTATGTGGTAGTGAAATTTTTAATTTTCATAATTTTAATGCAGTTCTGGCTATCAGTAGTAATGGGAACAATCTTGAATGCTCTCAAGTATTGCCAGTACTTTTTACTTAAGGGAGTTTGCGCCTCGAAAGTGAAAGACTTTAACTTCTGCTCAAACTTTCCTTGAGGAATCTTTCAACCATTCTCTTTCAAAATCAAGAATAAATATTGGGGTAACCAAGCAAATTTTGGTACTAGGGAAACAACTAACTCAAGATTTACCGATATTTAAAATTCAAGATGGCCACCATCCCTGTGTTAACTCTACGGAGAAAAGTAAAATTTTCGAATTTCGAAAAACTAAGCCGATGAAAAGTTTTCTTACACCAAGAGCTTTTAAAATGAACCCCCACAAGTTGTATATCAGACAAGAATTGTAAAAGTTTGAGAGTCCGAATTTGTGTCCCCAGGCACGTTCTGCCTTTAAGTCTCATCACTGCTTTGTCTCGATACCCATATTCCAAGCTGGTCTCAACTTCTGTATACATGCATTCCCAAATAGCCGTGGAGAACCAGCACTTGCAACATAGCCTTGACAAGAATACTGCCCTCTAGTGTCACACTCTGCAGCGTCCTTGACTCGAGGTCAGAGGTCGTATCACTTGTAATGGCTGACATTTTCTGGATTTCATTGTCTATGACTGAAGATAAAATTCATTAGTTGGTTAATGTCTGACATATCGAACACACCGTCTGCTCTCTACACAGACTCAGGGATTTCTAATCTCCTCAAGGATCAGACGATCAAGGGCAGAGAACTGTTTATTTCGGATGCCAGTGACTCCTATCCATCTCAGCTCTCAGGTAAGATATTTTTAAACGATAGCATTTAAACAGCCAGCGTGTTCCGATTGCTGTAAACCATCCATGAGATTTTCATATCATCAAAAATTCTGTCATCATATATCAGATTTTTTTTGTCTGTATGTCGACATGTAAATATTTCATGAGTTCAATAAAAGTGGGTTGAATAAAACGACTTTGCCATGGAAACATCGATGATATAGGTCACGTGTGTGTTCAGACAAAGAAAAAAACTTCAGCCGGCACAAACAGAAGATTTCAATAAGATTCAAAAAGTTTGACTTCGTCATATCAGAGCCAATTGTACCTCGCCAGTGTTGATCAATTTGGGCTCTTGAGAATTCAGACAGCTTCAGTCACTTCTCAAAATATCATGAAACCTGAAAAATTAATGTTAAAAACAAACTAGCCAAGCTTGTCAGTTTGTTTGAATAATTGCTGCCAAAATCACGAAATTGCTCAACTTTCGATTCATTATATCGTAAAATTATTGGTCAAACATTGATCTTTGAAATAAACACGAACAAGAATGAAATGGCTGGACTTAGATGGTGTCCAGTGAATTAAAACCTTCATGTCTGGAAACACTGTCTAATCTGTATTGCTATGTGAGCCCAGTTGTATGCATTGTATCTGCATTTGTTAAATAATAATAAAAATACTGTGTTGTTATTCTCCAACTGTTAAATTAACCATGCCACCACCCTGGTTTGGCCCAAACCCATTGTTATCAAACTTCAAAGGTCAGTGTGGTCCTGTTTACGGGGAATCGGGGCGAATAGGTTAACTGTCCGTTTTGGATATCCAGGGATTCGCAGAAACCAAAATTAAGTTCCAAGCAATAATTAGTTGAGATTTTTTTTGGTGATTCAAAATGTATTTTGCAATAATATCCTTGTCACATAATTTCTAGCGTTACACAAATCAATTGTAGCCAAAATTTCTCAACAACGTTGTTATAAGGTTTTAAAATATAGGTGAATTATTTGGAAACCTGTAGTACCAATTCTGTTGACCACTAATATAATAGTGTGATAGAATGATATAACATTTACCAACTACCCTGAAATCTGCATGGGTGTTATCTTTTAAAACAAAATTGTGTGAAAAGTCACAACTCTTAATCATTGAAAAAGTAAACAATCTTTATAGACACCAACTGGAATATGGCAAAAGATGACAAAGCTCTAACAAATTATAGGTTTTTGACGTTTAAAATTGAAGTATATGAGTAACAGAATTTGAATGAAGCCATGATTGCCACTATGAATATTATCTGATTGAATATGCTAATTATTCAATATCACTCATGTGCATATGAATAATATCACCATAGTAACAAAGTTGATCACCTAAACCTACTAAGGTCAATCTCACCTGACAGTTTATTTCGTAAATTTTCCATTTTTTAATAATCAGAATGTAATCTCAGACAAAAGCCAAGCTAACGATGATGTATTATGGGATATGATTTATTCCCAGTCTGTTCCCCAGACTATTCCACAACTAATGCAATTTGAAATTATGGATTAGACCAGGTATCCCAAATCCTGTTGGGAAAACTTTGAAATACTTCTCCCCATTTTATGGTAGTCTATGTAATCAGGTCATTACATTCAGTATTTCAGCACACCTTTGTTTCCATGGGAACATGTACCTGTATTATGGACACTTTTTTCAGGGATACATCTTTGTTTACAGATATCCACTATAGATAAATTGATAATATGTAAGTTTCAACCGGCACTGACATATGTACAACAAGTGTTGCTAGGAAGATTTTTTCCACAACACTTCATTTTGAAAATTTCAGTAACACTGTTGACGAAAAGTGATAATGGCTAAGATATTTTTGGACAACTTTGTGTCTTGTACAAAACATCTCACCAAGACAAAGTTGTGGGATTTAAACTGGCAGGATAATAATTTCACTTTACGTTAAAATAGACCTGTAAGCTTATAATGATAAATATGACAAGTTTAAATATTTTCATATATTATCAAAGTTTAATTACGTGAGGTCTTACTCCTTACCATCATTTTCATTTCATGAATTATTATCTCATGAAAATTCTAATATAAACATGGAAATATCGATGTCTTTGTGCACTCACATTTATCTATACTGAGAAAACCTAGGATTTATTGAAAGTGAGTGTTGATATTTTCACTGATAACATGTGTGTTAAAACTGACAACACAGCCGAAAGTGTTATGTGAAGATGATGATGCTGATAATGATCATGATAATGATGATGATGATGATAATGATGATGATTTCTGTTGTCATTATTTTAATTATTATTATCGTTGTTGTTGTTTTATCCCAAGAAGAATCTGTTTATTTTCCTGTGACTAACACATTTAAAATCATGACTGATGAGTTCAAAAGGAAATGCACAAGTTTATTGAGTCCTCCTTTCTTCTCAAAATTAGAACAGATTTCTGGAGGTTCAAATTTGAAGCAAGTTAGCAAGTGTAGAAATTTACACATGTAGCCGGTTGTAAAGAAAAGGCACAAGGGACTGTCGATAGTCTAGGTATCACCCACAGGCAGTCTAGGTATCACCCAAAGACAGTCTAGGTATCACCCAGTCTAGGTGTCACCCACAGGCAGTCTAGGTATCACCCACAGGCAGTCTAGGTATCATCCACAGGCATCTATAGAATGGTGAAGACTGACTTGTATCATCATTGTTGATACTGTATTGTATATGCATGTACAGGATGTACATGTATATCCATGTCCTACACTATCTGTTGAGACTGGACAAGATCAGAAATAAGCACTCCTTAAACTATGTTAGTTGTACTTGACATAATGAAAAAACAAAAAGACACAATTCTCCAAATGAAACAAAGTAAACTAAATCATTTCAAAATACACTGACTGTGAACATGGAACAGTCAGAATGGCAGTTTTTGATTTCAGATTTTTAGCCATCAGTGGTCAGAGTGAAGGGGTAGCAAATTGTGGTACATGTAGCTAGCAGGGGGAGGGTGAAGATACACAGAGGGAGTATCCCTCCTGTCATGGATGAGAAAAACATTTACAGAGAAATTGCCAAAATTACTGAATACCAGATGAATTTGACCATCATCCAGCTAAAAATGAACTCACTGTAGGTGTACCGTGTTTTCAAGTTGTAAGTTTTCACAAAACATGTGATCAACAAAGAAGCCATACTGCACATGCAGTGAAGCCTTTCACAATTGAAATGAGTTGAAAAGGTAGTTCTATCTTCTTTGATTGGAAAATGATGGCCAGTGAATGATCTCAGATGAAACAGATTATAAATTGAGAAAGCAGTCATAGCTTTCATGATGTGTTTGTATTAGGGGTGTGTTGGATTCATCTTATCAATCAAAAAAGACATATTTCATTTTACCCAGCAATGTGCACCACAGTCAATATTTATCCAGCGTTTGAGATTTCATGAAAATGCAGCCTGCTTGTAACACCAGACGGTGCACCTACAGGTTGCCATAGTTACCAGCATACGGGCAGCTCATCAGAGCAGAAAATTCAACCATGGAAGGAATCTTTAACAAACTTTGCCAAATGAAATCTTCCCTGCCACAGAGAATATTTAAATTGATCACCTGGGTCTCCTAAGAAATTAAAACTAAGGTTACAATGTACTAGGCTGTAATTAGATTCGACTCGTGGTGACACGGTCATTACGTCACTCGTATTTTCCTTCGCTGAACAAAGAAAAATATTAGGGAATAATATACTTATCACATGCACAAGCCAAGAATTCGTTATTTTTTTGCAAAATAAATAAGTTTTCCATGACTATTCCGCGTTTAAACTTTTGAACTACTTTAGGAATAATATCAGTACGCGGTGCACAAGTTGTCAATCATTTCCAGTCGTCCGTCGTGTGCGTTAGCGCTCACGTTCGTTCGTGTGTGGAGCAAATGACAGCTCTCGGTATACACGTAGGCTACCTTCCGCAAAGTTATACTCTATTTCAAAGATAGCATAGTCCTAGAAATTTATCACAGACGAAGATACGCTATTTTTCGGGAACAAATATCGACTGAATCTCCACGGCGCGAACACTGTAAACGTCGCGCCTGACCCTGTTTGCAATGCGTACGGAACCCACGGTATACGCGACCAGCTTCGAGTTCGTTGTTTCCGCAAATTATCCACGTAATTCCTTCGGAATATACAGGCGGTACACTCTTGTGTTTACATTGTTCGGATTATTAATGTCGTAGTCTGTGAAAATATCGATTTCATTACATGACTTTTGATCGTGGGAGAAACATCGCATCGGCCGCCATGTTGTTTGTTTACATATTTACGAGCACACCAAAGATTGACAAAAAAGAAGGTCCGACACACCAAATTGATGACATAGACGCGGGTTGTCGTGACGTAGAACGACCAGAGAATAAATCCCGTATTTTTTTCTTCGGAGACGACAAACTTGGCTTGTGCATGTGATAAAACCCTTTATTACTATAAACATTATGTTCACTACAGTCTATAAAATCTTGTCTTGTTGTTTTACTGCGTACATTTAACTATGAATACTGCTATAGTCTAGTAATATGCATGTTTTTTGAAAACTTCAATGTCAGAAAAACAACATTTTCTATCCTTCCTCTGTTATATGACAGATTATTATGAAAATTGGAAACTAAGTTTGTACAATCATACACTTGTTTCGTACATTGCGTTCAGAAAAAATCCCTCAAATGTTTATGCAGTACCAGGTTTACTTGGCAAGGTTTGACCAGGGTCACTCCAGAAACGTGTGTGGAGTGACTGTGCTCTGACCAAGAGATTTGACACTATGATGTACGGTAGTTACTGGTAGTACAACTATGATTATATTGTACTTATTATAGGTAGATTGGTTAGAACAACGGGCATGGCTTTTCTAAACAAGCCCACACCTTACTATTCTAAAAATTACTGGTTGTATATATGTTGATTTGCTTGTCTCAATCTGTACAACATGTTAACAGTTATGCAAACAAAACAATAAATAAGCTTTCATAAATACAGCACTACAGGTCTTACTGTTGGCTGTAGTTAGTTTCAGTGGAGACAAGGTGTTCACAGAAAAGTGCATTACACATCTAACTTCTTTGCTCTTTCCTACAGTACCAGTATGTTGTAAAAAGTCAAATTTTTTTGTATTTAGATACCCACTCTGTTTATTGTCTATCTGTAATAAAAATATACATGAACCCTGCTTCCACTTTCTCTTCGGTCCACACAACCCCCACCCACACCCAAGTCATTTTCGAATAGTGATGGATAAATGTTTATAAACAGGGAACTGAGTTGAAGAGTTGAAATTATAGATTTTCGAGACAAACTCCACAGAAATCAATTTTAGAAGTTTGGATTGAAAACCTGCAAAAAATCAAAAATTTCAATTCTTGTTTCACAATGTTGATGATATCACCCACTAAAAATAATACTATATATAGTATGATAAGGGGGCAGGTCTTCTATTAAAGTATAAATGTATACCATTTCATCCAATGAAAGACAACCAATACCAGTGTGTCCTCACAGTTCTTGTTTTTATCAGCAATGCATGGTGATGTGAGACTGACAAAAAAATGTTGCGTGGTCACTTGACTGTGAAAAGGCTTTTAATATTCATTTTTTAGAGATTATCCTGTGACATGCAGCCCACACGTGGCAGGAGTTTAACATACTGAAAACAGCAAACCATATTTTAATTATTTGGTTACTTTACTACTTTTCATCTTCTGAAATTCCATACTTCCATCCAATACTGCAAGTAACAATCAATCAAAATGCAACAATGTACCGGTAAATATTGACAATTATATCATACCAGTACAGTATATTAATGGTGCAAATACTGCAATCTGATTGGTTGAGACAAGAAAATAACCATGCTATGTTGCAAATATAGCACGGTTGGACAGGCATGAGCTCTCAGGTAGAGAAAAATTCCTTTCAGAATTTGAATTTAATTTTATGATATAATTGCAAAAAACCACTTCAGCTACGGGTATACCATTTTGACCAGTTTGCTCCATATATGCACTTGCTATTGCTCCTGCACGTACCTGCCACAAACTGGTCAAAATCTCATGGTGTACTGATCGCTAAGTGTGGTTTATTCTTTTTAAGTTTTACAACAAAGATTATACTATACTTAACATGGAAGGTAATGGTATACTTGAGAAAATTGAGGTGCAAGATGCAACGCAGTCAAATAATTGATGGCTGTTACAAAATCAACGTGTTTCTAATATTCACCTTACAGTAGGGTCACAGGTCAAATTCATTTGACCTTTCAGTGTCACAACACTGCAGATGTCAACCTTTGCTAAACAGCAGAGTCATGATGTAACTAAAAGTGGGGGTAGAGGTCAAAGTGCAAAGGTTATCCATTCTCGAACATATGGAGAGTGTACACATTCAATCAGATTCACGTTGAATTCATTTTATAGTCCAAACCCAACCTACTACTACTTTGACTTACTGGTTCTCAAACTTTCTACAGTAGTTAGTCATAACACTGTACTATTTCACCAATTTATCCATTTAAACTGCCCCTCCATTGTCATGTCAAAATATTGTGTCTGTCAATCATATCATTGTGATGCAAGCACCAATCAACACCAGAAATTGAAAAAAATCGCCCAAACTGAGAATTGTTTGTAACAGTGTGCTTATTTGCAGGGCTGAACATCTGGTCAACTATAACCATTTCAGATTCAGAATGCAAAATGTACTGAGGTGTTGGACGATGATAATAACCTTATAGATGTATATTTCAAGATTGCCTAACACAGAATATGCTGAACCCTGTATAGTACAATGCTATGCAAAGTGCTACTTCATCATGGAAATGAAAGTGATCAAAATGTAATATCTTCCAATCTCTGGTTGCCATGGTTACGACACAGGGTCTCACGCAAATGATGTCACCGGTGTTCTGAATATCGATTTCCTTTCTCCTCTTTCCTCCCCCAGGGGTAAATGCAAAGTGCATCACTACAAAGATATTCTAGGTGTCAGGGACTTTGATGCTGCCAAGGAAGACACTTTCTTCTATGTGCTTGGGTACAACCCAGAAACAAGGTAAGAAAAAAATATTCCTGATAATGTAAGATTGAATTCACAGTGGTTCCGTATCGACTAAAGGCTTGTATAAAGCATCATTTCAATTGGACTTCAAATTTGATGTACAAGATTAGGCTTACAGTTGTGCGAGACTGACACTGTTAATACCCGCACCTGAGGGGTTTGAGCGTTATGCGTTTAAATCGCTGTATTCTGTACCAGTCTCTGATTCACATGTAAAAGCCAGTCGTCTGAACATTGAAATGCCAGGTGTGTAAGAAGTGTCTGATGTTCACTTATCAGATTTGGAATGAAATGCTCATTAGAGATAGTGGGTTTGTAGAGAATCAAAACCTGCATGTAGTATTACCTTGCATGTAGTAGAGTGAGATTTGAAAATAATGCTGTCGAATATTGTAATGAAAAATAGTTTAGCAGAACTGTTCCGAAGATTTTACTAAATTAATTTCCTTGTAAAATTGGAGAGAGATGAGCAATTTTGCTGCACTAATGTAGTAATGATTTTTGCCCTCTATGGTCTGGCCTCACTTCAGTTGCCGCCTCCCCCTGATTTCAACTCCATCACTCCTCTTGTAAACACAGTGGTCTTGATTTCCACTGTAGATAATAGGGTTGTACCATTGTACAGGGGCTAGAGGGTTTTAGTTGGAAGGAAGACCTTAGGAGTTCAGCGACACCAAACAAAAATCGCTGTCATGGTATATATGTGGCCTGTATTTATTCCATGACACAAACTTACGTTTGCAATCATTCACCAATTGTAAGCATATTGTTAAAGAGAAACTCTGATTGAGCTTTGTATGATGATATCGCGGACACTTAACTAACCATATTTTGATTTCATGGAAAATAAACATTTCAAAAAAAACTGTCCTTGATTGATTACTGGTCAGTTGAATATGGTCTGTAGAGTTTGTTTTGAAATTATTGCTTTTTTCTCTCAAATTTCCTTATGTATCTTCATTGTGAATGAGTTTATTTTTAATATTTATAAAATTGCTGATTATTCTCAATCTTTTTATTTCAAGAACTATTTGAATCAAAAGTTTATATCAAAAAAAGGGGCTCAATTATCAAAACAGGCTTTGATCTGCACATTGACTCCCAGCCAATCATATTGCTCTACATTTATATATAGAAAATGTATATCAGGGAACCAATCAAAAAACTTGTTGCAAAATGTTTCAGATCTTTATTCATCCCAAATGATCGATGAGCTGGCTCTTTTAGGTAATGATGTTGTGTGTATATCAATATTGTACAAATATTGTATGCATATTTCATCCTAGTAATGCCCTACAGTTACTGTTTTAATGGCTCTGTGTTACATGATATGGCTGTAGGAAGAATGATAGCCATGTCTGAGAAAAAACCGTACAATATGTTCAATCCATATACCTTTTGAGTGGTGCAAGCTTTGATAGGTGCAGAAAGACTCAATAGCTATCTCAGATGAAACATCACATTGTTTGATATTTTGAAACGAAGAATTGAAATTAACTTTTAACCTTAATTTTAATTTAATCATAAAGTAAATATATTTTATTTCCATAATGATGAGTAATTTTGACTTGCATGATATCAACGTGGGAATTCAATACTGTAGTTGCCAGGCTTGGTTGTGCAGGAGGTCAGGTTATCTTTCTCAACTAAAACTGTATATATGATGAATCCATGTGTTACGGAATGAAAAAATTACGCTCTTTGCAAATTAAAGTGACACTGTCCTTTTGTAACAAGTTTTAATCATCTTTATATTCAATGAAAATGAAAATTGAGGGAAAGTGGATGGTTTTCAAGGCGGAATGTTTGCTGTGTGTTTAGCGTGCGACCGCTGAATGTTGTAATCAGTCAAATTGATGCCATTCTAGGAAGTCAGCCAGAAGGAAGGCTACAACACACTGCACAGTGCTTCCAAACATATTTCCAATGTGTTCCAACTCCCTGGCATAGTTTGCGAGATTGTCAGTGATGAGCATTTGATCCTTGAAACGTGAAATTCACTGGCCCACTGTTGAATCACAAACTTCTCTGAAAATGTGCATTTCAATTGCACATGACCAATGCATAATTGCAAGTTCAAATATTGACTATTGGTGATAAATAACAAGTTTAATACATGTTACAAGAGGACTATCAGTTCAACTATAAAACTGATTAGTTGTTCACATAATTTTACTGATGTGTAGGTTTATATTGTATCCAAGTTCACATCATGTCCAACCAGCGTTTCAAAAGATATCAATGTTTATTTCCTTTTCAATGAAAATTAACTGATTAATCCAATTCATTCCTTCCCTGCATGGCAAAATAAACTTTTCTGTCAAAAGTGTCAAAAGTTGGATCGGTACAAAGGATTTGGTTGCTATGGTTACAAAATTGGGCAGGGCCGTCTGTGACAAGCACTGACATGAAAAAAACAAATTCTTTCCTCAGTACAGGATTTTGTTGTGTGTCTTTGAAACTCTGAATTTAGCATAAGATTTTAATACTGTTTGTTTGAAGAATAAAGTTAAAAGTGTCATGACCACGGAGCAGAAATCAAGCACACCAGGCATGACTTTGGTTAACGATTGACTCACCTTTAACGCAGGTATATTAGATACAGTGAATTGCAATTATATAGCAATAATGGCATGTATTGATAGAATGGCACATTAGAATAATGCATAGGCAATACCTTACTGATTACAAATTGATCAACTGTCACGTTTTGACCTTTCCTGTCAGTCATTCTATTCTTTGTCATTTGATTGGTGTAACCTGTGACATAGCCTATCTCCCAAGGGTTAAAGGTCAACAGGACCCGACAAAGCCCCCAGTAAATTAGACTGCAAAGCACAACAGTTAAATTTGTTTCTCCTGCAAGTAATATTTATTTTGTCCGCAGCATCTGCAAATTCACCTTGGAATTTCAGCATTTTGGTCGTGAATTAGTTCAAAGATTTCATCAACAGTGTGTCAAATTGACAACATCAATTGAACAGTTACCAGATGAATACTATTGATGCTTCATTTAATTTAATTTTTATTTGTAAAATGAAGAGTTGGTTTCATAATACACCCCAAAAGTTTCTGTTTTTGACAGATCAAAAGTTCAACAGTGTGGATTGCAAGATATAATTACTTGAAACCTTCATCCTTTATGAGGAACAGGTTATGCCACATGACAATAACTACTTGTACAGTGAAAAGTGCTATTGTGTATTTCAATTAATGTTCTTGGAACATTTCCCAAAGTTTGTGAACAAAGAAAAAACTCCCTAAAATTTGTGTGAAAGCGTTAGAGTTGCATGTGGCAAGGAATCTGTCACTTTCTGAGTAATTTGTACAGCCATAAAGGATTCAACTCAGCATGGAACCATCATATCTTGATGCACCGTGACCTTTTCATTGGGTCACACAAAATATATTAGAGACAGCTCGGAAAACGGATCTCAGTTGTCAGTGGGGAGAGCCAGAGGTGAGAGATGTCAATGTGTACCCCAGCGTCAGAAGTACTACGTTTTACTCGGAAACACTTTTCAATTTGATTTGATGTGACTAGATGTGGGCTGCTCATGCTGATTTATACAACCGGTGTGTAGTGAGATTTTCAGATGTTGTGTGGAGGTACAAGTACCGTGTGCGGAGCTTGTTAAACTGATCAATATCCTGTCGTCTTTTCTCTGGGTTTTGTATCGTGCCGTAGTCAACTCAAATGGAAGTGAGATTGAGTTACTCAGACATTTGTGTGTTCTACAGAATAGCAAGACACTTAAACTCTAAAGAAAGCTATAAGTATGTCCGCTGTGATCTCCAAATCCCTCTGTTGCATATCAAACCAACTCTATTATACTCAGCAATTCATGGAATCCTATCAGTAGTGTTTGCGTAAGGCTCCCACTATCCCAGTTATTTTTGCCACTTTCGTTGTTTTAAATAGACAGGTATGTGCATCAAACAGTAAACAGAGACAGGCAGACTGATTTTACGACAACATTCACTGTTATTTAAATGCACATTGTAATTAGATATCTTTTAATTCAACGGTGTGGTTTTCTCATTGACAGTTAACCCTGTACTGATGTTCACTGATCAAAAATATGTACTGTAATGCAGCTGTGATATTAGTTGCTTGGTACAGTGTATGACAATGAACTCCAGAAATGTTATCAACATGAGTTGTCCTGCTATTAAGGTAGTATACGCCTCAAAATTGAAAGACTTAACCCTTTCACCACCATGATTTGTCCCAAATCCATTGTTTTCTATGGTAAAGTTGGACCTGTATACAGGGAACTGGGGGTGAAAGGGTTAAACTTGCACTTTTCTTAATGAAACTTTCAACTATCCTCTTACCAAATCAAAAATAAAAATCGCGGGTCACCAGGCAAAGTTTGGAACTGGCGAAACAAATTACCAAACATTTTGTGATATTTGAAATTCAAATATAATTAAAATGGCCGCCACTCTGTGGGGGAAATTAATTTTGGATAGTGGGAAGGTTTTCTTTCTCCAAGAGCTTTAAAATGATTCCCTACAAGTTGTAGATCAGAAAAGGATTGTAGAAATTTGTCCCTGAGGCGTGTTCTACCTTAAACAGAATTTCTTCATCTCAAGCTGGTTCTGTCCACATTGTTATCTATGTAAAATCTGTGTCAGGCAGGCATATTATTCAAATCAGAGGTTGCAATCCAAAACAAGGTTGGCAACTGTTCGACATGGAAGAGTCAAGTTGTCACTGGTAATGTCGCAGTCCTATATCTGAAAATATTGTTTTTCTAAGTTATGCTAATAGCTTATGTGACATGGTAACTACCTTCATATACATGTACCTTCAGAGGTACATACATGTAGTATGTCAAGTTTTTTGGTTGTCACAGTGTTTGGGTCACACTATGTGCACTGGTGGATAAAGACCATACAACTCATGTATAAATGGAATAATTAACCAGTTGTACATTAAAGCTCTAGTATTCATTTGTTACAGAACATCGCACCTGTATGAAGGGTTATCACCATTTCATGATGATTTATGCTATAACTTGTCTTTATTTTGTCCAAGGTGGAGGGCCAATACTTAACTACCGCCCACTTTGTTAGCTCCGCTGTCAGCGACGCGGAGCTTATCAGATAGGTTGATTTTCCGTCGTCGTCCGTCGTCCGTCGTCGTCGTCGTCCGTCGTCGTCCGTCAACAATTGCCTTCTCCTCTGAAACCGCAAGTCCAATTGCTGTGAAATTTTATATGCAGTTCACTTGAGGTGACCTCACTTCAGTTTGTTCAAATTGTGGTGAAATTTGCATATTTGTATTTTTGGGGCATTTTTTGGTGTTTTTGGTAAAAAAATCTTCTTCTCTGAAATCGCTTGTCCGATCAGTCAGATTTGTTCAAATTGTGGTGAAATATGCATATTTGTATTTTTAAGGCAATTTTTGTCATTTTTGGTAAAAAAATCTTTTAAAATCTTCTTCTTGAAAACTACCGGTCAGATAGCTTTGATATTTGGTACATAGGTCACTAGGGATCATCTATTTCAGATTTGTTCAAATTGTGCAGAAATATGCAAATTTGCATTTTTAAGGCAATTTTTGCCACTTTTGGTCAAAACATGTATTTCTCAAAAAGTACTGGTCTGATAGTTTTGAAATTTGGTATACAGGTTTCTATCAATGAACTTAGTAACATGTATTGAATTTCTGATGAAATCTGTAATTTTGTATTTTTGGGGCAATTTTTGCCATTTTTGGTCAAAAAATGTGTATTTCCAAAACAACTCATCTGATAGCTTTGAAATTTGGTATACAGGTTCCTACAGATTAACTAAATGATATTTATTGAAATTATGATGAAATCTACAATTTTGTAATTTTGTGGCAATTTTTACCACTTTTGGTCAAAAAATGTGTTTCTCAAAAAGTACTGGTCTGATAGTTTTGAAATTTGGTATACAGGTTTCTATCGATGAACTAAGTAATATGTATTGAATTTCTGATGAAATCTGTAATTTTGAATTTTTGGGGCAACGTTTGCCATTTTTGGTCAAAAAATGTGTATTTCCAAAACTACTCATCTGATAGCTTTGAAATTTGGTGTACAGGTTTCTACAGATGAACTAAATGATAGTTATTGAAATTATGATGAAATCTGCAATTTTGTAATTTTGGGGCAATTTTTGCCATTTTTGGTCAAAACATGTGTTTTTAAAAAAGTACTGGTGAACTAAATGATATTTATTGAAATAATGATGAAATCTGCAATTTTGAATTTTTGGGGCAATTTTTCCCATTTTTGGTCAAAAAATGCGTTTCTCAAAAAGTACTTGTCTAACAGCTTTGAAATTTGGTATACAGGTTTCTATAGATGAACTAAATTTGATCTTTTGAAATTATGATGAAATCTGCAATTTTTATTTTTGGGGGCAATTGTTGCCATTTTTGGTCAAAAAATTTATTCTCAAAAATTACTCATCAGATAGCTTTGGTTGACATGTTCTTAGGGATGATCCTATGTGATACATTCAAAGTATGATGAAATCTTCAATTGTGTATTTTTGCAGCTTATTTTAGCCATTTTTTCTGGCCACTGCATTGAGCTATCAAAGATTTCCACCTTCTTCATCAACATGTGTCAAAAATAGTTATTCTCTACATAAACACAGCGGAGCTATATCGGCCGCTAGGTCGCTTGTCATTTTATTGGGCTATTGTAGAGCATTCTATAGCAACTATCGATACAGGACTCTGTCAAACATATGCTTTGTCTGTCTATCGATTGCAAAACTCAAAGTCAAGATCCTTATCTGGTTTGGTATTTGCTATGTAGAGATATCATGGTTTAAAAATAAGCTGATGGTCTCGTGGCCATTATAGTTTCACAAGTATACAAGTGTTACTTATGGGGGCCCGTTCTGGTCAAAATTATGTTTTATAAATTTTAGTATGTTAGAATTAATTTTATGTAGACTGGAATTAATTTACTAGCACCTCGAATTAATTGTATCTTTCTTTTAATTAATTTTTATATGCTTTAATTAATTTTGTGTAGTCATACCGAATTAATTTTATGTGTTCCAATTAATTATTTTTGCTTATCTTTGCTGTAATTAATTTTATGTAGTCTAGAATTAATTTTGCTAACATTTCAAATTATTTATATGTTTTTCATGTGCCGGAATTAATTTTATGTAGTCTAGATTTAATATAATAATTCCTTAAATTAATTCTGGGTTCAAAATGTTTTCACGTGCTGCAATTAATTGAATGTGAGCTAGAATTAATTTCTACTAGTGTCTTGAATTAATTTTGTGTTCGGTCGAAATAATTATGTGTTCGCTCGAATTAATTATGTCTTTGAGCAAATTAATTTTATGTGTTCGCTCGAATTAATTTTATGTGTTTGCTCGAATTAATTATATGTGTTTGCTCGAATTATTTTCGGCCGATCCCACAGTCCTTTGCGCACGCTTTCTCAAATCAATATGGCGGCTCCCGACCGGAGTGGTTTATTCAGGCGTTCGAACCGTGATCTGTGAAAATCGAAATCAATACAATAAAGTGATCACAAAAACTTTTGTAGTGTCTCCTGTCTGAGGGATCGTGTATGTGATTGCCCATAGAGCGAAGCCTGACCAATTTTGTGTTTACGTCAGACGTGAACGTTCACCCTTTCTATCGGGCTTTGCCAATCATCGTGTACTGAAGTGTAGTGCAGTGTACCGTAAGCGTACGCAGCAATCGAAAATGAAATCTGCCGAACAGATATCTACGAATATGAAAACCAATATTAAGAACTTATAATAACAATGACCACCAGGAAATGTCTCCAAGCTTGATTACTGTCAAATGTCCCTAATTACAAATGTAGCATTCGGCAGTTTCACCTCTATCTGTATACAGATAGACACAGGCGCTTAAAACTGTCGCTACGCGAAGCCGGCCTGTATACCGGAGAAGAAAACAGGCCGGCTTCGCGTATAGCGACAGTTTCTCTGTGTCTATCTGTATATATATACACAGATAGAGGTTAAACTGCCGAATGCTATATTCGTAATTAGGGACATTTCACAGTAATCAAGCTTGGAGACATTTCCTGGTGGTCATTGTAAGTTCTTTATTGGTTTTCATATTCGTAGATATCTGTTCAGCAGATTTCATTTTCGCCTTGAATGCTGCGTACGCTTACAGTACAATGCACTACACTACAGTACACGATGATTGGCAAAGCCCGATAGAAAGGGTGAAAACACAAAATTGGTTGGGCTTGGCTCTATGGGCAATCACATACAAGATCCCCCAGACAGGAGACACCACAAAAGTTTTTGTGATCAGTTTATTGATATCCATTTTTACAGATCACGGTTCGAGCGCGCGCCTGAATAATACCACTCCGGGTCGGGAGCCGCCATATTGATTTAGGAAAGTGTGCGCAAAGGACTGTGGGATCGGCCGAAAATAATTCGAGCAAACACATATAATTAATTCGAGCAAACACATAAAATTAATTCGAGCGAACGCATATAATTAATTCGCACAAACACACAATTAATTCGAGCGTACACACACATAATTACTTCGACCGAACACAAAATTAATTCAAGACACTGGTAGAAATTAATTCTAGCAAACATTCAACTTGCAGCACGTGAAAACATTTTGAACCCAAAATTAATTGAAGGAATTAATATATTAAATCTAGACAACATAAAATTAATTCCGGCACATAAAATAAATAATTTGAAATGTTAGCAAAATTAATTCTAGACTACATAAAATTAATTACTGCAAAGATAAGCAGAAATAATTAATTGGAACACATAAAATTAATTCGGTATGACTACACAATATTAATTAACGCATATAAAAATTAATTGAAAGAAAGATACAATTAATTCGAGGTGCTAGTAAATTAATTCCAATCTACATAAAATTAATTCTAACATACTAAAATTAATAAAACATAATTTTGACCAGAACGGGCCCTCATAGTTACTTGTATTAACCCTTTGAGCGCCAAAGTCAATTTTTGTCGCCCTTATAAAATATACCTCAGTCAATTTTTGTCAGATTTTTGCCAAAATTTTGATAAAAAAACTGTGGCCATTAAATTTTGTGTTCATTTGGTCTAAAATTATCAGAGAAATTACAGAAAAGTTCATAAAAATTGGTAAAATGTTGCACTAAAATTTTGATGGGAAAAAATACAGCACTCAAAGGGTTAAAGCTATAAGCTGTAGACAAAGAACCATCTTCAACTTGTAATTGTAAGTGGTTAGAGGGCACACTTGTGGTTTCTTATACTGATAATAGTAGTACCGGTAGCTACTGTATGCTGCATTCATCTCTTAAAATCCTATGTCATGCAACTGGAATTTTGAGGTACTCACATTAGTCTGCATGCACACGGGTTAGGAGCATAGCATTATAATTTATTGCCAGTACTGCACGTCTCTGTGTTAAAGTCTCTTATCAATGTTTGGTACATAAGTTGGGCAAATCCTGTCATCTTTAATGCCCAGTGCACACTGCAAGCTGGCAGAGATTTCATTTAATCGTGCTTTTTAGCTCCGCTGTCAGCGACGCGGAGCTTATCAAATAGGCTGATTTTCCGTCGTCGTCCGTCGTCGTCCGTCGTCGTCGTCGTCCGTCGTCGTCCGTCGTCGTCCGTCGTCGTCCGTCAACAATTGCCTTCTTCTCTGAAACCACAAGTCCGATTGCTTTGAAATTTGATATGCAGTTCACTTGGGGTGACCTCACTTAAGTTTGTTCAAACCATGGTGAAATTTGCATATTTGTATTTTTGGGGCATTTTATGCTGTTTTTGGTAAAAAAATCTTCTTCTCTGAAACCGCATGTCTGATTGCTTTGAAATTTGATATGCAGTTAACTTAGGGTGACTTCAGTCAGATTTGTTTAAATCCTGGTGAAATTTGCATATTTGTATTTTTAAGGCAATTTTGTCATTTTTGGTAAAAAAATCTTTAAAAATCTTCTTCTTCAAAACTACCAGTCAGATAGCTTTGATATTTGGTACATATGTCCCCAGGGATGATCTATTTGAGATTTGTTCAAATTGTGCAGGAATATGCAAATTTGCATTTTTAAGGCAATTTTTGCCATTTTTGGTCAAAAAATGTATTTCTCAAAAAGTACTGGTCTGATAGTTTTGAAATTTGGTGTACAGGTTTCTATAGATGAACGAAGTAATATATATTGAATTTCTGATGAAATTTGTAATTTTGTATTTTTGGGGCAATTTTTGCCATTTTTGGTCAAAAAATGTGTTTCTCAGAAACTGCTTGTCTGATATCTTTGATAATTGGTACACAAGTTCCTAGGGGTTATCTTATTTATAAAATAAAATAATGATGAAATCTGCAAGCTATTTTTGCTATTTTTGTCAGGCCACTGAAATAAGCTATGAAAGATTTCAATCTTCTAACTTCTTCGTCGACACGTGTTTTAAGAATGCCTCCGGGAAAATGCACTATCAACTATATGCGTAGCAGCCGCGCAGCCGGCACGTACGCATCGCTATCGATTGGATATGACCGCCAGTTTCATTTTCACCCATGGTGCTTTTCACTCGACTTTCCGCGTGAGCGTTCTTTCTCGTGCAATGCTATCGGGTGGGCAGATGTAGCATAGTCTGGTTCCCTGACCCATTTCCCCGGTAGAGGGCGTGGGGAAATATAGGGTCAGGTACCGGCTAATGTAAACATGGACGCTATTGGGTTAAAATAAAACAAGCTGTGATTGGATGAAAGTAACACTTGTAACTTTTCTCATCTTTCTTGGGTTTCGCACTTTCAAGCTCACTTGACATCAACTTCTTGTTTGTACCACAAAGCCGTGGAGGTAGAAAGAAAGACTTTCTACCTCCATGATTTAGCCATTGTGACTTAGCACACCTCTTAATACTTTTAGAACGTCGACATGATGCCTGGCATTTTTCACAAAATTGGACACCATTCTATCCATCGAAATCAATCGTCGTTCACAGTTCCAACAAAGTTTGCTTTCAATTAGCTGCGATATTGCAGCAGTACTTGTGGCGTGTATCGAACGTGCTCGGGTCATTGGGGTCACGCCACAGTCGGCGATGACCTCAATGACCCTAGCGCGTTCGATACACGCAACAAGTCCGGGCAACAAGTACTGCTGCGATATCACAGCCAGCCTTCAATCACCTCTATTTCCCCGTACTTCTGGATTAATCCTTTCAGTTTATGTTTCCCGCCTTGTGTGCCAATGTTTTTGGTTCGGATACCAGTGTTCGAACATAATTCTGATCCAGTCGAATTTTGACCGGCGTTTTTATGGTAGCAGCCATATTTGTTGTAGCATGTTCTGTCAGGTGACTAACCTCCGCCATCTTGAACAAAATTCTGTTCAAGATGGCTACCCGGTACCTGACCCCATATTTCCCCACGCCCTCCACCGGGGAAATGGGTCAGGGAACCAGACTAGATGTAGCAGAGCAAGTGTTCATGGGAAAGGATACAGCGGGTAGGTACTAGGTAGAATGACAAGACGCCATCTTGAAAATACATAGCTACGGACTGTTCAGCGAATCTCTGTGGTAAGTTACATTTTAAACGGATTTTCGTTGTGTTGAATTTAGTTTTCGTCATTTGATGTTATCGATTACGTCTTTTATTGCTGCAGTCGTACAGATTTGTGTTCAAAGATGCATCATGATCCGCTGGTACGAATTTGTGTCCGAAGGTTGCGTCCTCAGTTTCGTCGCCGCCTACGTCACATGTGATTGATTGCACATGTAGGTGTAGGCCGTTGTTTAATGTGTATGTACATGCGCACGTCGGTAGCGGATGTTGGGAAGATGTGTGTGCATTTTTAGTAGTGATATCGATGTTTTTTCTCGTTTAGCTCAGTGGAATGCATATGAGTAAGAAATACTTCAGTCATTTCGGCATCGCCGTATCCCGAATCCAAACTACGGCGGTCTAACGCAGGCCCTGGAAAAGCCGTTACGTGACTTGCGTCATGCAACCAGAAACACGGCTGTTTCATTTGACCTTTCACGTTGTTTTTCTTGAGATTTCGGACACTTTTAATTTCGTGTTGTGACGGCGACCGTCATGTTTTCGCCTTCCAGGTCAGGTTGTTTACATCCAAGTTACTGACAGACTCTATATACCGTTCCATTAAAATTATGCGTGCCGACATGGATACCATTAGTCCGACGTGTGAACTGCTTTTGTCCAAATTGTTTATCGAGATATGGACTAAAACCAGGGATCCGGAAGTGGCCAGTTTCCTAACCTTTGGGTTAGAGTAGCCGTGCTGTGAACCATGGATTCTACAGCGAAAGGGTCTGTGTATTTAGAACACAGCTTACAGTTTCAGTCAGGGAGATAAAAAATTGACTATGAAAATTCCATAAAATTTACAGCAGTTTGGCTTCTTGCTCAACAACTATCAAAATAAAAGTTTTTGAGTCAGCACAAATCAGGGTTTGTTTAGCTTAGGGTTTACTTGTACAAACTAGGAAAAGACATTCTTGTTTTGATTTTATTTGCAGATCATGCCAAGAAAGAAGTATTGGAAGAAATCTGCTGTCAAAAAACAGGTACCTTTTGATTTATCAAAATTGTTTAGTGTTCATACTGGTTGATGCAGTACAATTTGTTGGAACTGTTTGTTTGTCTTTATAAAGCTTGATAAGGTGCAACTATTTAGGGCTTTGAGACAATGAATCTGAAGCCTCGTAATCCGAAATACTCTTGTGGCCATTCTGTTATATTTTATTATAATTATTATTTTTCGGCCATCCTCTCTATGCCATTGTCATGTAAACACTGTTGCATGTAGAGACTTCCAATTTGGCACATAGGTAAAACTTCTTGCAAGTAATTTTGTGATCACATGCCCATAACAATGGGTTTTTAGCTCACATTTGGTCATACCAATGTTAGTTTATCGTATAAGCTGAAGTCGATATCGTCTGTATGTATGTGTATGTATGTATGTAAGTATGTATGTATGTATGTATGTATGTATATACAGTATGTCCATCACATCAAAAACACGCAAACCGCTGCACATTTCAGCTTGGTATATGGTGTTGTGGATGCATCCTGGGCTATAGATGGGATTTTGTTCAAATGAAGTGTGCGTCGCCAAAATTATGCAAATGAGCTTACAAAATGTGAAAATGGTCAAGAATTAATATCTCGAGAACCGCTGTTTTGATTAGTTTGAAAATTTGTGCGCAAGTACCTTAGGTAAACCTTAGACAGTTTTATGAGTATTGTGAAGATATACTTAATTTGTATTTTTGCTGAATTTTTTGGTGATTTTTCTCATTTTTTGCTCACGTGTTGACACCAGTGGGCATATTTCGCAGCGATGTCTGTTTGTCTGTGTGTCTGTCTGTCTGTCTGTCTGTCCATCTGCCATCTGTGTGTACTCAATATCTCAAAAACGGCTCATCAGATCAGAATCAAATCTCGTACATAGATTTAGTTTGCAAATGGCAAGAACTGATTAGTTTTTGGTGGGTGTGGCTTGCTTGCTTTTTGCTCATTTGCATTATTAATGATTTTAGAAAAAAACTGATATATATTGACAACGACCACACACAATTTGTTGAGATTCACTACAAATGTTGATGACACCAAGATATATCAGCTTTGAAAGATATTAAGGGGTGACGTGAAAGATAATTACTCATTTGCATGTTTAATGAAATTCCCTAATTAGGAGTATATATCTGAATTTACTTGATCAAAATTGACGAAACTTGGTATGCATATTGAAGATACTATGATTTAACCTTATTGAAAGTCATTAAGCATTTTTACAACATCCAAATCCCAATTTGCATATTTAATGAATTTTTGAAATTAAGGATATATATTTAAAGTTACACGACCAAAATTGATGAAACTTGCTATGTGCATTTAAGATACTATGATAAAACATTATTAAATGTAATTCAGCATTTTTACATCAGCCAATTCCTAATTTGCATATTTTATGAACTTTCCTAATTAGGGGTATTTATCTGATTTGACGTGACCAAAGTTGATGAAACTGGCTATGCACATTAAAGATACTATGATAGAACATTATTGAAAGTCACTAAGCATTTAAACTTCAGCCAATTCCTTATTTGCATATTTAATGAACTTTCATAATCAGGGATATTTATCTGTATTGACTAAACCAAAGTTGACAAAACTTGCTATGTACATTAAAGATGCTACGATACGACATTATTGAAAGTCATTAAGCATTTTTACTTCATTCAGCTCCTAATTTGCATACTTAATGAATTTTTGAAATTAGGGATATATATTTGAATTTACATAACCAAATAGATGAAACTTGCTATGTATGTTAAAGATACTATTATGTAGGCTAACATCATTGAAAAGCATTAAGCATTTTTGCTTCAGCCAATTCCTGTGTGTATTTAATTAACTTTCCCAATTAGGGATATATACTTGGATTTATTTGATCAAAGTTGGCATAACATGCTATGTACATTGATGATTATACCTGGTTATACCAATATGGGAATCATTTCGCACTCTTGTTTCATGTCAGCTAATTTATAGTTTGCATATCTAATGAGCTTTCAAAGTTTGGAATATATAGTTTGAAGGACTTGACCAAAGGCAATTAATTACACTTGCTATATAAAGTGGTGATACAATGACAGCAGTCAAAGAAATCAATTATTTTTTTTCAGTTAATTACATATTTGAATACTTAATGACCTATAGAGTTAATCTGTGGTGAATATTGTTTATTATGTTGATCATAATTATTTCAATGGAGTTGCAAACATGTGGCAAAGGTACAAATTTACACATAACTGCAATATATAGTGAAACACGTGAGCATTTACAGTTCATATCTGGTCAGTAAATATTATTCTTCTCTGAAACTGGCGGCCCAATCGCTTTCAAATTTGGTTGGATCTTTGCAAGGGTGTTACTCTTCTAATTTGTTGAAATTATGACAAAATTGTGAAATTACTATTTTGGAGCAATTTTGTCATGTTTGGTCAAAAAATCTTAAACAGTATTTTCTTTTAAAACCCCTGGACAGACAGCTTTGATATTTGGTACAGAGATGAACAGAGATGACAATAGTTAGATATGTGGATATTGTCCTGAAATATACAAATTTGTATTTTTAAGACAATATTGTCATTTTTGGTCAAGAAAACTTGTTCTCAAAATTACTTGTTTGATAGCTTTGTAATTTGGTATAAAGTCCCAAGGGATGTTATTAGATAAGTTTTCTGCTCAAAGTGTTGGAAACCCCCCAAATTTGTATATTTTAGGTAATTTTCTCAGTTTGTGACCTTAAATGACCTACACCAACCCAGGATATGTTGTGAGACAGTTTTGAAGGCTGTGAACATAATTTTGTCATATTTGGTATCAATTTGTAGGAAAATTTGATCGAGAAAACAAAGCTGAGGTGAATTTTTTCATTGCGGACCAATTTTTGCAACTTTTTTATGTAAGACATACAAGAACTGATGAGAAATTTGGATCAAGGATAATTCCAGATGTTGTAATCACCGCCCACAGTGGAAGGCATTTCACCATCTGTAACTAACTTAAGTGCTGTTTACATTAGAATGATAACACTCATGGCATTAATTAAAAACTCCCCAAGGTTGTAAATACATTTCCTGTCATCTGGCGTTATGTAATACAAGGGATGGAACATTTGATATTCAGGAGGGGGTAGGGTCTAGAAGATTGATGAGGTAGCATTACTTGTTTACCAGATCCCTTGTACATTTTTTTACCAACTCCCACCTTTTCTTTTTATCAAACCTTTTCTGTCACTTTTTAGTTGTTTACATTTGCTTATGTATTTAGGATCTGCTTGTCCCATTGCTATAGAAGTTGATATGCATGTTCCTAAAGATGACCTCCAGTACCTAAGTTGGAGACCTTATTTGCTTTTGTCATTCTTGTTTTTCCTGGTTTAAATATTTGTTGAATTTACCAAGTCAAACCGAATGTGAGCACACTGTCCTTGACGGTATTTTTGTTCATCTAGCAAACAATATAGAAATTAGTGAAAGTATAGCATTGTACAGTAACAATTAAAGTGTGCCATTAGTTTATTGTGTATCCTCTTTATTTTGTTTCCAGGTCAGCAGCAGCAGTGAGCTCGCCCTCACTCCAAAAAAAGGCTTTGTGGAGTATCCTCTCCCTAATAAAAAGGAGTTTGTGGAGTATCCTCTCCCTAATAAAAAGGAGTGTTACGAATACAAAGCTACGCAATTGCTAAGAAATCCCTCCGAACATTCAGAAATGCACAAGGCAAATTCAGTTACAGATATTTCTAACTGTGATGTCATAGCAAATCAACTAGTGTCTGTACAAGGTAGTTGTACCGATTCAGAAACCACTTCACCTACAGCTATAAATGATATTTGTAGATCTGAACCACATATACAGCTGATCTTTGGAAATACACATCAAGGAAGCAATGTTTTTGGCGCTAGCTCTCGAGGAAGACAATGTACTTGTAATGCTCTAATTAGTTTGTGTTTATCAAGACATGGTAACGTAAAGATGTCCAGTGATTTAGATTATATTCTACAGAAAGGTGACAGTTTGTATAAGTCTGTTACATCAGAGTTACGGCGCAATAAAGACTCTCATCATGAGATGCTAATGATAGATGAACTGCCCAACTGTGTGCTTATTGATCAACACGAATACACTATTCAAAAAGTTGATTGTTATACAGGTATGCTGAATGAAATCTCAGATCCCAGTAGTGATATTTATTATACATTTAGTGAAGCTACTTGCAAGGCATTTCAAAAGTATGCAACTAATTTGCTAATTGTTGGAAGTTACTGTTTGGCATTGTATAGAACTTTGGATAACAAATTTGCAGTGTTTGATTCACATAGCCATGGACCTGATGGTATGCATCACCCTGATGGACGCTGTATGATTCATTACTTTGATACTCTAACAGAGCTGTTAAGATTTATGAATATATTGTTTATTAGTTGGGAATTCACAAGATGTTCACCATTTGAACTCCAAGGTCTTAAGATATCTGTAAATACAAACGTTTCTGCATCTGATAATCAACTGATGACAAGTTATTTTGAGTATCAGTCCAAGTGTCAACAGTTGCACGAAAATTCTGTAACAAAGGAGCATGGAAAGTCTGAATACAATACAAATGTCAAGATGCCACATGCTGTGAAATTTGACAAAAGAATGGTGTTAATGAAACCTGTTGACAAGAGACGGATATATCTCAAAGAATATAAACGAAAACAGCGAGAGAATCCTTCATTCCGTAATAGTGAAAAGCAAAAACAACTTGTTAACAAGCAAAAGAAACGACTTAATCCAGCATTCAAAGAGTCTGAAGCAAACATAAAACAAAAAATGAGACAAAATCCAGCATTTAGAAAATCTGAACTTGAATTAAAACAAAAACTGAGACAAAATGTAGAAATGAGAAGTGCAGAAAGACACAGAGAGACTAAACTGAAGCAAAGGATGCGACAGAATCCAGCATTCAGAAAATCTGAACTTGAATTAAAACAAAAACTGAGACAAGATCCAGCATTCAGAAAATCTGAACTGGATTTAAAACAAAAAATGAGACAAAATCCAGCATTCAGAAAATCTGAACTTGAATTAAAACAAAAAATGAGACAAGATACAGCATTCAGAAAATCTGAACTTGAATTAAAACAAAAAATGAGACAAAATCCAGCATTCAGAAAATCTGAACTTGAATTAAAACAAAAAATGAGACAAGATGCAGCATTCAGAAAATCTGAACTTGAATTAAAACAAAAAATGAGACAAAATGTAGAAATGAGAAGTGCAGAAAGACACAGAGAGACTAAACTGAAGCAAAGGATGCGACAGAATCCAGCATTCAGAAAATCTGAACTTGAATTAAAACAAAAAATGAGACAAAATGTAGCATTCAGAAAATTTGAACTGCATTCAAAACAAAAATGAGACAAAATCCAGCATTCAGAAAATCTGAACTTGAATTAAAACAAAAAATGAGACAAAATCCAGCATTCAGAAAATCTGAACTTGAATTAAAACAAAAAATGAGACAAAATGTAGAAATGAGAAGTGCAGAAAGACACAGAGAGACTAAACTGAAGCAAAGGATGCGACAGAATGCAGCATTCAGAAAATCTGAACTGGATTTAAAACAAAATATGAGACAAAATCCAGCATTCAGAAAATCTGAACTTGAATCAAAACAAAAAATCCAGCATTCAGAAAATCTGAACTTGAATCAAAACAAAAGATGCGACAAAATCCAGATGCCAGAAATGTAGAAAGGAAAATGGATACAGCTCTAAAGCGTAAGGCCAGATTAAATCCACATTATAGACATCATGAACTTGAACTGATTCGCCAAAAACGTAGTCATTCTGCATACAAAGAAAAAGAAAGAGTAAAAAAATCACATTCAAGAGCTAGCAAAAGATTACAAAATCAGGAAATGATACAGAAAATGATACATGATTTTTCTAGACAAGTTTGTGAGACAAGGAGCCAAACAGAATCTGAACAGTCAGTGTCAAGCAGACAAAAGTTTGGAACTCATATAGAAGAATGTATACAAATATTTCATAAGAAGATAGCAGTGGGACCCATTTATGTGTGCACATGCTGTCACCAAACATGGTTCGAACATAGTGTTTCTGAAGTAACTGCAAATAAATTAATCTGTATAAGTGATGAACTGAAACACAAATGTTTTACTGCAAGACGGTCTGTAAATGGCAAAGAATGGTTGTGTAACACATGCCTACAGTCTTTAAGACACAACAAGATTCCAAGATTATGTCATATTAATGGACTTGGGTTTCCAGACAAACCACCAGAATTGAATTTACATCCTCTTGAAGAACGATTAATTTCACTGAGAATTCCATTCATGACGCTTTATGAACTACCACGAGGCAGTCAATATCAGCTCCACGGATCAGTTGTCAATGTTCCTGTTGACATTGCTCCAACAGTGAAGTCTTTGCCAAGATTACATGACAGTGCAGCAACCATTCCTATTAAGTTGAAAAGGAAACGAACATACAAGACATGTGTACTGCAACAAAATGTTAGACCAGTGGCTGTTCTTTGTGCTTTACATTATCTGATGACAAAGTCTTTGTATAAAAATGCAAATATAAATATTGATGAGGGTTGGCTAGCAAGTGTAACTGAAAGTCAGAGGCATGAATCTGAAGAAAACAATAACATTGACTGTAATGGTGATGACAGTGACAATAGTGATACATTTAGTGAAGTTGACCAAAATGAAAATGTACCTGGCAATCTTGACACAATGTTAGATGATGAAAACATTGATAGATTTCAAAGTTTGACATTTGCTCCAGGTGAAGGTCAATCTCCATTAAGCTTATTTCAAGATAAAGATGCTGAAGTTTTATCATTCCCAGCAGTATTTTGTGGTGAAAGACGAAAATGTGATGAACAGGATGCCACAATAAAATTACACTACAGTGAAATTTGCAAATGGGAACTACGGGCTGAAGATCGCAGAGTTGCTTCCAATGTGCCAAATTTATTTTTCAAAGCTAAGAAGTTGCAAATCAAACAAGTTGCAGACAAAGGCACACTTGTCATGAAAAGGGTGCAAAGCAAAGGAAAAGAGTACACTGCTGGTGAAATGCTGAATGAAAATACACAAAACAATATCACAAAACTTGATGAAGGTTACCGCATTTTCCGAACAATTAGAAATTCGCCTCCCTATTTGGAACAATGTAGAAAAGACATTATGGCAATGATCAGACAGCTTGGCTTACCAACATGGTTTATGTCTCTAAGTGCTGCTGATTCAAAATGGCATGATCTACTAGTAATGCTAGGTAAACTGATTGACAAGAAAGACTACACTGATGATTTGGTTGACAACAAATTGAGCTGGCGTGATGTTACAAGACTTGTAAGTTCAGATCCTGTCACTTGTGCAAGATATTTTAATGACAGAGTACAGCAGTTCATTGAAATGGTGCTAAAGAGTCCACATTGTCCAATTGGTGAACTGAAAGACTATGTATATAGAGTAGAATTTCAGCACAGAGGTTCTCCACACATTCATATGTTAGTTTGGGTAAAAGATTCTCCATTATATGATACTGCAGACAATGAAGAAATTGAAAACTATGTTGACACATATATCTCATGTTCAGATGATCAGCCTGAGGAACAGACTGATTTGTTAAATATGCAAAAACATAAGCATTCCAGATCATGTAGAAAGAAAGGACAAGCATTATGTAGATTTGGATTTCCCATACCACCAATGTCAAAGACAACACTTTTATCGCCATTTGAAGAACCTGAACGTGATGACTATGAGAATTTGTATAAGAAAATAAAAGAACAGCTAGATGAAATGAAAGATGGATGTGATATATCTTTTGAACAATTCTTGCAAAATCTAAACTGTACTGAGGAAGACTACATCAAAGCTATCCAGACTTCTATCAAAGGACCAAAAGTTTTCCTGAAAAGGAAACTGTCAGAAATACGAATCAATCCTTACATGAAATCATTGCTTACTGCATGGAAAGCCAATCATGACATCCAGTTTGTTGTTGATCCCTATGCTTGCGCAGTATACATCACAAACTATATTAGTAAAAGTGCAAAAGGGATGAGCACATTGCTGTACAATGCTTGCAAAGAAGCAAGGAAAGGGAATGATGATATTAGACGACAAGTTCGGTTTATCGGCAATCAATTCTTGAATGCCACAGAAATATGTGCTCAAGAAGCTGTTTACTTAGCACTACAACTCCCTTTGATTAAGAAAACACGAGAAGTGATATTCATCAATACATCACCACCTGAAGACAGAGCACGTTTACTAAAAAGTACAGAACAGCTTGAAGAATTACCAGAAAATTCCAAAGATATATATTCTTCAAACAGAATTGTCAGATATGCTATGAGACCAAAGCAACTTGAACATTGGTGTTTGGCAGATTATGTATCAGAATTGAACATTACCTACCCAGCTTCATTTGACTTCACAAAGCCACCACCATATGCAGACAATCATGATGATGATGACATTGGTACAGATAATGCAGTTAGTGTAGACAGTGATGGTAAAGAAATTTCACATAGTATAGATATTACATTGCCTAATGGAATCAAGATCAAATCAAGACAAAATCCAAGAGTTATCCGCTATGTCCGATACAGTGAAAAGGTAGACAGAGAAAACTACTGCAGAGAGCAATTACTGTTATTCTTACCATGGCGTAATGAGACTGAAGACTTATTAGATCATGGCAGATATGATAATTATTCCGCACACTATGACAAGAAAAAACAACATATCCAAATTGCCAGACAGAAATATGATTTTAAGTGTAAAGATCTTGAAATTGCCATTGAGAGAGCAGAATCAGATACATTAGCTGATGACATTGAAAATGCTATGCAACATATTGCACCTAATAATGTTCAGCATGAATGTGATGATGAACTAATAGGACGAACTGAAAGTAGTTCCTTTGAATTTTTCAATCCAATACGAACAGTACAACAACAAAATTATGATATTGGACAAGATATTGGAGTTCCATCAAGGGTTAGTGATGATTTGCTGAAAAGCTGCATGTCAGATACTGAATACTTAAAGTTACTCAGGAAATTAAATATCAAGCAGAGAGAATTTCTGCTACATGTTACTCATTGGGTCAAAACAAGAACTGAACCTTTAAGAATCTTTCTGACTGGAGGAGCTGGAGTTGGAAAGTCTGTTGTCATAAAAGCTGTACATCAAGCATTGCATCGCTACTACATATCACAAGACATTGATGATTTAGATCATTTACGTGTTTTGAAATGTGCACCAACAGGTACTGCTGCATACAACATTGAAGGAACTACTCTTCATCATGCATTTGCTATACCTGTACAACAGAACTTCACTAAGTTAAGTCCTGAAAAAGACAATACTTTGCTCAACAAATACAAACACTTGAAGTTTGTGATCATAGATGAAGTTTCATTAGTAAGCAATGAATTGTTTAGAAGAATTGATCAACGCTGTAGACAGATAATGAGAAATGATAGCCCATTTGGTGGTCTCCATGTGCTTCTTGTTGGTGATTTATTTCAACTGGAACCAGTATACTATACATGGGTTTACAATAATCTAGTATCAGGTCATAGAGCTCTGGCAACAAACCAATGGAAAGAATATTTTGTGATGTATGAACTCACAGAAATTATGCGACAGAAGGGTGATCAAACTTTTGCTCACCTTCTAAACATATTGAGAGAAGAAAATCACACACAAGATGATATCAAGAAATTGCAAAGGAGAATAATCAGTGCTACTGACGAGAACTATCCACACACTGCACCTCACATGTTCACAACAAACAATGAGGTTAGCAGTTTTAATGAATCAGTGTATAACAGTACCACAACACAAAAGGCCATTATACAAGCGGTGTCAACTGTTATAGGAGATGTTACAGATGAGGTCAAAGATGTAACACTACGCCATTTGAATCATGACAAAAAATATACAAGTCACATGCAGACTGGTGGTCTTGCAAAACAGCTCAGAGTTGCAGTTGATTTACACTATGATTGTACAGTTAATCTGGATGTAGAAGATGGCTTGACAAATGGAGCAACATGTGTGCTCAAGAAAATTGAATATAAACAAGGCCTTTCTAAACCAGCAATTCTTTGGGTGAAGTTTATTGATAATAAAATTGGTCAAAACTGGAGACAAAAATACCAGTCATTCTATACAAGCAATATCAAGAAATCATTTACTCCCATTTTTGCCATAACAAGGACTTTTCCAGTGAACCGTGCTTATGTAACCAGACAGCAATTTCCACTGTGCCCATCTTCTGCTAGAACAATGCATAAATGTCAAGGTTATACTTTGCCAAAGGCTGTCATTCATATGGGTACACGAAAAATATCACAGTCACACTATACAGCTTTCAGTAGAGTTACCAATCTTAAAAATCTGCATATTTTGCATTTCAACGAAAGTAAGATTGCTGTGTATCCATCTACAAAAGAAGAAATGCATAGATTGCGCACTGAATGCCAACTAGAGTGTTGCTATACACCAGTGTATGAAATGCCACAGCATAAACACAAAGTGATCTTTCAGAATATAAGATCTCTTCACAAACATTTCCAAGACATAGCACCAGACTCAAACTATCTCAATGCCGATGTTATAGGTATTGCAGAAAGTCGTCTCATGAACAGTGATCACACTGACACGTATGCATTGCCAGGATTTCACAGTGTTATTCGAAATGATCAACAGCAGACAACTACCACCAGACCACCTCATGGTTTAGCAGTATATGTTCAGAAAACATACACCGTCATTTCAACGCACCACTTCTCCTCCAATGATATTGAGTATTCATTTGTCAATGTAAAATCCAATGATAATAGATTATTGCAAATTGTCTTTGTGTATAAATCCCAGTCTTGTTCAGTTTCGACTTTAAGAGAGAATGTACACACCATCAGTAGTTTGATAGATCCAACCCACAGCTTTTTAATTATTGGTGACTTCAACATTAATGCTGCAACACCTGAAAATCGATCTCTGATTGAGTGTTTAGAAACGACTTTTAATAGTCCCCAGCTGATTTCTGAAAAAACTACAGTATATAACACAATCATTGATCTTGCTTTCAGTAATGTCAACTGTACTGTTGGCACCATTGACTCAGTTATCTCTGATCATAAAGTCATCACAGCACAAATATAATGAAATTTTATACTATCCGATATTAGTTTGCTACAAGAACCTGTAATGACTCTGACAAGATAATAGCACACACTTGGAACTGTATTTACTACATATTGTCACAGAATGGTGATGGAGCCCTTCAATCAGGCAAGTGCAATGGAAACGAGGTCAGTTGATGACCTACAGCTAAGGTCACGCAACTGCCGAAAATTCAGATTAATCCTGCAAGGCCAAAGATATGGGAAGTAGCAGAATTCCCAAAGAATGGGGTCAGCATGGAATGGGGGTCAGCATAGAATCCACGGCCCTTGTCTCAGAGAAGAGGAAAAGAGACAAAAGGTGGTAAAATGGAAAGAGGGGCAGTTGATGACCTCGAGCTAAGGTCAGGCAACTGCCCGAAGTTTGGATCCATCCTGCAAGGCCAAAGATATGGGAAATAGCAGAATTCCCGAGGAATGGCGGTCAGCATGGAATCCAAGGCCCTAATTGTCTGAGAGAAGAGGACATAATTCTCATAGGTTGGCTATAAAAATTGTCATATTTTGTGTTTAATAGTGTTATTGTAAAACCTATTCAATGACACAATTATACATGCATATTAATATATATATATATATATATATATATATATATATATATTATATATATATATATATATATATATATATATATATATTGCATACAGTCAACATAGGATACTATTACACATGAGGAAATGGGGGTATCAGTAACAATTCCATGCAATTTTCAATGTTGGTTGTGTATCAATGTATCCACAGCAAAATCCTGCAAGATATGATTAAAAAAATTAAATTTTCTCATGTAACTGTCACATTTATCACTTTTCCTTTCCATCTCTTGCAGGAGTTGTCATCGATGTAGGTGGTGTCAAACGGCTCACAGTGAGAGGTATTCTGTAGAGTGGCGTTTTTGATGCACCTCCAAGATGTCTCTTCACAGAATTTTGTCAGTTTAATGGATTTGATGGATGTCCCTTCTGCACCTCTCCAGGAGCAACAGTAAAAACCCGTGAAAGAGGCCATACATATGCCAACCCTTTTGATAGGAGTCAGATGTCAGGACATGGAGAACCCTGCAAACAGTTGACTTTACCAAAACTGCAGCAGAAATGGGAAATCCATTTAGGGGAATTAAACATTTCAGTTTGACATTGACATTCCCAAATTTTACACCATTAGAGGCATTGCTTTGGATTCTATGCACAGACTTTGTATCGCTGTTTTGAAGATGCTGGTAAACCTTTGGACTGATAAAACTTACAAGGATGACCCCTTCTGTATTGGTGATAAAATTAGTAGTATTGATAAATCGCTGTTTAATGCAGAGCTGCATGTTGCCAACACAGTTTTTTTCAAAGGAATTTTCCTCATCTAAGATGACAACGACACCCCTCATGGTAACATTTCTGTGATTTTGAGAAATTACGCTGCATTGGGTGCAGTGTCCCCTTAATCTTTTATTACACATGTTCCTTCTTCCCTTGCTGTTGATCTAACTCATTGGAAACCATCACAATGTAGGACTTTCTTTATATTGTACTATTCTGTACCTTCATCATGGCATCATTTGCCAGACATTTATTTCACCCATTATCGCTTATTGGTTTGGGCATTTTTCCATTTAACTGTATATCTATTGAAAACATACAGTCCTCTGAATAAGACTGACTGCACAACATGCGGTATGTGTGATTGAAAATAAAATAAAGATGCTTTTACTGTGTTAAAAACCTTTTGTACATTCAATTTCATTTGTTGTATGAGATTCATGCATCATTGCAAACAATGATACAGTTTTTGAAGTGCATCTGAGTTCTTGTGAGAAGAACACAAACTTATACAATACTTTGCCATCACACTATTTCATAGACATGCAGAACTAAGTTGTCTCAGCTCTACATTTAGTCTGCAGGATCAAATGGTTGAGCTGTTAAGCAAATGTGAATACAACATTAGCACAAGCAAAGTGTGAAATACATGTTACTGTCTCAATCTGGGGCGATTTCGCTATATACCTGAATTCTGACTTTAGCTAGCCATCTAGTTGGACTGTACAGTTGAACAGTCCCCAGAATATACATATGTCTGACTTAGATTTGTGTGCACAGTAAATTTTCTTCACAGTCTCTGACTTTGACTGCATGTCATCTCATTAGACTGCACAGTCAAGTTAGACTCTGTAATGATAAACTCTCGCAAAGACCATGGCTATTGTAAAGTTATGTAGTTTTGTGTACTCTTGGAACTATTGACAATTCTAACCTTGCATTTTCATGAACCTTTCAGGCAGAAATGTAAACACTTTATAGTGTACTCAGACACTACCAACTATTTCTTTGGTTGCTCACATTTTTTCTTACCCGCAGCATGTGCAGAAGGATTTGAGTATACGCATTTACAAGAGTTTTTCAAAAATCATGCTTTATACAGAATCTGAGTATACATTGAATTCTTTCCAGTATGCTTTTTTGGTTAGGGCCATGACAATTGTTGCATAATGCTAAAGACCTCAATTTTTTTACATTTACGTTTTGTGCTTTGGCCATTCATGTCTATAAAGACTGACAAGATTTTCTATTGCTCAGTAGCAAAGTACACAAATTACTTGTGGAAATTTTTGAATTAGTCATGGTAGAATCCTGATAACCAACCACGTGACCAAGTCCATTCTTTGTATGTCAGCAACTCATAACAGCGGAGCTATATCGGCTGCTAGGCCGCTTGTTTGTATTTTCTGTCAGGTTCTATTCGCAGCAATTTTAAACTTTGAGGAAATTCAGATCAGTAGTGTGCTTAAGTCTCTGCAAAGGACTGATATTGCATTTTATGGAAGGCATCAAGAGACTTAAAATAATATTAAGTATTTTAATGGGCTCATTCAAAGGCAGTCATAGGGTATCTCATAAAGGGTAGTCATCTGTATTTATGTCAGGGTATACATTTCACATGATACCAAGGATTTAGTCTTTTGTGTCTTCGATATTTGCTGAATCAAACACAGCTTGTGTTTTGCATAGCAGCGTAAAATATTTATGTATTTCCATGATATGACATAAAGACAGGGTATTAAGATTCCACTGAACAGGTATTCCAGTATTCTTGACAGGGATAGAGGACAAACAGTATTCCCACTGTGAAAGGTGAGCCAGCAGTGATTTTGTCCAAAGTTTAATAATTGCAAGGTCGAGTAATCAATGGATCATTCATGATAACTCTGTCAATTTATTATTCTTTTATAAGATTTGTAAACAAAAGTGTTTTTTTTTCAAATCCGGGGTAGGAGTAGATCCTGTCAACTCAAGTGGCTAAATATCGCTGTCCAGTCGCTCTGATGTTTTGTGTATGGGTTAGCATGGATGACCTCAGTCAGATTTGTTCATATTGTTAACATTTTAGTTACATTTTGATTGTGACGACCTTGAAATATGGTTATCATTCTTGGTCAATAATTAATATTTGACAGAATGCATCGTATGAGTGATTTTTCTTTCTTTCATCTGACCTGATCTCACAGAGCTGTATCAACTGCTTGTTGGTTGGTTTGTCCGTATTTACAAACTCCAGTGTACTCTACGCCAATCTACTTACAAAGAGCAGTGTCAACTTGTGATACAAACTCCTTAGGTAGTCCACTAAGTCATTGTATAACAGTAGTTGTCAGATAGTCAATATTGACACTGTAGTATGCCACAGATAACTACAGATAATGAATCATTGTCATTTTAGGGGGCCTTGTTACACGTTTCAGAACAATTGAACATTTGCTGTATCTTGTTCATTCTAATATCGATTGCCACAAAATCCATTTCTGTAAAAAAAATGAGATTGTTAGAGCAAGATCATTTGTTTTTGTGATTTATGAATTTTCACTTTTTGTGCAATGATGAATGAGAAAGAAGTTCAGATAATATTTCAATGTTCAGATTTCAGTTCCTGTAACAAATTATTATCAGTTATGTTGTTCAGTTATTTGTGGTGATCTATTTGACAATGCTGGAATGACGTTAGAGTGATGTGTACGTAAACCCTTCTCATGCGGTATAAGCCTCTATGCAACTCATGATTGTAAAGCACACAGATACACAAAGAAGGTGGAACAGATGGTGTCATGTGGCTTTTATACATGCTGCACACTGGTATAGGATTTTCTTTCACTGAGTAAATGTACTTATTTGATTTTCCATGACTGCGTTTACACTGAAAATGCTTTGTTCACTGTGTCTGTGTGTGCAAATTTACACCAAATTATGATTTTGAAATCCCCAATGAATGACACAGTTGACACGTTTGTAGATGCTGGTATCAAAAAAGTAATTTGCAAAAATAACAAAATTACATCCTTATTGGCATACTTAAATGAAAAATAAAATCATTTAGCTCACAAGAAGTCATGCTTAACCAAAATTTGCTGCTTATTTATTGAATTTTACACAAAACTATTTTGTCTGTATTCTTGAGGGGATGAGAAATAAATATATCGTGTGATACTAAGTGTATTTGATCACAGTGTAAGTGTTTGAGATGACCCCTAGGTCAGGTCACAGCCGTAAGTCATACCCAGGTAAATAGGGAGTGATAGACTTTGAAAAGAAAAAAGCTTCACTTTGACAAATTAGTCAATGAAAAAAAATTCATACGGAATACTCCTGTTACCAAAGTATGACATATTAGGGGTGTTAAGTGTCTCCGTTTCACAAGCGTATATGTAATTTGCTCGGCTGATGTTAAATATAAAATATCATAGGGTAACATGAGGCTGCCTGAGGGGTGGTGTGTACTTTAAACTGTACATTTCTTTATCCTAATAGTAATCAAGGTATTTGCCAATAACACATCTAGAGTCCATTTGAAGTGTTCTATTGACATTGGCTAATCAGCTTGCAGCATTCCTGGTCTGTTCTGTAATTGCCACCATCACCCCGTCACTTCAGGGATTGGCCTTTTGTTGCCGACACTCTTAACGGACACCGACCAAATGCGTGATTGTTCACGTAATTGATAGCAATACACACCACTGCGACAGATTTGTGGGGCTGCCAACAAAGATATTGTCTTTGTCGTGGAGACTTTTTGCCTTCACAAGGTATGTGGCTTTGTCGTTTCTGAGTTGAGATTGTTAAGAAAGTCATGCTTTTAGCAGAGGGAAATAATCAAGTAGGTTTGTAAATGTGAAATTTGATTTTCTTCCAGGCGACTGGCAAGCACTCAGGGAGAGATACGCATTGGACCAAGTCATCAAGCCGTTCTTCCAGAACAAAAACCCAAAACGGAAGCGAGGAAGACATGAGTTCAACTCAGAAAGAAGAACTGATATGGAAACCCACAGTCAATGACTGTGACTTAATGATGTATTTAAGAGCCGCAAGGTAAGTTGACCTTTGACCTCACAAGAGAACCATTCAGCTAGAACTACATTGAAAACACTTTTGTTCAGGCGTTTGTGTTGAAGCACTTTGACCTTCGACATCAGTAGATTGTGTCAAAGGTCATGAGAGCTGTTTCCAATCACTTCTCAACTCAAGAAAGCTGCCGTAACATTGTGGTCACAAGGTTATATAGCTTCACAAATAAAAAAGGAAAATGGGATTTTAAATCATGAAATAAAAATCAAATGTGATATGACTGTGTGCTGTTGGAATGCTAGTCTCTTTAAAAGCTGATGGTGTGGAAATGTACAAGATAACTTGTGTTGAATACCAGAGTAGTGTAATAAAAAAATCCATAAAAAGGGTAGAATTTTATGAAAATTTTTGTATGCTGTTATTAGAGCATTTTAAACATGTCATGCATTGTTTTGAAGATGACTAGCACTTACAGTGTATCCTGTATGTGATAATATTTAATTTTTGTTTGGTATTCCATGAAACTCTTAGTGCAAAAAACGTTTCCTAGTATGTAATAATAATAATAATAATAATAATAATAATAATAATAATTATTATTATTATTATTATTATTATTATTATTATTACAACAATAGCAATTGGTAAAAAGGGACATGCAGATAACTAACATCCAGTGAACAAGTTTAAAAACTTGTGTCATCAAGAAATAACCAGATATGAACTGTAAATGCTCACCTGTCTCATTATATATGTATATTGCAGTTATGTGTAAATTTGAACCTTTGCCACATGTTTGCAACTTCACTGAAAGTATTATGATCAACATAATGATTAAACTCTATAGATCATTAAGTATTCAAATACGCAATTAGCTGAAATAGAAATAATCAATTTGTTTGACTGCTGTCATTGTATCACCTCTTTATATAGCAAGTGTAATTGCCTTTGGTCAAGTCCTTCAAACTATATATTCCAAACTTTGAATACTCATTAGATATGCAAACTATAAATTAGCTGACATGAAAACTTAAGTGCGAAATGACTTTCAATATTGGTATAACCTGGTATAATCATCAATATACATAGCATGTTATGCCAAGTTTAATCAAATAAATCCGAGTATATATCCCATAATTAGGAAAGTTCATTAAATACACAAATTAGGAACTGGCTGAAAGAAAAATGCTAATGCCTTGCATAAATGTTAGACTACATAATAGTATCTTTAATGTACATAGCAGGTTTCATCAATTTTGGTCATGTAAATTCAAATATATATCCCTAATTTCAAAATTCATTAAATATGCAAATTAGGAGCTTGATGAAGTAAAAATGCTTATGACTTTCAGAACTTGTCAGTATCATGTAGATATCTTTAATGTACATAGCAAGTTTCGTCAACTTTGGTCTAGTCAATACAGATAAATATCCCTGATTATGAAAGTTCATTAAATATGCAAATAAGGAATTGGCTAAAGTTCAAATGTGTAATGACTTTCAATAATGTTCTATCATAGTATCTTTAATGTACATAGCCAGTTTCGTCAACTTTGGTCTCGTCAATTCAGATACATACCCCTAATTAGGAAAGTTCATAAAATATGCAAATTAGGAATTGGCTGAAGTAAAAATGCTTAATGATATTTAATAATGTTCTATCATAGTATCTTTAATGTACATAGCAAGTTTCATCAATTTTGGTCATGTAAATTCAAATATATATCCTTAATTTCAAAAGGTCATTAAATATGCAAATTAGGATTTGGATGAAGTAAAAATGCTTAATGACTTTCAATAATGTTAAATCATAGTATCTTCAATATGCATACCAAGTTTTGTCAATTTTGATCCAGTAAATTCAGATAAATACCCCTAATTAGGAAATGTCATTAAATATGCAAATTAGTAACTATCTTTCACGTCATCCCTTTAATAACTTTCACAGCTGATATATCTTGATGTGATCAACATTTGTAGCAAATCTCATCAAATTGTGTGCAGTCGTTCTCAATGTATATCAGTTTTTTCTAAAATCATTAATTATGCAAATGAGCAAAAAGTAAGCAAGCCACACCCACCAAAAACTAATCAGTTCTTGCCATTTGCTAACTGAATCTATGTACCAGATTTGATTCAGATGTGATGAGCCGTTTTTGAGATATTGAGCCCACAGACAGACAGACAGACAGACAGACAGACAGACACACAGACAGACAGACATCGCTGCGACATATGCTCACGTGTGTAAACACGTGAGCAAAATGATAATTTGAAAATCAACACCAAACTGTATCCTCATAAAGGAAATTCAAGGTATAGCCAGAGTGTTGTGAAGGCAGTAGTTGCCTAGTAAATTATATCCCAGTTCCACAGCCATTTTATGGCATTTCCAGTGATCAGATTAATGTACTCCATTCACCCTTATCCTGCCAACCTATCACTTCCCCACCCGCCAAGTCTGTAAAACCCAGTTATATTTTCACTGTCTTCACATTGTATGGTATGGCAGGTTTGACAACAGGATTGTAACAGAGTTCTCAGTCAACCACCAGTGTTTTCAAATCTTTGTTTAACTGTTTAGATGTAATGTTACTGTGTGGGTCAAATATTCAATGAATAGTCCATATGCAGATCAAATATTCAATGATCAAGCCATGGAGGTCAAATATTCAATGAACAGTCCATATGCAGGTCAAATATTCAATGAACAGTCCATAATGCAGGTCAAATATTCAATGAACAGTCCATAATACAGGTCAAATATTCAATGAACAGTCCATAATACATGTCAAATATTCAATGAACAGTCCGTATGCAGGTCAAATATTCAATGAAATGTCCATATGGAAGGTGAATATTCAATGAACAGTCCATGTAAGGGTCATGTATTCAATGAACAGTCCATATGCAGGTTAAATATTCAATGAACAGTCCATAATACAGGTCAAATATTCAATGAACTGTCCATATGCAAGTCAAATATTCAATGAACTGTCCATATGGAGGGTGAATATTCAATGAAAAGTCCATATAAGGGTCAAATATTCAATGAACAGTCCATACACAGGTTACAGCAACAGAGACATTCTGTTGTGCAAGGAATCCATATATTATGTTGTCTGAATAGACAAACAGTGCGTAGCGTTTGTCATGTCTGGAAATAAATATGCATCTCTTCTTCACACAGGAGTATGGCTGCGTTTGCCGGAATGTGTGACGGTGGATCGGCTGAAGAGGGTTGTGAAGCAGCATCAAAAGATGACACAACAATCAATGCAATGAATATGGTATGTATTCTTATCCTCCATCTGCTCCTGGTATTTTGTTAACCTGCTCACCCGTAATTCTCTGTCAACAGGTCCACAGTTGCCATTGACAACAAGTGGTTTGGACCAAACAAAAGTGGTGAAAAGGGTGAAGATTTATTTTTTACTAGTCATGTTTATCATTTCTCAAAGCCTATCAGGGTGCAGAATAATACTTCAAATTATACTTTGATATTTTGATTGAGGGGAGCAACAGCCATATTGAGATTCAAGGAGGACAGCTTTCCTTTTGAGTTAAGCCTTTGAGTGGCTGAATTTCCACCAAAATTTTAGGGTAACATTTTACCAGTTTTTGAGAATTTTTCTGTAATATTTTTGATAGTTTTGGACCAATTAGACATCATATTTTATTTGGTACAGTTCTTTATCAAAATTTTGGCAAAAATCTGAAAATTTTGACGAGAGCATATTTTATAAAGGTGAAAAAAGTTTACTTTGGTGCCCAAAGAGTTAAGCTATCTAATTTTGAGCAAATTTTCACTACGTTTGCCCTATTTTGATATTCGTTTATCCATTAAGACATGTCGCTTTCCAGTAATACCCAAAGTAAACAGTCAGGAAGTTTTTGAATAATTTCAAAATCAATATCAGGTTGTACTGACTATTTGCAAACAAATTTGTACCTGCGACTTCGCCGAATCAGATATTAATTTCACTTCAGTAAATAGAAGATTTTACAATCTGTGTGGGTCTGTATATGGAAGTACATGGTTTGAAATTGAACCATTGAATGCTTTGAAAACATTGCAAGTAATGACTTCCCTGCATCCAAAACTATAAATTTTAATAATATTAGTCAAGGCTTATCTGGTAGTGTTCACTGGCTACAGGAGATTCTGGGACAAAAGGTATGTTTAACACAGGTGTATCGAGTATTAGGGAACTGAATAAAACAGCGTGACTCAGGTCTTAATTGAACCATGTGCAGAATTGTGACGTGTCAGTATTTTCCAAGATTTAATTGAACAATTGGACTGTTGTATGTTACATATTTTAAGCTTTCATAGGAAAAAAACGTCTGGAACATTCAACAGTCGCATGTTTCATGAGAAATGGATTATTTACAAAACTATGAAATTTTACAAGATAATATTTGACACATATCAAATGCCACATGAAAACTTTTGTACACAGAGTTGTTTTTCACAATTATAACTGGAGTCATGTCTGGACAATGAGTCTTGAATCTTTTCTGTATACCGTCTGTCATGGTCTAATTTAATTTGTCTGAGTATTCATAAAAAAAAAATTAAAATTATTTACAATTCATCAGTGATTTATTTGATAGGCAATCGATTTCAAGAAATCAAATTTCATCGAGATGTCAGCAAATGCCCTGGAGAGAGATTTAGAGGTCCCCTGTAGATTGTCCTGCTTCTTTGATCAGGAAGTGACCTGTGTGTTTGACATTGGGAAGGGGAAACAACGTGGTCACACAGAGATAGAACTTGTACATTTGTGTGGGGAAATGATGTCATGGTAGAGAGGTGAATCACTGTAATGGATGGCTGGACAGGGGGAATACATTGTGGTTCTACTGCACACCAATTTATGTCCATCAATACCCACACATAGTGGTCAACCTACACCATAGAAAATCCTGGATTTCAGTCTTAGATATACATTCTACATACTAACATAGTATTGTAAATGAAGTGAGAAATCTTTCTCTTTCCTGTTGAATAGCTTGCTGTCTTTAAGAAACGATGTTGAAATGATTGCAAAAAGCATGGATTTCAGATCATTGTGTGCTGTTTTTGAATAGAGAGGAGTAGTCTGTTTGTCTGCTGTTGTCTCATTGCTGTTTCAATTCATGTTTTGTCTATATACTTGTTCACCAGCTCCATACCAACCAGTATGACACAGGCAGAGCATTACAGGCCTTGGTGAAGTGTCCACTACCAAGATCTGTTGATAAGAAATGGACAGATGAAGAAAATGTAAGTAGAACACTAAGATTAAAATCTATTCTCAGTTATTTTGAAATTCATTGTAAGCCCATGATGACTCTGAAATGAACTTAAAATCTAGCAAGTTGTTTTAGATACAGCTGTGTGAGTTACCATAACAATCACTCTGTAAGTGTCTTTAATACCGTGTCAACTTCATGATCTGTGTGCATATGTGCATTCTAAACTTGTTGGTTGAGAGCATCACCTGATCAAGTTATGTAGATCACATGCATGATGTATACTTGCCTAAAATGAAACAATCTCATGCTGTCAGTGTTTTGTTAAAAATATTCAGTTATGCAAATGTGTAAGTAATAAAAATATGGCAATAACCATTCACCAGTTACAAATATTTGTACATCAAGAATCATGCATTTTATGAATGAAGAAAGTGCCGATGTTTTTTTATAGTTTCTTGCTTGTGTACATTGTTTTGTATCTGTACAGTAATCTGTCACACCTCTTCATCAAAATATATGCGAGAGCTTGAAAATTTTAGTTTAATCTGAATATGTGACATTCTGCTTGGATTTGTAGAAAAAATGTAAAAACCGGCTGATATTGATATCAATGGATTATGTTGTATCACTTTCACTTGTAGTCCGAGCAAATTCATTATCATTTATTCTGTGATCAGTAACGTGATTCAAATGCCTCAGAGAAACATTACTGTAAATAGACAGCGTGCAAAGAATTGGCTATGCCAGCCAGTCAAATATATACAATTATTCATGTTGAATTCTCTGATATTTGAGCTCCGAATCCAAGGAGAAGGAAGTTTCAATGGTTGTTGACAATCAGTAGAATTTTGATTCAGTAGAAGTGGAATTTGTGAGATACCACTAGAACTGAAATCTACACATCTGTCGTTCTCGTCCCAAACACTATACCATTCCATATCTGTGCTAATCGGTGCAGCAATATACTGGCACTGTCATTCATAAACAGACAATGAAAGGTTTCTGGCTTCATGTATAATAAACCAGGAAATAATAATGTAAGGATAGGTTCTAGACTAGTGACAAAACCAGGAAAATGGAAAGATAGTTTCTTGACTATAATGGAATGCTCATACACTGTTTGATCTAGCAAAGAGATCAAACACTTCATGCCTTCTGCTACCTTGATATAGACACTCTTGATGAACATTTCATTCATATTATGAATAAAAAACATTTTATCCATATTATTTTTGAAAGAAAACAATACGGCCATATATCCCTTCATGACACTCAGCTGACGATATGCCAGACTCTCAGACTATGAATACAAACATAGGCCACATATTCCCCTGTATTGACTGCACCAAATTTTAGTTCTCTGTTGTTCATACTGCAATATTTTTGACAGCCATATTGTGCATACCCCCTATGTCTGTACAGAGTTTATTGTTTCTGTATACCACCTAAGCTGATGTAAAATTGAATGTTTGCAGTTATACATCACCTTTAGGTCAATACAGCATTTGTCATTAAACAGTTGCAATCATAACTTTTATGGACTCGGTGAAACCAATAATATAAATTGCCTGAAAAAAAATTCATCCCACTGAAAGCTAAATTTTTCCCAAAATCAGAATATCACAAACTCCAGTATAAGTAGAAAAAGACTTTTAAAACTATTCAACTGAATGGTTTTTGAAATATGAACAGTAAAGGTTGATCGGAAAGCTTTGAAAATATGTCTAAGTTTACTTGGTAAAAGGATATTTCCAACCATCTTTGAATCAGATCTGAAAGAATATTCCCTCGTAGGCCATCACATTAAGGCAAGTTCTTTTCAGAAGAGCTAAATATTTTGAATGCACCAGATTGCACCAGAGCCCTGCAGGTCTTTTGTGTGGAAAATGGTTTTCTGTTTCCATAGAGGTGTGACGTAAAAGTATTGAATGAATATGGCATTACATTATTCAGAATGTCTTTTGTCAAAACTGAATCCAAGTGTTAAATCTTGTAGAGTGTCTGTGTTAGTAAATGATTTGTGTTTGCTTGCAATCATGTATATGATAGTCTGTACATGTACATCAGAGACACTAAACACTTCTTATTGAGCGGCCCCCTGGTCATGAAATGTGTCTGTTTTCTATCTGCTGTGAGAATGCTCTATGTTTGCAAGGCCATTAAATTTGTATTAGCTAGACTAGATTTGCTGCAAGGCTAGAACCACATGTGTCATCAAAGAACGGAGATATTTAACAAACTGACTTTAAAAGCTTCCGTCGATATTGATGCATTAAAGTCCAGGTTTCATTGGTTTCAAGCGGCATTTTGTACTGTAATCTTGACTTGTACTGTAATCATTTAGTTTGTGACTATCTGGTTCCATTCATTTTGTTATTTTTCCGAGTCAACCTGTTTCTTGGAAGTACCTGTTTTCTTAATTTTGACCATTTGCAATGAGCATTACTATTATATTAGTTATTCAAAATGGCCGCCATCCCTACATTAATTTTTCGGGGGAAACTTAAACTTTCAATTTTCACAAAAACAAGCCAGTAAAAAGTTTACTTATTCCATGAGCTTCAAAATGAGCCTCCCACAAGTGGTAGAATAGAAAAGTATTGTGAAATTTTGAGAGGCTGAATATCTGTCCCAAAGGTACATTCTAACTTAACCCTTTCACCCCCAGTTTCCTGTATACAGGTCCAACTTTACCATAGAAAACAATGGATTTGGGACAAACCATGGTGGTGAAAGGGTTAAAGCTCCACTAGCTGTATCTCTTTGCATTTATTTTCAAAAATATGGTTTGAAATCAAAGGCAATATGTAACGATGCTGACAAAAGTGTTACCACAGAACATTTTTCAAACATTGGTGACACATTCAGAACTTAGATTTTAACAACTAAATGATTTACAAGTTGCAACTCAAATAAGGCTGCCACTAATATACATGTTCAAAAATTTTATTTAACCCTTTGAGCACCAAAGTCAATTTTTGTTGCCGTTATAAGATATATCCCTGTCAATTCTTTGAGATTTTTGCTAAAATTTTGGTAAAACCTGTAGCCGATGAAATGTGGTGTCCATTTGGTCCAAAATTATTAAAATATTATAAAAAAAATTATGAAAATAGGTAAAATGATGCACAAAAATATTCTGGTAGCAAAAATTACAGCACTCAAAGGGTTAAAGGTATACTGTCACCTTTTCCAATTTTGCCACAGTTACCATGGAAAGAGAAAATCTAACCAATCACAGATTTTAAGCGGGTGGCCGCTTTTAAAAACAGTGCCCTCACATGGGCATTTTGAATACCAAGGAACGCCTCTTTGACCATATATGGGCATATTTAGATTACAGGTGACTGTATACCTTTAAGTGACCAAATCCATCACCAAGGATTGAAATAGTGACATTTACAAAAATAGTATGTCTTAATACCGGGAATCCAAAACTTCTCCCCAAAAATTGGAATGTTATTTAGGTATTATTATTTGCTAAAAAATCAGCCAATGGAGCTTTAATAAATTTCTAGTTCAACCGACAACTACAGATCTCCTTCAAGTTCAAGTTATTGATACATAGACCATTTGACTTATTTGGTCATTATAGCTATTAATTTCAATTTTTAGAAATCAAAGTTTAAACTAAATGAGATGTGTGCAATATTATTTCTGTGTACTGTGTACTATACAGGTGTTAAATTCACCTTTAAGCTGACCAAAAGGTTTCCACATCTGTATGTACACAACATATTTTAACCTGATCACCACATTCCCTGTAAGCAGGTCCACATTCACTATTGATAACTACTGGTTAATAGGCAAACCATATGAAGAGATGCAGACTCAAATTATAATTCGTATTGCCATACTTACTGAAATGAGTAAACTTGAGATTTGGTGCTTTTTTTCGTTCATATAGACTAAATCGCATGGAAAAAAAATATGAAAAGTTCATAGAGATGAGAAATATGTAGAATCACATCACTTGTAAAGGTGTCAGCTGAGTGGCAGTTGACTGGGGAAAATGACTTTCCGTATAATTTTAATTCTCAAATACCCACTGTAGAAATAACATGGCATATAATTTAGATGGATATCACAGGAAGGAGACTTCTCATTGATGACTACTGATGTAAGTTATGAAGTATAGCTGTTGCAATTATTCTCACACGCGTCATTAAACATTAAACAGACGTTTCAAAAAAAACCAGAAAATCTCACAGCGTATTTATTGTCTGAGAATAAAATGGTCTATAACATCACCAACTTCACAGCCTCCTAACTACAAAGCCATTAAATCCACATCTGAACAAGATGAAAATCTTATTAGAGTTTGATAATGAAAACTGACTCAATAATAGATTTAATGTCTTATTTAAGCTTGATTAATATTGCGGCATCAGCCTTGAGGAATTAAAGCTTTTCTACCAGGAATTGTGGAGCCTGTCTCATTAAATCAAGAACTCACCTCAATGGGGACTCAGTCAGGGGGTTGTAAAATTGTATTTGTGTATAGCTCAGTCTTGTCCATAGATTTTATTTCCACATTAAATGTACTTGCCTTGTAGATATAAAAATGAGAAAAAAAGTACAAAATAAAATAACGTATTTATCTGTACTCCATACCATGATTGCTCAATATCATTGTGAAATTCTCCATCACAAAATACACTGATTTTTTTCTGTCTTATCTTTTCATATTGCTTTGGTTTCAACAGCAGTAGTTGAAGCAAAGCATTGCGTTGCTGGAATTGCTAACACATACTTCAGTCTTTTCTGGAATTTGCTAACAGCTGTCGCCAAATGTGTTAATTCTATTGCGGTATTTTAACGATTATAGTAACAACAATGTCATTACATGAAATGTGCCACTCTTTCAGAAACTAAGCCAGTGTCTCAGCAAAAGGAGGTGTTTAATAAAATCTTTTACAAGCTTATTAAAAACCACAGTTGCCAGCAGATATTGTAATCTTCACTTCAGAGTATTTGCCTTTTTGTCACAATATGCATGACCCCAAGATTAAGGCTGATGACCCCTTGACCTCTGACCTATCCCAGTGAGACCATAATGTTTAAAGTTTCCTGACATGTGTTTCAGTGACTTTGACAAGATACAGAATCAATGTTTCATTCTCTAGTTTTGCATCCTCTTGCTTGTAATGATAACAAAAAATAGTTATCCACTTTGCAGTGCACAGGATAATTTTGTTAGCTAAATAAAGGAATTGGAAGATTCATTTTACAAGACGTTAATAAACACGGGATCTGGTTTTGAATGAATGTTTTGTAATTGAATTCCTGTCTTGCCATGAACGCTTTGGAAGGTGGTGCGTATCAGTGTCAACACTGTGACCTTTTTCCAGGATAGCTTACTCGATAGGGGATGCTGTCAGCCTTGTTGACTCATATGAAGGCAATATCGATAAGTGGATGAAAGATGTTGGAATTACTATCATGATACAAATATTAAATCTAACAGCCTGTAATTCTAAGTACAGGGTGACAAGCTTTCCTTGTCATAGTCTCTGACAAGCTGCTACATGGATAATAACACTGCATTCCTTGATCGGTGGATGTTGCTGCATATTTCACTATATAGGTTTCATTATATACATGGCTCGTCAACACATTCACCGTAATTAAAAATGCCAAAATGAGAGGTTATTGAAACATTGAAACTAATTCCAGTTTCATTATATCTAATTACAGCTTTCATGTAAATTAAAGTGTTGCATTTCATCATCTGAGGTCTTAGCCACTCTTCCATAGGCAATTCAATAAATCATTTCTGGTATCACATTTTTATAGTTTTGAAAAAATAGCATAAATGACAACTATTTCTTCTTTTCTAAGTACCACGTTATTAAATTCACATTATAGTGTGATTTCATGTTTCTTTTACTGCGTTTGAAATTAAAACCCTGTCTGCGCAATCCTTTGGCTGATGTGTAGTGTTTTGTTCTGCTGAGAAGCCATACTGTGGATTTAGAAGCCATATTTGAGAGCAGCAACCAATCTTAGTAACAGGTGACATCTTGCAAAGCGGCCGACTCCCTGCCTTATCATTTCATACGCTCTCTTTCAGTCCTGATTGGAATCCATGATAGCAACAGTGTAGGCTTTTTCGTAATTAAACTTATCAAAATACCATTTTCTCATCAACAGCATCGCCATAAATTACGATACTGAGGTGGCAGTTTGCAGATAGTACAAATTGTGTCTTTTCATCCTGTCAATCAAAGTGAATCTGTTTCCTCTGCACACAAAAGAAAAGAGATTTTCAGAATACTAGAAAACGTGACACAATTATGGTCTGGATTTGATGATTTTGAATCACAGACTTCAAAAGTATTAAGTATTTCCCGTTATTAGATGATGTGAATTTAACATACTTTGCCTTGCTTTACCGACTTCTTCAGACCATTTATTTAAAAATTGGCTCTGTTTGCGTATATTAGAGAAATTCCATGATTTTTTTGACAGCTATAATTCTCATCGGAAATCAGCTTTCTAGTCTTCAATAATGTGTCTGTAAATAATTGTGGAAGTACTATAACAATGTACAAACTATTTTAATTTTGCAGGGTGGGTATGAACTGACTTGATTGTGAATATTTCTTATCTTTCTGTGGAGTAATCTATATTCCTATATAGTCCAAACTGCTCAAAAATTGTGATTCAGGATGATTGCATGAAATTGTACATTAATATATTTCTTTATTTACTCTGAATTCTCAACAGTGTCTTATATTTTCACAAAATGAAATGAACAGGAGAAAAATTTCTGTATTTAGAATGTTTGAATTGGTTCAGAGGAATAATATGATGATCTTGTGGTATCTTTTGTGAGTTGGTCATTGGAAAAATTACACTTCATATTTATGTAGACATAGTTTCCTGTATGCTTCCTGAAAAAAGCGGTTTCGAAATACAATACACAGATCACAAATTCATCCCTAGGTATATGAAGAATGAACTATTTTGTCACAATGTACACCACTTGCACTACTTCATGTTTTCAGTATTTGAATATTTTTCTCTACTTCTTATTTCCTACAGAAACGGTTTGTGAAAGGGCTTAGACAGTATGGAAAGAATTTCTTCCGGATAAAGAAAGAACTGCTACCTCACAAGGAAACAGTAAGTGATCATTTCAAGATGATTCAATGGTTTATGGATATTGAATGCATGACTAGGGAGTGTTTTAATATCAAACTGAAACACACAGGCACACAAATCACGCTCACACTTAGCACAGTTTTACAGACATGGCTCCTGTATTCATCATTTACATTAAAAGACAACTTCAACTTGATCAGTTAAACAGTGTAGTGATATCGTGGGGCTGATTTCTGTAATGAGTACAACTGTAATGCTGCATGACGATACAAGTATATCCCAGAATGACAATTTTGTAGATGTTTGAGTTACATACTGCTCATATGAACACTACTATTCTAATGGTTTTATATAATTGTGGAAAGATTTTTTCAAGGTGATTGTTGGAGTGAGAAGTTAATCTTTTTTTTGTCAATGATAATGTGACTTGGTGATCAAGAGTCACTGATACACCGCTTTTGTTTCACTCTCATTGTTGAGTGGTTTGTCATTGTATTCATTGCTAGTTGATGTTACAAAGTGTCATTAGTTGTTTTTGTGTAACAAAAACTGTTACATTGTAGTTGTAAGTAGTTGATATAATACAAGCATTGTTACACTGTTGCAATGGGCCTATGATGTTTTAAAAAGACTGGTACTTTGTTGTCAAAGTGCACTTGTTTATTTGTTGCAAAAAAAACTGCTACATTTTTGCCATCTCTATCTGTGATTGTTGTTTGTCCAGAACTTGTTACTATGTTGCAATTGGTTGTTGATATGTGTGATAGTAACTGTAGCAGTCTAGTATTGTACATGAATTTGTTTCCAGACATAGTATCAGCACTTTATGTGGTGACAGCTGGAACCATTGCTACTCACCCTGAAACCATGCTGATACAGCTTCACTGTGTAACACACTTCAATTGAAAATCAAGGCATGACTTGAATTGCCTTCAAACAACAAATGTAGCAAATGTTAGACCACAGTATTGGTCTGTCATTCGACTCAATAATGGTTTATAATAATAGATACAATGGTAAAAGCATCCGCCAGAGTGATTTTTGCATTTTAGTTACTTTAAGGTGAATAGATACATTTGCACTGTAATTACAGTGTTTATTTTGTCACTGATCTACCACAAAGTGATTTCAAAGTGTACATTTATCCTCATGAAAAATATTCTGTGCTCTATCTCACTCCCTCTGGGTTTGCAAGAAAATTTACCAGGTTGAGGTGCACAGAGGGTCTTTTCAAATTTTGACAATGGATTTATCTTGGCTTTTTGTTAAAATAGCATCCAGCAATTTAATTTTCAATGAAGTCTCAGTGGAAATGTCTCATATTTCAGAGTAAGAGTTACTGCATTCAGGTTTGTTCACAGTGTGATAAAAAACGCATCTGCTACAATGCTGCAACATTTGACATCGCATGCTGTGTGCCAGTTGTGAACCCTTTGCACATCAGCTTGTCCATGTGAATTATTGTTCGGAATTTCTCCAAATCACTTCTTATAGTGTATCTTCCCTTTGGCCTCTATTCCGTATGATTGCATATTCATGGAAAATCCCAGTGATTGATTATGCTCTTGAACTGTGGAACACTTGCTACTAACTCATCCTCTGTCTTTATCACTTCGCCCGTTTTTACAACTCCAAATTGTGAGTTTGCACACTGGCGTTAAAATTTGTTTTTATGGGGTTTGGTTGAAATGATACTCAGTGTGGCTGTTTCAGTGTAATGAAATGAAATGCAAAACAATATGTGATAACTTGTTCTGATAATTCCAAAGCAAACTATTCATTCTTTCAGCCTTTTGTAAATCTCTGACAAACTTGTAAAACAGTCAGGAAAAACAACAAATGAAGATTCTCTATGGTTGCAAGCTGTTGTAATGCCATTACAGATTTTCTAACCTCTTGAATAGATTTGTAGGGTTAGAAATGCAGTGATCCAGTACAGCCTGATAGTTTGCCTGTGGGGCAAATGACCGGTTTTGCTCCATAACTGTCCGTAGTATTCCCAGTTGTGGAATTCTCTTATCCAAGAACGACCCGTCAAATCCTACTAAACTGTCAGAATTGCCCATCAGGATGAGAGTAATTGTCAGTTTAGCTTCATGCAGCAATTTCTTACCATTTCACTGAATCGTAACAGACTTACATGGTAACTCCTTCTAGTTCTAGGCTATGTAGCAAATACATACATGTTAGTAAAAGGCAGTGGCAGACTTGCCAACAAAAGTTCTTCAATCAAAACCATATCCAGGCCTATCCTTGTGTGCATACACGCAGTCACATACATGCATTGATATATACAAACTCAAAAATGCAAGCATATGAAGGCAATGACTGCAACTTATACGTCAGATTTCTATTTATATGGTCAACATTTTTATCGGACGCCTGTTATGGCAAGTCATTAAGTCAGTACTCGTTGTTCTGTGCTATGATGTATCGTTTTCCCTGGCCTTCAGCAATAATATAATGTCTTGTGGAAGAATTTAGGATTTTTGCTGTGTTCATACTGACTGTATCAAACTCAATATTGAGAAGCATTTGTTGCAAGTTATTTCACTGTTCATTTTAGTTTCCACGGAGGTGTGTCCCCATTTTGTGTTAATCTCGCAACTATCATCACTTTCACATTTTAAGGAAAAATATACAGTAGAATATTACGTTAAACTTAATGCAATAAGTGTCATTGAGATTTTCATATTGCTTATGCTGATATGAACATGGGCAAAGTGGTTGCCATGGGAATGGTGGTGTAGAATAACATTTTTTTATCATCACCTGTTAAACCCGTTTTTGTGAAAAGTGAAATGTCATCAGAGATCTATTTAATGATGCACATCTAGTAATTTTACAATGCTTTGTTATTATTTCTTTAATTCCATTATTTTCATCAGTGATCATCCACACCCTTCAGACTCTTTCATGATAGAAATCTCATCATACAAGACTTCAGATGGAAATGAGTGTCAAAAATAGTCCGTGATTAAGAGGAAAGACGAGCCAGCTAGTTTATAGTCGGCATGTACAGTCGCTGTTCTACATGGCTAGTTTAGAAGTGCTTGGTTTTTTTTTCATCCATCAGTCTTGATTCAGGGCAGTGCATCAGAATCTATACAATCCAATTAAAAAACAAATGAAATGTCTGGCTGTGTTTGCTGCACTTTCTCACTCAGTTCCTCGTTGATTGAATGAATGAGATGCAAGGGAAAATAGCTTTGGAATGTGAATGTTGGTTGCCAACAAGCACTGAGAACATATTAGCAATCTGAATCTGTTGGCGTCTTTCTGACTTGATAGACACGCATTCTACTTTTGTCTACGTGATTTTATCAATACATTTTTGAATCATGACAGGTTGTATGATTGATATCACTATTTCCACTATAAAGCATCTTAAAAGATGAAAGTCCGATATTCATCCTCGTTTGCTCACCTGTTCAAAAGGAACATCAAAACTGTAGTCTGTAGACACAGAGATTTCCTGTTTATTGAAACTGCTGTTTCATGAATAGCCGATGCAACACATTATTATGGATTCAGGTTTTGACGGTGTATTTCATTTCAGTTACTGATACAGATATGTATATACTTCAAACGTGCATCATGGGTTATCAAGCGTCATCATTAACATCCTGTATTGCTGTGGATAAATGAGGATATTGTACTGGTCAACAGTACAGAAAATGCAAATCTTGTACAAGTCGGCAGTATTGAACTGAACTCTTGATGTTTGTTGTGAACATAGGACAGAGCTATGTAATACACACCGGTAAATGGGGAAAAATGCTGTTTGCATACAGTATTACCGACAACAACTGTAATGAACGACACATCCATCAAAACAAAATGATGCTTCAGCATAGATACTGATGAAATAATGCACAGTATGATGCTATATTCACATGCATATAATTAGCAACGATAGCAATTGCATCACCATCAGTGGAATATCACATACGTTATTGCATAGTGATGACATCACACACATGAATATTACATGGATCCAAGGCACTATTTTACTGCATCTCATGATGATACAATCAAATGTATATTTTGTGTGCTCTCTTTTGGATTAACATTCTGATTGTGTACCCCATGGGCTTAACTCAAATATTGAAGAAAATATAGGTCCATACACATGTGAACCAGCGCAAATATTCAAAAAAGGTGCATGGTACGAGCGCTACTTAGTGTCACATGTATAGCCTTTTGAAATCGATGGCATTTACACTGTAAATTAATTTAACATTGATATATACACATAGACCTGTTATTAGTGTCGCTGTTGCAATTTATGCTCTCTTCACCTCCATATTTGGTTGAATCCTGTCAAGTTGTCATATCCTTCATTCAAGGGTCTGTGTTGAGGTTAAATGTTACTGGAACCGTGCAATCTAGCACCTGGTGGAACTCTTTATTACCATTACTTTAGAGGGTCAGTTCATCATGGATATTGTTCGCCTTTACTTGTAAAACAGCACATTAATTTCCAGGAATGCACAGCCGTTAAATCATCATCCCATAATACACCATATGGAATATAAGATTGGTAAAAATATAAAACACGATAGGTCCACCTTTTTTGTGCAAGGTTATTATTTATAATTTCATGATGTATGGTTGACGTGTCGGAGAATGACATTCACTTTGCTTGTTGACTGCTGACTGGTCGTTGCAAGTTCCGGATGAACAGGCAACTTATTAGCTAGATTACCAGTGGAGGCAATAGTATGTGGACGCCTCAGGCTATGCATGTACACATGACTGATTCTTTGTGTAAAGTAGGACTGTTAGTTTACATTATTGACTTGCTCTGTCACATGCTGCACAGGCCAGATCACGATTGATTTTTGTGATAGCAAAGTCTGCAAGACACAGCTTGTTTTCAAGCTTGCTGCTTGTTCAGGTAAAACCTGATTGGAATTCACCAAACCAAAGTACCAGTCAAACTATACAGTAAACAGTTTAATGCTATAACTGTGAACTGTGGGAAGCGATGTCGGTAATGATTTAATGTGAACAGTCTTTCCAGTCTTAACATAACAGATGTCTCTGCTCTCTATAGGTAAGATGATCAAGTCACTCATTTGTACGTTTGTTTATAAGTCTACACTTTTGGTGTCTTTTCTGGTGTTTATCTTCATAAATCAATAGTGTTTTAGTGTCGTAACAATGTATATCCTTAGAAACTCACAGTTTTTGCTGTCATAGAAGTGTCTGTCATTGTAAACCAACAGTTTTTGCTCTTTGAACATGTGAAAAGATATCTCTGTACAGAGTTGTAAAGTACTAGTCCCTGTACAGACTGACATCTCTGTTGGTTTATCTTTATAAACCAACAGTTTTTTGCTGTGGTACAAATGTTTTCCTTGTAAACCAACAGTTTCTGCTATTTGTCCAAATGAAATTGGTGTCTTTTCAGGTATAGGGAAAATGCTTGGTTCTCTTTTCTTGCAAATTTGATCATGGGAAACCTCATGTACTCATAAAAAATAAAAACCTGTACCAAACAGTGTAGTGACCTGTATCAGCAAATACAATTCCATGTCTCCATGTCCATGTCTCTTCAAATTTGACAGTTGATCTGTAGACAACAATGATGACAAGCATGGCTGTCAATTATGACTGTTGCAATCACATATTCCGAAAACATTTTGTCAAATTTTTGGAATTTGTTCAAGTAATGTTTCCAGCAATGATGCCTTATTACTGCATGGACTTCAAATTTACAGTGTAATACATTTTAATAGAGCTGCCATGCTTCCAGGGAAAATCCTATTTCCAAATGTCAATTCCTTCCCTCCTTCAGTCCATGATGGAAATAGATTATCAGTATGGACATGTATGTTCAATAAACAGGGATATTGGATTTGGTCATTGTGTGTAAAAATTACCCTGATAGCTAATGTGACTTGTAGCCTGTGGGCAAAATGTCAGACGGTCATGAAAGCTTAGATCCGCCTGTCAGGTTTGTAGGTTGTGTCTTTTTTACCTATCAGATCATAGAGTTGTGGAAGTAAGTGTGTTTATTTACAGAAGGGGCAATGAATAGAATGAATGCTAAATTCAGAAAATTTGAGAAAAATTACACAGCGTACCATGTGACCCTAACCCTCACCCACCAAAATAAAATGAAAAACTTTCAAAGCTTGGTTACCAGATTTATGGCAGGTAAATGGTGTTTTGACAAGATAAATTCAGGGGTCATACTCCGAGGTCAACAGTGTGGAATCCAAATAATGAGACCAATAAATTTAGCCTATAAAGGACTGTTTGAAAATAGCTAACTAAACAAACTGCCATAAATTTGACCCGATAATCACTCCTGCTTAAGTAGTGATTTTCTCCTTAATTCTGTCAATTACAAAACAAAACAATTGATTCTTTGAAGTAACTCAAGTATCGATTCTTGTCGTGAATCCGACCAAAGAGCAGAGCTTACAATGAATTGCAATTGACAGAATGTGAAAAAAATGGCTTTTGTTTTGAGTATATTTTGGAATAGACAGAAACAAACTGACAAAGCTGGCTTGTTGAGTGTGTTTTGGACTAGACAGGAATAGTAGTGAAAGGACGTTTTTAGAAGAACTGACGGAGACATTTGAGCTGACAAAACTTTAAAGAGTGGAGCCAGAGCAACAACAAAGGTGAATTAACTTGAACCGTTAATCAGTGACTGCAGAGCAAGGATTTTCTTAGTTCGGACTTGTTGAAAGTAAAGAAAAGAATCATCATTTTCAAAGAGCTTGAGTCAATAATGACAGGGTACTTCGTTGAGGAAGTCATGTGAAAAGACAGCTAACAAAAAATATACCCCTGTGAAAACTTTTACAAGTCAGCCTTTGTGGAGCGGTGCATTCAAGAACCAACTCCCAGCATGGAATGATTGTGTAGCTCTGATACATCTATTAACGGTGGTAAATCTACCAATGGCGACCTAAACAGGGAATTGACAAAACATTTCAGATCAGTGGTGTAAAGGGTTGTGATTTAAAGCCTCAATGCGTTTCCTTGGTTGAAAACTTCAAGGAGTTGCAAAGACGTCATCTAGCACTGCTGTGGGAGACGACGGATACAGCCCGGAGGTGGCAGCGACTGCAGATTGACTCAAGTGGCAAAACAACCATGGTCCTGAATAGAAAGAATGCAAAGAAATTAGAGAATTAAGGGACAATATTGAGATGTAAATAAGACCTGTGTTCACTGTGCATTGGTTAGATACAGACAACACTTTGAGGTAAAATGCCAGCCCCAGGGACAGATTTTCAGAAAAATGAAACTCTTCTGTATCTTTTTAGGTTTTCACCTTTTTAAACTTGTTGAGTCATTCCAAAATCTTAAGTGATGAGTCATTTTAAAATCTGAAATATAAGTAAGGTGTTTAGACTCTTGATTCCTTTACAATCAAGAGGTCATTTTGAACGTGGAGGTACCATAATATTAATGTAGCCTAGAATCCTATTCCATCCGCTTGCCTCCGTACCTCCGACTCACAGTAGTGGGTCGGAGGTACGGAGGCAAGCGGACGGAATAGGATTCTAGGCTATAATAAATGGTACATGCTATGATTTTGAATTCAATATATCTTAAGTTAAAGGTTATCTTGGCCTGTAACCAGAATGATGCCCAAATATTTCTTTCAAAAACAACAAATAAACATAATAGTTTTCAGTTCAATTGAGCAACGTACTTTCATGAATTTTCATGTTCTTGCAAAATGCTGTCCTTACTAGCAAAGTACAAATGATATAGTTTAGTGACCTCAATTAGTTCAGTTTGGACATATTTATGTTGCAATCCACGCTGTAGACGGTTTCACTATGAACTGTCCACTTTGCAGTGCTTGGCTGTGTCAACACAGCTGCAAAGTCCCTTCTGGGGTAATGCCTACACTCCAGAGATCTTGCCAACGTTGTTCACAAATCAATGCAGACCGACGAAAGGGCCCTATGTAAAAATCGGCGGTTGTCATGACAACCTGTGGTGTTATTTCCCTCCGTTCAAAACAGTGTATTGAGTTGTGAAAACATCGCTTCCCAAAACCAAGGGTCAAGGGTCAATTAGGGAAAAGCATGTTAAGTTTCCATTGAGTGCGGTACAACAACATATCAAATACCAAGCAAATGAAACTCCTTTATTCCTCAATAATACCTCTTCAATTCTGTGGTCCGAGGTTCACATCCTGGATGCCGTAGAGTGCTGTAATTTTTCTGAACAAACTTAAGTTCAACATTTTAACAATATTTATGAATTTTTGTTTAAGATTTTTGGTAATTTTTGACCAAACAGACATCACTTTTCATTGACTACAGTTTTTCATCAAAATTTTGGACGAAATCTGAAAAAATTTGACTGGGGGTTTTATATAAAGGAGACAAAAATTGGCTTTTGCGCTCAAAGAGTTAATTCAACTCATTCACACACAGCCACATAGAAAATACATGTAATATGCTGGTATGATGTAATTTGAGATAACGACATGTAACAGTATTGGAATTGATTTAATACTATTAGCCGAACAATATGGCAATTTGTATTTCATTCCTTTTGTTACAGGTAGTGACAATGTCTGTCTGTTTTCTGTTAAGCCATATCAGGTCAAAGGTTATTTGTAACAGAGGAATACAGGCCTGTGCAATATTAATTATGAATAAAGACATTGGCAACTATAATAAAACATAAAATAGGGAGAGACTTTTAAAAGCATATACTGTACTCAGTTTTAAGTGCCCTGTGTGATACTGCCTGGATAATTTAAGGCTGTGTTGATGTGTTTCAAAACAGGACAGTTGTTATACTGCATAGCACAGTCATCACATCATATGGGGCTGTGTTAATATGTTTCAAAACAGGACAGTTGTTATACTGCCTAGCACAGTCATCACATCATATGGAGCTGTGTTGATGTGTTTCAAAACAGGACAGTTGTTATACTGCGTAGCACAGTCATCACATCATATGGGGCTGTGTTGATGTGTTTCAAAACAGGACAGTTGTTATACTGCGTAGCACAGTCATCACATCATATGGGGCTGTGTTGATGTGTTTCAAAACAGGACAGTTGTTATACTGCGTAGCACAGTCATCACATCATATGGAGCTATGTTAATGTGTTTCAAACATGACAGTCGTTATACTGCGTAGCACAGTCATCACATCATATGGAGCTGTGTTGATGTGTTTCAAAACAGGACAGTTGTTATACTGCGTAGCACAGTCATCACATCATATGGGGCTGTGTTGATGTGTTTCAAAACAGGACAGTTGTTATACTGCGTAGCACAGTCATCACATCATATTGGGCTGTGTTGATGTGTTTCAAAACAGGACAGTTGTTATAATGCATAGCATAGTCATCTCATTTTTTGGAGCTGTGTTGATGTGTTTCGAAACAGGACAGTTGTTATACTGCGTAGCACAGTCATCACATCATATGGAGCTATGTTGATGTGTTTCAAAACAGGACAGTTGTTATACTGCGTAGCACTGTCATCTCATTTTATGGAGCTGTGTTGATGTGTTTCAAAACAGGACAGTTGTTATACTGCGTAGCACTGTCATCACATTATTCTAATCTGGACTAGAATTCATCTTATATATATATATATATATATATATATATATATATATATATATATATATATATATATATATATATATATATATATATATATATATATATATATTATATATATATATATTTATCACATGAACTGGCCTGTATCTTCACCTGTGTGACGTACACCAGCACAGATAAGAAATCCATATTACCGCTGTTGTACGTCATCAACCGGAACTTTTTTCCTGCAATGGTACCGTTCGTACATGTACGTTGCCACACAGACCGATTTGTCGTGATCGATGCCGTGCTCTCATGGCATTTTGACAAAAAGGTGACCCGATAAATCAAGATATGGAAATATAGAAGGCATGTCCAACAACATTTCGAGTCGCTAAAGCTTTAGCTATTCTCGAGAATCGAATGAGGATACTGTCAATCGTTATAATGGGTCAATAACGTCACAGCTCCAGTCGTAAGGCTCAAAGTGGACGTCGTCGTACATGGCGATTGCCAAGCGACGTCGTACCTGGCGATCGAGATAAATGAGTACCGTATAATCTTCAGGAAAGCGACATAGAAGGCACAAGCATAAAGTCATTTTACGAACAACGTTAAATTTCCTTCATCACACAAATTATTCCGTCGTTTCTCGATCGGAATCAAACCTGCAGCATAAGGCTAACAGTGAAAACATAAGCTGTCGACCTACATGCAGCGCCGTAGAATCCGATGTATTTCGAAAGTTGACTCGGACAACACTCACAACAGAACAGAGTTCCCGTCAAGTAACAAAATTGGGAGTAGGCCTACCTACCGGCGAAGACCGGTGACGGCAGTGCCCACAACAACTTAGAAGCCTATACACACTGTGTATCATCGATCTGAAACTTTCGGGCTCGCCAAGGTCGTAAACTTGTGATATTTAAAATCCACAGCATCTCTAAGAATGATATCTACTGTTTCGATCGTGTCGTTGCATTAGTTTCATAAATATAATTGTAAATATCTAAATAACTCAAAATACCATGGTTATCCGTCGCTAGCACGGTGAAAGTCATGTCCGCCGATGGTAGACTTGCCTTGGCATCGGTCTAGCGCGAGACAATGATTGACATGCGCACGTGACCGAATCCGTATGTCTGAGTGGTGGAGATACCATTTCATGTATCAAAAGTCCAGCTTAATTGGATTTATGAATGAAAGTATGCCTGTAAACATTCGCACATCTCCTGGGTGACAGGCCGCTTTACCCAATAAATGAAAGTAATCCGCATAAGGAAAAAACACAAAATCGCGATAAAAATCATGCAATTTGTTACAATAATTTTGATCCATCCACATCAAAGAAAATAAGAAGACTGTTCATGTGATAAATATATAATCCCATGGAATTTTTCTCTGTTTGACGTCATCGTATACTCGTGTTTTTCGCGGAGCCGCACAACTTCTCGCCTTCGGCTCGGAGTTGTACGGCTCCGCGAAAAACACTCGTATACGATGAAGTCAAACAGAGAAAAATACCATGGGATTATATATATATATATATATATATATATATATATATATATATATATATATATATATATATATAATATATATATTAATCTTTACGGCCCTGATACGGGTTTTGCAGACCGAGGTTGTACGGCGGAAGGGCCCGAGCGTGCGAGGGCCAGTACGCCGTACGACGAGGTCTGCAAAACCCGTATCTTGGCCGTAAAGGTTTTATCATATACCTTATTGAACGGTTTGCGATATGTTTCAGTGTTTATCAATAAAATTTTGTTAAAGTTATGGGCGTAAATTAAAAAAAAAACATGAGCCACGCAACTTTGCAGATTAATATGTACGATGTTGGCATTTGTTCTGTTGTGGAACGCGTCACGAGCTTGTTCTATGCGAACGCCCATGTCACTATAGAATGAGCACAGATGAGTAGTTGATCCTGCTCGTTACAATACACTTTCTCAGCAAAACATTGAGAGGAGACTATCAAGCACTTGTTTAAAACCAATTTTGATCGTAATAATATTTGAACTGTCTACAATTTGCTTCAAAACTAAGAGCGAAGCACATAGAAACGGGTTCGAATCTGGCGCTGACGTTCTTTTAATGGAATGTACGTGGATAGCAACGCGTGTAGCAACGACAACGAAAAAGTTCAAAAAAGCGCGCACACTACCTTATTTGGGCAAAGTGTGCCTGGGCGTGATACGGCAACTTATTACACACCTGTAAGAGCGCCTTTTGCCATAGGTTTACATGGGTATGTGAATCTAGGTATATGATATATATATATATATATATATATATATATATATATATATATATATATATATATATATATATATATATATATATATATATATATATATATATATATATTATAATAGGGAAATGCAATTATCTGATAGATTGAAAATAATGAAAATATCAAAAGTTGTTCATTTAGCTACTGTTCCTTTGATATTAAGAGCCATCTGCTTCTTGACAAGAATGGTTTATCTTTCAATGAGGACTAAATTTCTAATCTTCAGTACTGGTACTGTGCCATCAACCATTTTGTTATGACAGTGGGCTGTTTTCCCCAGAATCTGGTATTTTAGACTGTTCGGATGTCATTCTCAATTAAAGTTTAACTTTGTATGTGATATGACTTGTTAATATGACATAGCCAAACAATTGACTCTGAAAGATCTATGTGTCCATACAATCAAAACAACCTACAGCTTGACAGAACTCTCTTTACCTACGGAATTATCTTTATTGGTAATCCACAAAAGTAAGACATCTCTGAAGCAAATTTTTAGGAAACATTTAGTTAGTATATGTGATATATGAGTCAGTGAATCAGTTGACCTTAACAACTGACCTAGAAAGTGTAGCCATCATTGTCAAGGACATCAGACAAGGCAGGCTGTCTAGAGTTCAATATTGCTAGAACACACTGCAGTGTCCCATGTGACAATGAAAGGCTGTAGTACCATGCTAGATTATGATAAATTCAACACTGCGAACTCCCCGTCCTGTACTTCAGCTGGACCTGGTAACTTGAAGCTATCAGGCAGTGTTTTTCTATTGCATGAAAACAGATCCTGTTTGTCCTTTGTAATCAATTATTGCATATAAAGCAACAAATTCAGCCAGAAAACTCTTTTGCAAAGTTCTTCTTATTTGCTACCGGTACACTTCCTAACTTCATATATGTCGTTTTTCATCGTCCAATCAAAGTAAAGTGATGCCAATTTATCATGTTCTATGATTGGCCCATTTGCCTTAACAGTAAGTGTCGGATGCTTTGATTCGTCCATTCTTTCCATGGAAAATTACATAGCAACAACTGTGAATACACCATGCCAATCAGATTCTGTTGAATGATCTTTGATATCGTTCGACAAGTTGAGGACCTTGAAGAAATGATTTATACAGAAAATTTTATGCTTACATTAATTTTTTACTCATTATGAATTTGTGCTATGATAAGAGAGATAATTGCATATATTTTTGTAACTGTAATGGAATGTGTTCAATTACCGTCCAGTATTGGAATTTCAATTTGATCAGGTGAATAACATGAAAAGTCATCAACTGTCTAGTGAAATTGATTTTTGGATGGATAATAACACAAATTAATTTAATTTTTACAGTCCAATGATCTTCACGAAGGATTCATTCATTATTTATTTGCTGACTTGTGCGTCTCTAATTATAACAGTAACAGTTTGTCAGGAGCAAATAGACTAAGTTTAATTATGTACAGTTCCTAAATTGAACGTTCATTTGTAGATGCTTTAAACAGAGACAAGAATGAGAATGTATAGTAAAATAAAAATTGCCAAAATGAGATAAACAAGACAAGAATCTTTCTCATATTATGTGATTAATATTCCTAGCAAAAGGCTGGACTTTAATTATTTTGCTCATGCATGGACAGAAACACTTATTTTGTCGGAATGATTGATCAAATTGATGTTGAGACCAGTGTTGTATGTAATACACCTATATCCTGTATCCAGTTAATTCCATACTTGATAGGAAATTCTTATTAGTACCAGTTAGTTGACAGATTTCCCACTTGAATTCCTTAAGTGTCTGGAATAGAGTCCACAGGAAGCCTTACAGTGGCCTCGATAAAATTGTAACTTGTTAAGAGGGGAACTATAGAGAGGACAATGACATTCCCCCTCCTTTCCTTATGACCTTCTGTCATCAGGGGGGAGGTTTGCTGTAAAACCAAGTAGCACGTTTTTGTGAGTTTAGACCGTACACTTAAATTTGCAAAATATCGTCATCATTATAGTAATCAAAGTCACATAATAAATGTTTGTTCATTGTTTTGCTTTTATGACTATGCCTCTTATAGTACAGCTAATGTCAGTTCAATGAATATTTGCTCTTTGCAATGGTGCCATGACAGGCCCTCTTACAGTACAGCTAATGTCAGTTCAATGAATATTTGTTCTTTGCAATGGTGCCATGACAGGCCGTCTTACAGTACAGCTAATGTCAGTTCAATGAATATTTGTTCTTTGCAATGGTGCCATGACAGGCCGTCTTACAGTACAGCTAATGTCAGTTCAATGAATATTTGCTCTTTGCAATGGTGCCATGACAGGCCCTCTTACAGTACAGCTAATATCAGTTCAATGAATATTTGTTCTTTGCAATGGTGCCATGACAGGCCGTCTTACAGTACAGCTAATGTCACTTCAGTGAATATTTTCTCTTTGCAATGGTTCCATGACAGGCCCTCTTTGAGTACTGTCAATGTCACTTCAATGAATATTTGCTCTTTGCAATGGTGCAAGGACTGTAGGGTCAGCGTCAATTCAATGAATCCTTATAATTCATTAGTTGTTTTATGAAATGTAAATTTCTTTTGCATTGGATTCCTATCTCCCAACCACTGTTATTAGTGTTAAGGTTGAAGATGGCCATCGAATCAGCCTAGGGAAATTTTCCATCTTGACACAAAATTTCAAATGTGTATAAAGTAATCAACCTAACATTACATTCACAGCTATTGAATCTGCATCTCAGCTTTCATCTGAAGTATCTCTCTGAAGAAAAAAATATTTCAAAAATTCAAAATTTCATTGTTTCAACCATATGGACATTGACAGTCGTATTGAGTTCAAATTACATATATTATTTTTAGCAGAAAGTATGTGCAAACAATCTATTCTCATCCTTTTCCAAGTGGAAAGAGGCTTTTGTACAGTATGTTGCTGCAAGCATCTCATTGGACAGCTTGTGATAAAAAATATGCCATAATTGCAGAGAGTTTGTATGATACCAGTACTGGTCATCCTGATGTTTTGAAATATACTGAATGACCAATAACATGGTTTCATTGTATAACTGCATGATACAATTACTTTGCAGACATGCTGGTATGATAGAATGGAAAATGAATGGCAAAACTGTGTGTTTTACATGATGATGTAAACAGTGAAATATTGTGAAACAGTGCACAAGTGTGTCTGGTTAAGTGTATCACTCACACTTTGAGCTGTGCCGTGTTTTGTTTTTGAATTCCAATTTTTAGTTACTTTGAGAATTACACAGATGCATGCATATGCTAGGAAATGCGAGTAAACACTGCCGGTACAGAACCTCTGTAGAGGGCGACAGATAACCGAACATTTGAAAAGGGAGTATTGGTTGATTTATTGTCTGAGCTTCATCGTGCCCAGTCATTACATATGACAGCCAATACCAGTGTGTGTATGATAAAGCCAGCTCCGTAACACTTAATGTGAACACTGTTTGTTCTTTTGCTGCTATTGTGTGCAACAACGGACTTCACTGCAAATGCCATTTTATGCCTGGTCAGACATTTCACGTCTCTGTGTCAGCTTCTTGTGGCATACAGGGTTTGTACATGTCAGATTCCATTCACCATAGAGTGTGTATTATCCTCTACATTGCCATTGTGGGTCTCCGTGTTGTGTGTGCTCGGAGCGGATGGTATGAATAGACTAGCACCCTGATTACAACGGACCTTGCTTGTAGTTTTAAACTGGTTGTACTACAGTCAGCCACGACAAGGAGACACCTCTCAAGTACGTCAGGTGTGTATCTGATGTTATTCTGTTTCAAATTACCAAATCTAGATGCCATTCCGTGGGCTTGTACCATGTTAACATCATTGCAATGAGTATACAAATGGCAGGTACATGTCAATGTTGATAAGCCTAATGTCGTTCACCACGCCGATTATTATCTGTTAATTTCATTTATTTGAAGGCGTGTGTTAATGTGGCCTACTTTGTATATATTCACAAATGACTGAGGTATATTGAATTGCGGTTTAGTTGCTGTTGTCTGGTACAACTTCTGTGTTGTGTGGGCCACTAGCCTCCCCATGTAATGGCAGCCATGTTTGAGTTTCCAGGGTAATTCTATACTGTACGTGCTTTTCCACACACACATATACTAGTCGTCCACTATTTTCTTCTTCATATACAGTGCCCTATTCTTTCACTTGGACTTTGTTTTTACAACATTTATTTTTGTCCAAGCGGTAGTGTAATTCCAAAACAAACTCCGGTCTTACAGGCCATGGTAATTTTCATTCAATATTCATCTTAATTTGAAATGAAGCAAGTAAATATCAATATTTAATTGGCGTTTAATCATCATTAAATATGACCAGGACTGTTTGTTGTGTTTAGTATTTGTTCTGAAAAAATCTAGTGAAATGTTAGATTTTGTTCTCAGCCTTCAAATATGCATGTAGTAAATCAAATTGCTTGTGTGTGGCAAAGAGAGTGTGTATGTGTGTACAAAGCATACAAAACAATATGTTTTGAATGCCCCAGTAGGTTGTACTCCGCAGTAGTCAATTTAGCATTGAATTTTATAGCTATGCTATTGCTGGAAAGGTCACCATTTTCACTGCAACCAAGTTGATTAGATTTTAAAAGATGATTTAAGTGTGTATGTAATGCTTGAATGTCGAAAAGAAAGTCATATGTGTGTAGGTTTTTACTCTGTGTGTGTGTATCACGTATTCGAAGACATTATCATTTCATAGTAATTTTTCTGGTAACAGGCATGACAATGCTGGTTTTAAAAAGCAAAACTGTTTAACAATGCCAACAGAATTCTTTAGAAACTTTGTTGTTTTAATAAGTCAAATAAACATATTTAGTGGCATTCTTTCAGTGACCTCAACATTTTTTTGAAAACATGTTAGCACATGATGTCTTCATTCAGAAGACTATTTATCATCTTTAAATAAATGACACTAGACGAGAGTTTTGCTTTTGACATAAAAAAATAAACAAACTTTAGCAGAAGCTTCCATTTTCATTCACGTTTTGCAAGAAACTGAAATTCCTCATTTTAAGAATTACAGTTCAAGTGCTGTAATTACTGCCAAATTCATTATATATGGCAGGTTGGTGTTATTAGATTTAGTGACTATGCATTTCTGTAACCTTTCAATATAAAAACAACCAGCATAATTTTGACATATGCAGCAGTGGTTGGTACAAATTGATGATCTTCAAAGATTAAACCAACAGCTGTGCCTTAAAACCCAGATATGATGACTGGTTGTAACATTTTGATTGACAGCTTGGCTGATTAATCTTTGTATCAATGTGAACACTGTAACAATTTGAACATTGTAACAATTTGGACATTGTATCAATTTGAATATTGTATCAATTTGAACATCATATCCTTCATGTAAAAACACTGAAACACAATATGCCACAGCTAGTTATTTTTATGATAGTCTATTAAAGAGTAACACAGAACATGGCTAAAACCATTTTACATCACAAATATATGTTGTCCTCTTCAAATTTGGTTATGACAAATTACATATTAAGGCAAAATATGATAGTGAAAAAATCTGGTTTTCTTGTTTGCCATTTTACCATATCAGTGTGTCGGCAGATCTTTTGAGTGATATTTTTTATGAGTGCTGATTTATCTTCTTTCAAGATAAGCCTTTAATTTTGCCTTTCTTTTTGTCTTTCATCAATTTTAATCAAATATATAAGAGTTTACATTAGTCCAACCAGTGCCATTGCTGTTTATCAACAATGTTGGCTGGCTGTGTCATTCTGTAATTATTTTGTTGATATCTACAAGAACTCTGCCACTGGATTTGTCTGAACCTCACTACTAAATTATTTATGGTTGAGATTTAAAGACATGCTGGGCCAGTATTAAGGCTGTATTCAATAATGATGACCGGTAAATTGTATAACATCCAGCCAGTTTTAGCCAAGCAAATTGCCTGTATTCTGGTGTGCTTTTATAAAATCTCCGATTATGAGCACTGAAAACGATCAGCCAGTCTGTAAAATAAGAATGTACATACAGAGAGATTCACTTCATTACTTGATTTGAAGCTTTCAACATGATTGCACATTCAGGTTCATCTTGTCCTGAACGATCAATGTTTCAGCGATCATGTATTTCACAAAATTGGATCAGATGAGAGGTTAGAAAATAGTTGTTTTTACCAATGCAAAATAACGGCAACTAAAGAAAGTGGGCCTGCCATCGCATCAAAGAAAGTAATGAAAGTGTCTCTTTTCTTGGTGTGTCGTTCAGTTTTTCATACATTTTGTTGAGTTCCACAGCTACCTGTCTCTCTTCATAAATTTCTCATTGCTTTCATTGAAGTCATTCATCCTTATGGAAACAAGTGACATCTATAAACCAAGCTGATACAGAGATGTCATTGAAACACCTTTGAAATGATGAAAGTCCAACACAAATAATAGACTGAGCCATCGCCACTGCCGTCAATCACATTGGTTTCAAATAGCAGCTGTCTCTTGGCTTTCACAACGCTATACAACTGAACTTCAAAAGCCTCAATTACACCCAGTATAGGCTATCTTGTCTGTTATTTAACCAGGCACAAATCTCTCTGCAGCAAATCATTCTGCTCACCAAAACATGTAATTTAAATTTTCAATGGTGCATCACTGCCAAACGTTGAGTTAATTTTGCTTTCAATGGCTGTTTTGCTTAGGTTTCTCGATTTCAATTGTAAAGCCAATAGTGCTCAGTGTATGGAAATATCTAAAAACAGTATTCATGTCCAATCGAAAATGAGAAAATTGTAAACCAAAAACATAGTTTCTACTATCAAGCTCACCAGTTTATGTAATGCATTTTGACAATATGTAAAATATTTTTATTCCTAGTTACAAAAATATTTGCAAAAAATTTTATTTTAATGATATTTGGTTTGATTAAATTTACTGTAAGATAAAAATGTACTTATTTGTACATAGTTGACCTCAGTGTATACAGTCTCTATATTTGATTTTTTTCGATTTACGGTTTTATAGAATTTGGTTGGCTTTTTTACTTCAAATGTAGCTACATTATTTCACATATTGTTAACATGTTGCAATTCACTCCACTTGAAATGTAGCCAGATAACTACAAGTTTATACACGTGTATATAATGCTATTGAGTGTGTCAAATTAATCCTGTACAAAGTATCAGGCTTTGATAGGAGTAGCCATATGCACAGTGTTACAAGTAGTACATTATCCTCAAAGAATGACATGCATTCATTAAAACACTGTAATTGAAGAATGTAGTAGACAAATTGCTCAATGTTTCCTCTTGAGTGCCAAAGTCAACTTTTGTTGCCTTCATAAAATATAGTGCTTACAATTTTTTCAGATCAAGACAATTTCTTTCCAGATTTTCCCCAAAATTTAGAGAAAAAATTATAGTCACTGAAAAGTTGTCCTTTTGCTCCAAAATCACCAAAACAATTACAAAAAAATTCATGAAAATTTGTAAAATGTTGTACTTAAATTTGGTGGGAAAAATAACAGCTCTCAAAGGGTTAAAGTGATTGCATTTTCACAGCAAAATGCCTTATTTGACATTTTTTGTCATTATTATTTTTCCAAATGAAAAATATCTTGCAGAAGTCTACCATCAAGTATTATATGTAATATGGAATCTGTTTTGAATACTGTCCACTTTATATATGACATGTTATAAAAAATATCTTGCAGAAATCTACCGTCAAGTATTATATGTAATATGGAATCTGTTTTGAAAGCTGTCCACTTTATATACGACATGTTAAGTGAAACGATCCTAAGATATATCCAACTTTCAGACTTTGTTTCACTTCTGTGTTCATGATCATCAACAGTCATCTGTCATTTCATTCACAGATAGCTGTCACTTCTCAAACTCCCCTGTGGTTTGGATACAATAGTTCCACAATGTATGGATATTGCAGAAAAATATTCAGTATTAAATATGAAATACTCAATTTTTATCTAACATCCATCATTTTGAGGTCAAAGTAAGAGGAAATGAAATGTGTTTTGTAGAGTTGAATAAGATTTTGGGTTAGTTTAACTTACTACAAATGAAAAATGATAGAGTAGAACACCGCTAAAAATAATCCACCTTGCAAAGATATGTGATTTTAAAATTTGATGGAGTTGAGTTTGTGTTTAAGGGATTACGTGGATAATATAACGTGAAACTTCAAGGCTAGTTTTAAGGTTAAATATTTACATTTATCTAGTGTCTTAAAAATTGAGAGCAAATATGTATCGGACACAGCCAGGCTTATGCTATGTGCAATTTCCAATTTTGATTCAATAATGGTAAAACTTATATTACATTTATCTTTCTATGCAAGGTTTCGTATAATTTATGACTCTATAGTGCCACACTCATTTTCCCCAGCCTTCAGGACATTTCATCAAAAAAACCCAGCATAAATTATATAACTTTTCATGGACACATAGATATGCACTAAACCAAGATCCACAGTCCTTATTCTGGTCATAAAATTTCATCTCATAACAAACGTTTTAATATTCAAGAATCGTCACTTATATGCTTCTTCGGAAAACCGTGGTGTGGAAATTGAAATTTTATATCTTGGTTCAAAATTGCTACTGTCACATCTTTTCACCTTGAAAACAAAATTAGTTTCAATTTTGTGAATTTATGAACAGAATTAAATGTTCACTGAAAAAACTCATATTTTTAGCGACCTGTCAGAAAGACTTGCAGTGTTGCATGGTCTTACTATATGTAGGTAAGTTGGGCTTGGGCAATGTGTATTGTTATTGGGTAAATTTGCAGTGTACCATACAATATTACATACAGGGCTAATGGAAATTTATTCAGATGAGATTGTTAACTTCTAACAAAAATAGTACAGAATGAAGAAATGGGGGATTGTTGTCCTTGCAGATGTATGTGTATTGACAAAAAACATATTAATTCATCGATACAAAATGGGATTTGGAAAATTCTTACAAATGCACTTCAAGAAGGTTTTGATTCAAGCAGAGTTGACATCATTTGCACCGTAAAATGGCAGCTTACTGTCAACATTTGAATTGAGAGAATGCTCTGAGCTCAGGTTAGCTGAGTTTATTGATCAAGGCCAATGAAATATGGTAATGTTTGTCAGCATAATCTCTAAAACAAGTCACAGCAACCCATATTCATTTTGTCAACAAACCTTTATTTGTGTAATGCCTGTATATGTTGTTGACAAAATAATTCAGTCTGGCTTAGTAAAATACATTTGTGACAATATCTGCTAAACATATATGCTTAAAGTCTAAATTTAATGTCCCATATATCATGTCTTAGGTCAGTATTTAGTTAACATTTACAGCATTATGTCCTAACAGAAATTTTCTGAAGGGTTCAGAAACAATCCTGTTGACAATTATATTTTAATAATTTGTCCTTTAGAAAGCAAGTATATTTTATTCCAGTTCTTGCATTATGTTGAAATATTATTCACACTGTTCACAATACCGGTATGTGGAGTTGAAGTTTATAGTTTCCATTTGTGCTCACAACATCCAAACATTTCTATATCCACTCCTGGAAAGCCCTTCAATTTCAAAGCGTCTGGAAAGTCCTTGAAAATAAAATTGAATCATGGAAAGACCAGGAAAATTGATAATCCACCCACAATTTTTGAAAATTGCTGGAAAAAGTCCTTTAAAGTTCTAAGTTACTTGTGGAGTGTATTGATATGGTGTTCGGCAGAGGATACTATAAAATACTTTAAATCAGCTTGATGTATTTTTATTGTGTTTGGATTTTTATTGCAACCATCAAGTTTTTAATTTAGCTAAAACAACATCCTAACCATGGTAAATATAGGGTAAAGTTTAAAAGCAGCCACATCTTGAATTAGCAAAGTTGCTGAAAAAGGATGCTAGCTAAAATGACATGTTTTACAGAATATCAAAGAACATAGGCCTTCTTTAAGAGAGTTTGATCCGTGGTTTCATCGAAACATTGAGAACACTTTTAACATAGAGAACACTTTCAATTGTTAAAATAAAGTCTAGTTATTGTGAACTGTATGTAGCCTCCTGGGGACCTGCTAAAAACTCACATGACTGTGAAGTGCTCACATAGATGCAGTGTTGATAATTGGAATATATAGTTGGATTAACCCTTTGAGCGCCAAAGTCAATTTTTGTCACTTATATAAAATATACTCCGGTTATTTTTATTTCAGATTTTCAAAATTTTGCAAAAATTTTGCAAATAAACTGTAGTCAATGAAATGTAACATCCATTTGGCCCAAAAGTATTGAGAAATTTACAAAAAAATTCATAAAAATTGGTGAAATGTTGCACTCAAATTTTGATGGGAAAAATTACAGCACTCAAAGAGTTAATAGGAACAGAACGGGAAAGCGTATTTCGCAAACAGTAAAAATAATGAAAAACATCAAAAGATACTGTGGATTATAGTTTTAAATACAAAATAAAAGCAACATTTCCTAGACTAGACTAAAGACATTAAAGTGATGTAGTGTATGATTGACTGGGAAAAAACAGCTGCTTATAACGCTTTGGTGTGTCCACCAACTGAGTGTTCAACGTTGATTTAATTTGAGATCACATGTCAGGTCACGTAGGTCATACTCAGATCACGCAGGCAGTTACTGAGGGCAAACTTGGATCAAACATGCAGTTACTGAGGTCAAACCTATATCAGTCTTCCTGAATCTTATGTTTCACTTGTCTAACCTATGTACTTCTCTTTAACACCACAAACAGCATGTGTGCCAAGCCATAACACACTATCTCACACCATGTCTGTGGTTGTCAAGGGCTTCTATAACCGTCTGTCATTCTCCGTGAGTTGATCATCAGGTTTAATAAGGAAAGAGTTGTTGAATTAAACTGACCTGTATGTACAGTTTAGGAAATTTGTCATGAATAACAACGAGAGATCTGGGCATGTAACTTGAAAATGCCTGCCTAAGAAATAGTACCTGCCTGTAGAATTACATTTTTGTATCCATGTATATCTTACCTCAACAAAGGAAAAACCAGCAAGTAGCCAGATATTTCCATCCAACCATGGGAAAAAACTGTAAATTTTATCTGCCCTGCCAAAAATGGACTTGCCATAGGCGATTGTGATATCTATTTCTTTTGATATTTCCATATGTTAATTTTCATGCAAATTAGTAGAGTTGTGTTATCAGTACATTCTTTAAGCCTTGGAGTGCTGTAATTTTTCCCGCCAAAATTTTAGTGCAACATTTTACTAATTTTTATGACTTTTTCTGTAATTTTTTTACAATTTTTACCAAATGGATATCACATTTCACTGGCTACACTTTTTTATTAAAATTTTAGCAAAAATCAGAAAAAAATAGACTTGGGTATATTTTATAAAGGCTACAAAAATTGACTTTGGCGCTCAAAGGGTTAAGTCCAAGTTTTTGAACCAACATACACTCTGATTAGAGAATTGGTGATTTTATCATCGTAATGTCTTAACCTTTTAACCTTTTCCCTCTTTGGTGTTTGCAAGATCTGAAGCAATCGTTTGCAATAGTGTGGGCATGGACCTACATACAAAGACATGGGATGGAAGGGTATTGCTAATCTGTAAAATAAAATGACGCATAAAAAAACTGTGAAATCAAACGATGTAATATTTTAATTGTACTAAGAACGTCAAGAAATCACCAATTTATATGAAGTCATTTCAGTGTACTTTGTTAAATAGAAACAGGACAATTCATTTACGCTAATTACTGGTATCACTGCTAAAATTATTGACATATGTAATGTGTGGTTTTAACACTTGACATCCTCTTGATGAACTAAAGCTTCATTACATGTAACTGTAACTATACACCCACATTTCTGTTCTGTCAGTTGAGTACAGCTACTTGTTCTGTACCCAGAATCATGTCAAAATATCTGGTGTTCAACTTGTCAGCTCATCCTAGACTTCAACTTTTGTTCAAATTTTCCTCAAGAAATATTTCAACCATTTTTTTTCTAGGTCAAGATTAAAAATCAGGGGTCACCGTGCAAATTTTGGTACCAGACAAACAAATTAGCAGAGTTTTGCCGATATTTGAAATTCAAAATGGCCACCATTCCTGTGTTAACTCTATTGGAAAAATAACATTTTTGATTTCGCAAAACCAAGAGACTATCATTAACAACTTCATTTACACCAAGAGCTTCAAAATGACCCCACAAAAGTGGTAGACCAGAAAAGTATAAAAAGATTGAGAGTCTGAATATTTCAAGATCAGATCTCTATAGGGCCGTTCAGAGTTTACGTCACTGTTCTCTCATTAATATGCAAAAATAAATATTTGTCCGCATTTTTAGATTACGCTTTTGAAATTTACGCATGCAAGAACGACGGAAATACATCTCAGGGGGCGACTGCTAGTGTAACAGTGAATACTAAAAAACATATTCACGACTCAGAGTACAAGCTGCAAAAACAGCCACGCATGCAACATTGATAAAATTTGTCCGCATTTCAAGCTGCGTGTCCGATGTCGCGCGCGTACAGCTATATTTAGTAACACACCTGTAACCGTGAACAGCGCTATTGTTTCATGATGTAGAAATGTTAATGGCATTTCTGTGACAATTTTGAAGTATTGTGATTGTAACAAATTTTTTCTGGAAATATCCTCGAGGAAACAAAATGATAATGCCGCATTAAAATTCAACTTGTCTAGCAACTGTTGTTTTATGAAGAATGAGGTATAATCTCTGACAAGGCTGTAGCTATGTTGGTGAAAGCAAACATGCTTGTCTAAAATTTTCTCTACAAAAAGTATGGATTCAAAACATACATACATCAGCGTAATATCAGAAATGGATTTAACATTTGCATGATTATTAATTCATGTTTAATAGATGATCATGGCGTAAACTCTTGAAATTTATATTGTATATGCAAAGACCGTAAAGCATAAATGAAATTTAATGACAGTTGATTTCATTATATGATGGAATATACAATGCGTGTCCAGTCTATAATTATTAGTGCTTTTGTTAGACTGATGGTGGACAGAAGGAAATAAGCAGTGTTGTTATTGTATGGCTTGATAGCATTGCAGCTCAGAGTCACATATGCAGTGTTTCTGCCTCACTGAGTCTAGAATGGCCAGTCAGCATGGAATCTATTGTGGGTTTCATTTTATCCCTTACAGAGCTATCTTCTTAAAGCTTTCATTTGTGGCAGTCACTGGACTGGAAAATAACAGGTTTTTCCTTCTCTTTGTCAACGTGTCTGCTCACAATGTAACCAAGGTTTTAGTCAACACGTACAGCAGTGTCTAACATTCAACACAGTCGTCTTCAGAGAATGTCACAATATTTCAAGGTGTTGAGCAATACGATACAAATTGACTATACCAAACAATAAGTGTTTTGAAATCTTTCCTCCCATAACAGAGAATGCATTAATAGGAGACTCCCGCCGTGATATAGAAAACGTAAATGCCAGAAATGGTATCCGTTCTTTGCCATCATTAGAGCCAGACTTATTACAGAAAAAATTACTGTGGCTGAGATTTTCTGGTAATGATTGGTTTCTTCCGTTTGATTGTATCAGTCATGCATACATCTCAATTCTGTAAATGACCATTTTATTTTCTGTTCTGTGTAAAATGTGAGTGTGTATTTGACTGTAGGAAGGCATTGAAAACCGATGAAATCATTGCAATAGCAACTGGCATGATCACTGTGAGAAAACTTGGAATTTGTGCTATGTGGCAACATTCTGCTTAAAAAGTTGTCTACTGAAATTTCAAAATTCATGTTTCTGAAATGAAATTTTTCTATGCATCATAATTGAAAGGAACACTAAATTTTCTTTGACAATTTACCCAGCTGTAGAATTTTTAAAAATTAATTCCATAATTTAAACTGTGCCATCGATGATATGATTAAGTTGTGCATTGTCTATCAAATTTAATATTCAAATTACCAAGAAGATATTTCACACTTTTTAACTCATATTCGGTTGATTAGAAGCAATTCAAGTTTGTAAATTATGCATACATGTGTGTGTAATCAGTAAATGTGCTATATGACATCTAAATTTTTAATAAATCATTATTGAAAATAAGTCCCAGTTTACTGAAACAGGTTTAACTGCAAATATGATTTTTTTCAGGGGTGAGGATAGGGAATTTTGTTCCATATTTCTTTGTTGGCATCAAAACCAAATGTCACTGATATGTATACCATTTATTATAATCCTGTAGTGTGTATTTGGTGAATTTCAGTTGGTCAACAATCATTTTCCAATGTAGTCATTTCAGTCTATTCGGCTTTGCTCAATAATTCGGAGCACACCGCCCATGATAGTGATAGACTTTATTTGAATTTGCTGCATGCCAAAGAAATTATTTATAAATTGATGAATTGCAAACGCCTTGAAGGTTTATTTGGTTGGACATGCCAAAACCTCAGATGAAACAGATTACTTGAAGCATGAAGCAATCGTAAACCATAGAGAATAAATTGAACTGGCATGCCTGATGTATGTACAAATGGAATCTTATATGAGAAACTGAATGCTACACCTCATTGGGAATCACTAGGCAAGGTTCTTTGTCAATTTTCAATCTGTTGCTGATATATACTCAGTTTGATACAATGTATCAGATAATACATTGGTTTGATACAATGTATCAGATAATACATTGGTTTTACCTGAAATTTCAATTGAGCAATACATTATTTTGCTATTTGTACAGTGTATATCATTAGTATGAGTGCAACATATTGCTACAGTGTGACATGTCAGCCATTGTGGCATAGTGCTAATATGCATACTTGCAGTATATCCCATCCATCATGGAACAACCATGGGCACTCTACGGATATATTTTAGTATATATACCACCAAATACTGTTTTCAATCCTGATAGTCTTGAAGTTGAAAGTAAAAGCAACTTAATGTCTTCCTGCCAAAAACATCGCACATTTTAATGCTGATTTTTGTCCAAACATTGTAATTCAACAAATGATTAAATTAGACATTTTATTCACCAAGTGGAGAAGGGTTTACTCCCTAATGTTGTTGATGGGTACGAGAAAGTGATACGCTTTGTGAGGCCAATGGGTATTTCATATTGTATAAGTTTTGATACAATGTACGCTGAAATACATCATTTGCTGTGGTTTTATATCTTCAATACTTATAGCTGCAGATTTTTAAAGGTATATTTATGCTCAATCATGTCATTTTAGTTGGAATAAAATCCCCTTTGTAGCATGATTTTAGTTTGGTTTCCTTTAAAAGAGAAACAACAGTGTCATATTCATTTTCCTATAAATGTGTAACTACACATCACAAATTCAAAACATCATAAAAATGATAATTTATTTATCAGTTGCATATTCTCATTGTGCTAATTCATAAACCATGAGCAAAAACAGGATTTTTGAACACCATGCAAATGCTACTTTCTCTTAAGCCTTCCTACTCTCTCTAGTTTGTAAAATTTATTATCAACTGTAAATTTGACCTCTGCACATGAATATTGATATAAAACTGTCAGAATAACTGAAATGACAGATTTTTGTTGTTGCTTTTTGCAGAGGAAGGAAAGATTCCAATGAAAATAAATTTAGAGAAATTTGCGTCAAGCAATAACATCTTAAAGAAGTATTGTCTTTTTATGTCCTTTTAAGCATAAGAGATTCGCTAATTATTAAAAAAGAAATTTTTGTAATGGAAAGAGGAAATAATATACAGTCGTTGAAGAAATATTTCTGTCTTGATGTTAGATTTTGACAGCTTTAATACCAGTGTGACATCTTTTCTAGAAATGATTTGAAATGTAAATGCAAAAACAGACAGAAGACTGCAAAGAATGAAATTCCTGTACCTTTATTGAAGTCTGATTTGAAATTATACATGAGGTTTTAGAATTGCAATTTTTTAAAGTGATTGTTGTCTGAGATCATACATTTCATAGATTATTACTCATTTTGTTTATATATTTTAAATTTTCTGAACAGATGAATTTTCACTTGTGGAAATACAAAATGTCAAAATCAATGATTGTGGACCAAATAATATTCTATGTATCAAGGTTCGATTTAGTTTTTAATTCCCCGCATGGATATTTCCCCACAACCTTGCACTCTCATTGTAACTGTCTTGAGGTTCTCATGCACTGTGAAGTGGTGACAAACCCCTGAGTGAAATACAGATTATTTATGTTGTTTGAAGTGACCTGGGTGAAGAAACAGGTACCTTACTGTCAGGAAGATGGGCAGTTGAATAATAAAGTAATACATTACTCTGCATCCTGTCATACCAGTGGAGCAAAGTTCACATGCGGTTCACTTCATTCAAGTGCCAGTTTGTATGCCATGAATGCTTTTCGTACATTTAGTGCATCCCACATTTAATGCAGTATGAAACAGCCCTTGTAATATCTTGTAAACCAGTGAGCATATATACGTATTTTCCATACTGGAGCCCATTATTTAACATTTTTAGATATTCGGGAAAAAAAACGGGTTGTCTGTCAATATGTACAGGAAAACTGTTACTTTGTAATTACATTGTAACTAAATTGTATGTCTCAATAGATAACTTGTTACTTTGCAATTACATTATCATTGGATATCATAGTAGATACTTTGTTTCAAAAAGGTCACATGCTAGTTTAGGATAAAATTATTTCATTCATTCTGCTTGTGATGTCCCAATTTGCTAGAATGCTGCACATCTTTGATAAAATATACAATTTCTATTGTATCTGATATAGTAGATGGATTTCTTTGTTTACTGACAGGTCAGCCAGCAACTCATGTCTAAAAAGATTTTGTTATGGTCAGATATGACTAGAGGTAGTAGGTGCAAATAATCTGATGTGTAAACAGAGTAATTTGATATGAATATAGATCACAAGTGTTACAAATAACACCCTGTGGATTCAATATCAGATTAATGATATAAATTGTGGTGCAAATACTGGCTACTTTGTCCAGATGATAGATACAAGCTTATAACCTTAACCCTTTGAGTGCTGTAATTTTTCCCACCAAAATTTTAGTGCAACATTTTACCAGTTTTTATGAATTTTTCAGTAATTTTTTTGATAATTTTGGACCAAACAGGTTTCACATTTCATTGACTACAATTTTTCATCAAAATTTTGGCAAATATCTGAAAAAATTTGACTGAGGTACATTTTATAAAGGCAACAAAATTGACTTTGGCATTCAAAGGGTTAAAAAAAAATGTGATTCCAAATGCAATTTTACATGCCTTGATATCAGCTTAGATTGGTATCGCCATAGTCTACTCACATTTCACATGATTACTTCACATGAGACAAATGGCAAGATACAACTTTCAAGAAAAAAATAAAATCAGACGCCCAATTTGTATTTAAGTTGCGAGAAACATTTCAAACGATTGACATTTGATCAGATAATGGAAAACTCAGTCCATGGCGATTATACAAACATACATGCTCCACTTTCTCATAATCAAAGTACACAGACAAGCAATATCAAATTAAAGCTACGTTGAAGGTTGATACTAAATTGTCAAAAGCCGGCATTTTGATCACACATGCAAATATTCATATACGTAATAACTATACTTTCTATTAGCCATATATTGTAAAAGGAAATATTTTGACCTTTGCGTAATAGCAGTATTTCAATTTCAAACAAGTTTGTCAATTTGATG